>NC_058132.1:208168434-208374311 GCF_016433145.1 Gracilinanus agilis | reverse complement strand
TATATATATAGAGAGAGAGAGAGAGAGAGAGAGAGAGAGAGAGAGAGAGAGAGAGATTCACTAAAAGAACTACCAGCAGGTTAGTGGTCTTTGATGACTAGAGACACACAAACCCTTGTCTGGGCCAGTGCTCTGAGACCTTCTCTTTTCCAGAGAATGGATAAGAATGGACTGAACCCATGACCCAAGATATCTGAGAGCCACAAACAGGAGTGGGTAGCAAGCTATAGTTACTTCTGTTATAAACCAAAGGAGCCAGCATTAGATTTGGAGTCAGGAGAAATCAAGTTCATATATTGACTCTGGCTCTTACTTCATCTATAAAATGAAGATATTGGGTTTGAGTACTTCCAAGGAAACTGGCTAGATGGTACAGTGGATAGAGCACTGGGCTTGGAGTCAGGAAGACTTGACTTCAAAGACAGTCTCAGACATAATGGCTGTGTGACCCTGGGTAAGTCGCTTAACTTTATTTGCCTCTGTTTCCTCTTCTAGAGAATGAGCTGGAGAAGGAAATGACAAACCACTCTTCTACTTTTGCCAAGGAAACCCCAAATAGGGTCAAAGAATCCCAGACAACTGAAATGACTGAAAAACAACAATGAACATTTTAAGGTTAAATATAAATATACACATATCCTGCTATAACTAAAAGATTCTAGAGGACAAGGACCATGGCTTGGGCTTATCTTACTTAGCATGAGGAGGGACACAAAATGGATACTCCATAAGTATTTATTGATATTTTTTAATTTTTAATTTAGTTTTTAAAAATGTTTTTATTTTTATTGATAATTGGTAGTCATGACTGATAGTAATTGTCTATATGTAGAGCTCAGAGTGAAAATATAAAAACACAATCTATTTTGCCCCCACATATCTATGCCAAAGGTAATAGTATCACAGCGATAGACAGAAGGAAATTTAGAGGTCACTGAGTTCTAGCTCCACATTTTACATATTAGGAAACTGAGACCTATGTAATTAGAATTTTGTACCTCAGAACTCCATTTCCCAGAATTCCACTTTTGTTCTCACATTAAAATTTCTCTTTACTCAGGCTTTACCTTTGTCTTTTTATTTCCTCTACTTCAAGTGATTATTAATAAATCTTATAAAATATAATACTTAGAGTTATTGGGTATTAATTTTAATCTTTCAGATCTAGATAAGTCAGGCCCCAGAGCTAGTATGTATCAAAGATAGTATTTCAACCTTGATGTTCCTAACTCCAAAAATAATGGTGTCTCCTTTGGTTTATTTATTTATTTGTTTGTTTGTTTTTAAACCCTTAAGTTCTGTGTATTGGCTCTTAGGTGGAAGAGTGGTAAGGGTGGGCAATGGGGGTCAAGTGACTTGCCCAGGGTCACACAGCTGGGGAGTGTTTGAGGTCAGATTTGAATCTAGGACCTCCTGTCTCTAGGCCTGACTCTCAATCCACTGAGCTACCCAGCTACCCCCTCTCCTTTGGTTTATAACAGAAGCAACTAGCAGCTTGCTACCCACTCCTATTTGTAGCTTAAACCTTCAGATTCTCAGATGTCATGGGTCATGGGTTAACCCAGTTTATTCTTACCTTTTCTCTAGGAAAGGTAGGGTCTGCCCGAGTCATCAAAAACCATTAACCTGATGCTTCTGCTAGTAGAAGATTGTCCCATGTGGGGCTGTCTAGCTTCTAACAGACCAATAGATCATTAGCTTTTGACTTCCAACAGACCAAAAAAATCATAAAGTCCTCTAAAACAGAGCTCTAGTCTTTCCTATTCTCCTTGGAATTTAGCTGCCCAACAAATTCTTTCCTGAGCAAGTGGCTATAGCTCTAAACTATATATGGGATATGTATATAGATAGATGATGGATGGGTAGATAAAGATAGATAGACAGACAGAGAGACAGACAGATAGATATAGATAGATGGATGGATGGATAGGCAGAGAGAGAGAGAGTTGGATAGATGGATAAATGAATGGATGGATGGATGGATAGATAGATAAATAGACACATTTATACATACACACATACATAGGTGAATATATGTATATAAACACACATGTATATGTATATAGTTTATAGATCACTATAGTGTTTTATACATAAGGTACATATAAATGTGTATGTATATATGTACATATATACATACACATATATGTGTTGTTGTTCAGCCTTCCTTTTCAAAGAAGACTGATGACATCACAAGATGGTGTCTTGAACTGCTTGTGAATACGATTTAAGAGAGGCAGAGTCATATAGAGTTGAGTCCAGAAGGGAGCTAAGGATTCTAAGAGATAAAGTTAAGGCAGAGGCACATTTCAGGCATGAGGCTTAGCCTGTGAAAAAGTGTGGAAGCAAGAGACAGAATTCCATGTATGAAGAACAGCTTGGCTGGGGCATAGAAATATTTGTTCTATTAGCTAAATCATTTTTGGCTTATACTTCAGAGATCACAGGATATTCTGTTTGGAGGAAGAAGGAGCTTTAGGGTCCAACAAGTCAACCTTTTAATTTTACAGATGATGAAAGCAAAGCCCTAGAGGCTAGATGACTTGCCTAAGATCACACAGGTAGTAAGTAATGGAGCCAGAATTTGAACTCTGGTCCTCTAACTCCAAATCTTGCTGCCCTTTAGTTATTTTTGAATTTTCTTTCAAATAATAGACCAAAAATCCATTCTCACTTATGCTCAATTGGCCCAATGGCATTTAAACTGCCAGGGTTTATGAAAAAATAAGCTTCTTCTCAGACCTATAATTCATGCAGTTTTCTCTTAAATCCTTCTGTTAGGACTTTTTGACTCCTAACTCAACTAGTCACAGACCATCATTTCCTTCACCTAAAATATTTTTCAGTGTCAGGTTCTGGAGCATAAAATTAGCTTTCATTGTTTTGACTATTATTGATTTTGTTTGGGGGCTAAGGAAGAAATGGAAAGCAACAGCAGCAGAGCCTCAGCCAGGAGGACTTGGCAGAGGAAATTAATTTTTGCTGACGAGTTTCATTCGTGCTGGGGCCTGATGGAATTGTCAGGAGTCTGAAATGTTTCCTTGGCCCTGGCAATCGAAGGGATAATGATGGCAGTAATGTGGTACTTTGCCCTCCTTGCTCCCTCCCTTCACTGGGGTCTGAGCCATATCTGTCACACAGTCTCTCCGATGTCCTTGAGGCTGGTGGGAAATGAGGGACCAAGGGAAAACATGGCAGAAGACAAGGTTTGAACTGGTTTGTCTGAGTAATCTAAGAGTTTGGTAACCTGAAACTCTCCTGGTTTAAGGCAAAGTACTCTTCCAAATCAAAGATGATACCATGGAGGTCCCTAATGTTGGGAGTCACCCCAGTCAGACAAATGAAGGGGGCATAATTGAGACTGGCTAGGGTGAATAGGGCTCCCTTTTTACAAATAAACCAAATTATTAGTTTTTTTTTAAACTTCACTATATTGAAATAATCTACTTCATCTTTTCCTTTCTAATATTATATTAGATTGAAAAAGCAATTGTTATTTTAACATGTCTTGGAGGAACTTCTGCCCCAGTACCTCCTTTCCTTTTGGGTGACTAATTCTCTTTGAAAACTATTTCAGAAAAACCAAGGCCATGGGCCAGTCCATTCTTTATTCTCTAGCCACTTTCTTTACAACTCCCCCTTAATAACCACTTGCTGCCATGAAATGTAATCAGATCACATTGTTCCTGGTTAGGGTGTGTCAATCTATTTCTTTATGGCTCTATTTAATTTTTTTAAGGAAACTATTCCTTTCTGGAAGAGCTGGGTGGCTCAGTGTATAAAGAGCCAGGCCGAGAGAAAGGTCCTGGGTTCAAATATAACTTCTGTCACTTCCCAACTATATGATACTGGGCAAGTTACTTAACCCCTTGTTGCCTAGCCCTTACCACTCTTCTGCCTTGGATCTGATTGTTAGATACATCTAAGATAAAAGACAGTGAGTTAGAAAAGAAAAATAAATATTCCTCTCTGCATGCCACTCTGACTATATTCTTTATAGCCTTCTGTTAGAATATAAGCTCCTTGAGATTAGGAATTGCATTTATATCGCCAGTGCTTAGCACAGCATCAGATATGTAGTAATCACTTAATAAATTATTTTTTATTTATTTATTGACTATTTTATTCAGAGGCCATAGAATTAGATGAGCACATTCTTATTCTATAGACTAAATCTCTCTTCATTTAGAGATAAAAAATTGATAACTATTTCTGTGCTCTTGTACTATTTCCCATGCTTAGAGTACATTTATTTCTTCCTTACCTCTGTGTCTTGGAATCTCTGGTTTATTTCAAAATTCAGCTCAGGTTACACTTACAGCCTATCAACTCTGGGGTTATTCATCCCAACTCATATTCACCCTGGCAAACTGTTCCCAGAAGGCAGCTAAATCCCCTTCTTAGAAGTCTAAGGAGTACCCCCTGAGCATATCTTTCTAATACTATTGGCTCAAACATCCATATTGATGTGTTCCCCCAATATCAATCACTAGCTAAAGCTAATATGTACCCTATATTTTTTATTAACCTACTGAATAACACTTTAATATATTTAACCAATTAACATCATTTAGCTTCTATAAGTGGTTATTTATAAAATACATAACCAAACTTCAAAAAATAACACCCTGAACTAATAATGGAACTAGTAATGGAACCCTTTGGACCATGGGAAGAATAGGTTCAAACTTAAAGCAGTTGTTCTAAATCATTTTCCCTCATTCCATTCATTTTCAGTGTGACCCAGCCAATGGATAGAATCAGTCCCTTTCCTTGTAGAATACAGTATCTTGACTGCCATTGATCCACTGCTGGGCTTGGTCTTGTGGGCTGCTTGTTCATTAGGGCTATAGTCCTCCCAGGGCTCAACTGCCAATGAAATCTGGCATGATCTCCAGTTTTTGGACCCCAATGGCTATCCGAACCTTAAGAAGTGTACAAATTCATAGCTTACTCCATCTTCAACACTCCCTGACCTAAAAGTAGGAAAGAATAGACACAATAAGGCCACATGGAGGTCATCTGAGTGAGGCCTCCTCTTTTTGACTCTCCCCAACCCTGCCCCAGAGGATTACAAACTTTTGTCCTTCTAGATCTAATATAGCCAAGAAAAGAGAACAATTTGACCAGTTAGTGACTTTTGAATGCACATCCATTTATGGCTCAATGGCCAACAAATAACCTTTTTCTTTTCACCACGTATCAAGCAGACCAGAAACAGTCAGAGAATACTTGCAAATGCTCTGAAGTAGAGAGCCAGTCACCTCCACTCCCTGTCAACAGAAACTTCCAAAAGAAGGCTCAGCAACCATTTATGTGGACCCCCTGTGTATGTTCCTAGGACTAAACCTTTATTTTCCATTCTCCAATTATACCCTATCTGAACATGAATTCTTTCCTGAGCCTCCAGCTGCTAGGATCTTCCCTCCCAAGACAATCTTGCATTTATTTTGTACATATTGTATAAATACTTATACGTACTGTCTCCCTCATTGGAAGTTAAATTTCTTGAGAACAAAGATTGTTTCACTTTTGTTACTATGTCCCCTGTACTTAGCACAGAGCCTAACACAAAGTAATAATAATAATAATAATAACAACAATAAAAACAATGTTTAGTTGTTTTCATTTGTATCTGATTCTTCATGACCCCATTTGGGGTTTTCTTGGCAAAGATATTGGAGTGAGTTTGCCATTTCCTTCTTCAAGCTCATTTTGCAGATAAGAAAACTGAGGTAAGCATGATTAAGTGACTTCTCAAGAGTCACCCAGCTAGTAAGTGTCTGAAACTGGATTTGAACTCAGGAAATTGAATATTCCTGACTCAGGTCCAGCCCTCTATCCACTATACCTCCTGAATTGCCAGTAATGACGGTAGCTAACATTTATATGGGCAAGGCACTGCATTAAAAGCTTTCCAATTATGATATCATTTGATCCTCTCAACAACTATAGGAGGTAGGTGCTATTATTATCATACTGATTTTATAGATGAGGAAAGTGAGGTAAAAAGAAGTAACATGATTTGCCAAGAATCACACAGATAGTAAATGTTTAGACCAGATTTGAACTCAGTTTCTTCCTGACTTCAAATCTACCACTGGCACATTTATTAAATGTTGATTGATGGTCATATAGTTAGTGAGAAAGGCAGAATTTGAATTCAGATCTCCTAATTCTAAGTCCAGAGTGCTTTCCCCAAGCTTAATGACCATTTTCTTACAAATGGAAACACTGATACATTTGTCCATGTATGTTTGTGTGGGTGAGTGTATATAGAATATTTCAAAGGAATGCTGCTGAAAGGATGAATAAAGAAACTTGACTATTGAGTCTAAAAACCTTAATTCTCATCCATATTAGAGATCTACCTAGCCCATCCTTTGGTCAAGTAACTGGCCATTCTTTGTAGGATTGGATACGATTCCTAATTTGACCCTTCTAACCACTCAACACCTTTGTCCAAAGTCAACCACTTGGTCTGCTATGGTGACTGGATACTAAAGAATCTCTGCTGTTTCCCCAACAACCTCTAGGCTTATGGAACCATGACTGATGTTCTAAATCAGGCTGATAAATCCCTATGAGGATTCCTCTGTTCCTTACCTAACCTACTTTGCCTTTTTCTATAGTAGTCTCTGTCATTTTATTTATAGGGCTTTGACATATTGGATGGTAAAGAGACAAGGTGCTAATCACATATTGGGTCAACTTTGGCGTAGACCTTCATTGTCAATAGTCTTGTTCTAAAGTTGGGGATCAGTGTATTTCAAGTGCCTGGTCCATCCCACTTAGTTGGCTAATTTATTAAGCAAGATAGGGTAGAGAAACTCTTTTAGCAGCAGAATTCACACAGTAACCAACATCTTTCCCTGTCATTAAGTACTGTCTTAATTAAACTCTCTCCTTACTCTTAATCTGATGGGAATACGTGAATGGTGTTTTCCCCCTAGAAAATACTTATTCCTTCTCCACCTCTTCTCCCCCCTCCACCTCCCCATCCCAAACACTTCATTTGGTAATGAGTTTGCTCCAGGAGATAAGCAAAGAGAATGTGGGGTTGGAGTAGCTCTCTCCCTTGGAATTTTTGCGTGCATATGTGAGTGAGGAGGATGCCTTAGGAGTGCTAAGTATCAGAAACAGTTGTATAGAGCTTAATGATAACTGTTACCGATCCCTTAATTTAGCACAGAGAGAGCTTCTGTACCAGTTATTAGAAGCAGTCATTAAGCACCTTTAGCTTCTCTGTTTTTGTTTTTAATGAATAATCCTTTATTGAATGTTATGCATTTGGAGAATAAAGAAGTGCTCAATTAGTGATACAAGACCTAGTTTCAGCCATGTGAAGCTGTGAGGTCCACAGAGCTGGGATGCCTAAGAAATACTTTGTTAGGAGGCAGGAATCACACCTGCTGGGATGACTTCAAATAAGAGGAGATGGGGAGTAGAAAGGAACCTTGGACTCCATATCTCTTTTTGGCTGGCTCAATGAAGGACGTGAGCAAATAACTTCTTCTCTTTAAATACTTTCTTCTTCCTCTCAAACTCAATGTTGAAGATTGATTTTCCCATCCAGGTTCTACGTGTTCTAAAGATCTTAATATTGATCCAAAAGGTGGAGATTGTAAAAACACCTTTGACTTTGTATCTTTTCTGGTGTCTAGGACATAGTAAATTGAGTAGATACTTGATATATATTTGTGGAAAGAATGAATGAAAGAAATTGGGGAAAATATTTATTGTCATCATTACCAGCATCATGTGACTATATTTTAGCTTTCATTATTATTTGTGATACCACAGTCATCCCAGGTCATCTAAAGCTTATCATCTTTGAGCCTCTCTCCTCCTTCTGTTTAGTCCATCACTGCCTTCACAATAGATGTTATTTCTGTCCCTTCTCTTTCAATTACACAATTAAGCTGGTTCAGACCCTTACTATGCCTGAAATTGCCTCCTTACCCCACATAGGAATAAGCTGACCTTTGGGATATGAGTTTTGTAAGGGCAGAGACAGATCTACTTTTTTATGAGCATGGCACCTGGGACAGAAAATGGGACAGGGTGAGTGACTTTACCTCTTGTCCCATTCTAGATATGTGTCAGAGGCAGGACTTAAAACTAGGCTCTGGCACCTGGTCTATCTATATCCAAATTCCAAAATAGAAAAAAAAATTCTTAGAATACTTCTTTGATTTAATATAATGAAAATTATTTATTTTACAATTTGTAATTTTTTCTAACTCTTGCTTGGTTTTAAAATCTTTCCTTTCCCAGAGATCTGACAAGTATACTATTCTGTATTCACTTAATTTACTTACAGTTTCCTTCTTTATATTCAAGTCTTTCACCCATTCTGAATTTATCTTGGTGTAGGGTGTGAGATGTTGATCTAAACCTGATCTCTCCCATATTGTTTTCCAATTTTCCCAGCAGTTTTTGTCAAATAGTGGATTTTTTTCCCCAAAGTTGGGCTCTTTGGGTTTATCATACACTGTTTTGCTGACGTCACTTACCCCAAGTCTATTCCACTGATCCTCCTTTCTGTCTCTTAGCCAGTACCATATTGTTTTGATGACCACTGCTTTATAGTATAGCTTAATATCTGGTACTGCTAGGCCACCTTCCTTCACTTTTTTTTTCAATATTTCCCTTGATATTCTTGATCTTTTGTTCTTTCAAATAAACTTTGTTATAATTTTTTCTAATTCAGTAAAAAAGTTTTTTGGTAGTTTGATAGGTATGGCACTAAATAAGTAAATTAATTTGGGTAGAATGGTCATTTTTATTGTGTTAGTTCGTCCTACCCATGAGCAGTCAATGTTTTTCCAAATGTTTAGATCTAGTTTTAATTGTTTGGAAAGTGTTTTGTAGTTATTTCGTATAATTCCTGTGTTTGTTTTGGTAGATACATTCTTAAGTATTTTATATTGTCTAGGGTGATTTTAAATTGTCAGATCTCTGGGAAAGGAAAGATTTTAAAACCAAGCAAGAGTTAGGAAAAAATTACAAAATATAAAATAAATAATTTTGATTATATTAAATTAAAAAGGTTTTATACAAACAAAAACAATGCAACCAAAATCGTAAAGGAAACAACAAACTGGGAAAAAATCTTTATAACAAAAAATTCTGACAGAGGTCTAATTACTCAAATATACAAGGAACTAAATCAATTGTATAAAAAATTAAGCCATTGCCCAATTGATAAATGGGCAAGGGACATGAATAGGCAATTTCAGATAAAGAAATCAAAAGTATCAATAAGCACATGAGAAAGTGTTCTAAATCTCTAATAATTAGAGAAATGCAAATCAAAACAACTCTGAGGTATCACCTCACACCTAGCAGATTGGCTAAAATGATAGCAGGGGAAAGTAATGAATGTTTGGAGGGGATGTGGCAAAATTGGGACATTAATGCATTGCTGGTGGATTTGTGAACTGATCCAACCATTCTGGATGGCAATTTGGAATTATGCCCAAAGAGCGATAAAAGAATGCCTGCCCTTTGATCCAGCCATATCATTGCTGAGTTTGTACCCCAAAGAGATCATAGATAAACAGACTTGTACAAAAATATTTATAGCTGCGCTTTTTGTGGTGGCAAAAAACTGGAAAGCGAGGGTATGCCCTTCAATTGGGGAATGACTGAACAAATTGTGGTATATGTTGGTGATGGAATACTATTGTGCTCAAAGGAATAATAAACTGGAGGAATTCCGTGTGAACTAGAATGACTTCCAGAAATTGATGCAGAGTGAAAGGAGCAGAATCAGGAGAACATTATACACAGAGACTGATACACTGTTGTAAAATGAATGCAATGGACTTCTATACTAGCAGCAATGCAATGATCCATAACAATTCTGAGGGACTTATGGAAAAGAACGCTACCCACATTCAGAGGAAGAACTACAGGAGAGGAAACACAGAAGAAAAATAACTGCTTGAACATTTGGGTTGATGAGGACATGATTGGGGATGTAGACCTGAAAGGACCACACCAATGCAACTATCAATAATATGTAAATAAGTCTTGATTGATGAAACATGTTAAAACCAGTGGAAATGTGAGTTAGCTATTGGGGGGGGGGTTGAGGGGGTGAAGGGGAAAGTAAAAACATGGATCATGTAACCATGGAAAATTTTTCTAAAAATAAAAAAAATTAATAAAAAAAGAATACTTCTTTGATCAGCTTTCCTATTCATATGCCTTATATACTCCCCCACTGTCTGAATTTGAATTTGTTTGCCTGGCATTCAAAGCCCTCCACCTAAATGTCTACTTTTTCCTCCAATAGCCACTAATATGAACTTAGGGACCATTTGTCTAACCAACTATCTCCTACCTACTTTCCAGCCTATTACTTACCTGCTATCTTTTCTAACTTTATTCTGTCCCTCGCCAATTTTTGCCTCTCTCTATTTTCTTTCCCTTTCTTTCAATGTCCTCTCTCTTCTTCCATTCTTATGATTCAAATACTTCCCATTCTTTGATGCTGAGCTCAAATCCTATCTGCTTGGTGAAGCCAGGCCTGATCACCTCAGTCAATCAGCGAATCAATAAACATTTATTAAGCACTTACTATGTGCCAAGCAGGCTAAATTCTAGGGATAAAAAGAGGCAAAAGGACAGTCTGCTCTCAAGGAGGCAATGGGGAGATGCAACTAGGCCAAAATAAGGTCTAAACTTATTAGGAGACATTGGAAATAACAGAGGGAAGGCCCTAGAATTAAGGCTTCTTGTAAAAGGTATGATTTTAGCTGGAACACCAGGGAAGAAAGGAGGCAGGCATGAGGAAGCTGAGCATTCCAGACAATGGTACTACTAGTGAAAAGTCCCTGAGGGAAGAGATGTGGCATTTCTCAACAAGGACACCTGTAACTAGACTGAAGAGGACTGAAGAGTTTAAGAAGCTTGGGAAGCTGGAAGGAGGGGAGCCAGCTCATAAGGGATTTTTAATACCAGACAAAATCTAGAGGTTCTTTTAGTTGAATTCCTCTAACACAATATCTGTATCATTCTTTAGTCTCTTAGAATATAGTTTTTCTGTGTGTACAGTCTAAGTTTTTAGCTAAAGCTTACACTTCTTGAGTGGAAGAGTTCTGCTTCATAGTCTTTAGATTGAATGCCAGATCTGTAGGCAGGAAGACCTGAGTTCAAATTCAGCCTCAGACACTTACTTTCTGTGTAATCCTGGATAAATCTTTATTTACCCTTTGTCAGCTTCAATTTTCTCATCTGTAAAATGGGGATTAAAAAATGGCACCTATTTCCTGTAGTTATTATGAGGGTCAACTGATTATAAAACACTTAGCATAGAGTTAGCACATAGTTAGCACTATATAAATGTTATCTGTTATTTTATTATTATTCTCTGAATGCTTTGCATATTTGGTGAATCAGGTTGGATATGTCTTGGGTAGACATTGGGACTGAATCATGAGTAGGACCCAGAGGTGAATAGGAAGAAAAGACAGGGTTAGATTACCTTTGAAAAATTCTTCAGTGCTTTTAATCATTGTTGGCTTCTCCCTAGAATAAAAAATCATATTTTTTAATCAATATTATCCTGGTGATTCACTGACTGTAACAATGCTTTACACCTCCTATGCTTACTTTCCATGTGACCTTGAGCAAGTCAATTAATCTCTGTGGATCTCAGTTATTTAATCTGTTTTAAAAAATGGAGAGATTTGGGTTACTTGGCATATGATGCCACTTCCAACTCTAAATCTCTATTCCTTTTGTAATCAGGGTTTGAAGAATGGCTAACCTACCAAAAATAATGTCACCTAAGTAGAAGAGCCTGTGGGACTGGCTTCTGGAGAATAGACTTGTGGACATTCTGTGTTGACCTTTCAGATGGTTGACACCTTTTTAGGTGGTCTAACCATGTGCCAAATCTCCATTATTCTGTGATCCTTTCACTGAGTATTTATATACTAGATTTGGAGACTTGAACCTTTTGCTAAAGAGATTGTTGAAATATGGGCAGTGATGACAGGTGAGGCTGTCACCAATCATAATAGCAAGCCTGGGACAGGTGTCCAGGAGAGGAAAAGGGCAGTTTCTGGTGTAGGCAAGGCAGTAAGTGAGAATGGCAAGAAGATGGTAAAAAAAAAAAAGAGTAGGGAGTAAGTAAGGCATGTTGAAATCAACCTGAAAGAGTAGACCAGGTGAGCCAGAAACCTAGCCAGAATGGAATACATTTCATTTATTTATTTATTTATTTGGTTTTTTTGCATACAACTTTTTTTGGATCTTTGAAAATTTTATTTAACTAATTAATTTAGGATACTTTTACACGGTTACAAGATTCATGTTCTTTTCCTCCCCTTCCCTCACCCCCCTCCCAAAGTCAACACACAATTCCACTGGGTTTTACATGTGTCCCGAATAACTTTAAAAAATTATTTTAAACCCTTACCTTCCATCTTAGAATCAACACTGTATTGATTCTAAGACAGAAAAGAAGTAAGGGCTAGGCAATGGGAGTTAAGTGACTTGCCCAGGGTCTCAATCCATGGAGCCAACTAGATTCCCTTAAATAAACTTTTTTAATAATGGAAAAAAATAAATTAAATAATGTACATTTCTATAAATGGCTATTTTTTTACCTTGCATAAAAATAGATGATGAAAATTATAGGTTTAAAAGGAAATAAAGAAAGTGCCAAAAAGGAAAGGGAAGTGCCAATGAGTTGAACATTAAGTAAATAACCTCCCTGAGCCCTCAGTGTTTTGACCTGAAATTTTTTAGCTCTGCTAGCCCCTGAGTCCTGCCTTCTCCCACCCACCCCCTAACCCTCTAGCCTAGTCTCCTAGCAGGAAAATTAATTACTCTGCATAGTTTTGCCTTTCTGTTTGTAACATGATCTGACAGCTTCCTCCTTTTTCCCCCCAAAGGAACTCCTTCTGGCCATGAAACTGAATAACTTTGGAGAACTGAAATTCCCTTCTTGGGACATAATTGCAAGATCCCTGAGCACAGCAGCCTGGGATGTAGTGATTACATTGGATATTCCTGATCTGATGGAGGTTCTATAGATACTATTGCTCCTTGGGTTAGAGCTTAGCTGTGGAGGCTCACATGGAATTCCCTTTCAAGGTTTTTTTTCCATTAGTCTCTGAGGCTATATCGCTTTTTAGGTCAAATATAGCCCCTTTCTTTTCTGATATTGTTTTCCAGAACCTTGGGATAATGGAGGTGAAACTGAAGAGCAAGGGGTCTGGACTAGGAAGGAAGGTGACTATGACTTCTATGACTACTGTAGGTCTTTGTCTACTGTGTAATGGCTCCAAATTCAGCCACAATTCTCTCAGCTTCTACTGGAACCTGTATACTTACCTTTGGTTGACTCTTTAAACAACTTTACAGCTTCTCCTCCAAGAGAAAAACAAAGGACTAAAACAAACAAATGCATTTCAAAATAGCCATTGATGGAAAATGGGAATCTCTCCACTGGTCTCCTGAATTACATTTATCCACCTTCCAGTTCTCCCCTTCTAAGTGCTCCATCCATTAAGGATGATCTTAACTTCTATCTTCTCTGTGAAGCCTTTTCCAAACATACTAGCCCACAATGATCATCAGAGCATAGACTTAGAGTTGGAAGGAACCTCAGAGGACATCAAATACCATCTTCCTCCTTTATAGAGAAGGAAATTGATGCACCAAAGGTTAAGCAATTTGACTGAGGTTACACAGAGAGTAAGTAGAAGGTCTAGGATTCAAAACTCAGGCCATTTGGCTCAGTGTACAGTGTTCTGTCCACTTTATTGGATAGAATCCTCCTCTGAGTTACATTTACCGCTCTCTTGGCACTAAATTACGTGTTGCCTTGTATTCTCAGTAACTCTTCCATGTTTGTGTCTAATCCCCCCCCCCAAGATTGGAAACTAGAAGGCAAGAACATGCATTTCTCAATATTCCTTACCCAATGCTAGGGACATCATATATGTTGAGAATGAATGAATGTGTTCCTAAATGGAAATATGTTCAAAATGAATATATCTATTCAAAAATGGGAAAGAAGATTAATTATTCAAAATATAGGCCACTGAGCTTGATTTTTATTCAATTTGGCAAATTTAGAATCTGGCAAATTTAGAATTTGGCAAAAATTCTAAAGTGTGTTATTAAAGAAAGAATTCATAAAAATTTAGTAAAAGAAGTAGTACTCATTCAATGTTTGATGTTGTAGATTCATCAGTCAGTTAAATACTTAAGTATCTGCTATGTACCAGGCACTGTATTTGGCCAAAGGATTACATATTGTTTGGTCATTTCAGTCATGTCCCAACCCTTTGTGACCCCACTTGGGGTTTTCTTTACTGTGATATTGGAGTGGTTTGCCAATATAGATGGGGAAACTGAGGCAAACAAGTCTCAATGACTTAACTAAGGTCACACAGCTAGTAAGTGTCTGAGCTAATACTCTAAACTCAGGAAAATGAGTCTTCCTGACTCTAGTCCTCATGCTCTATCCACTATGCCACCTTGCTGCCCCATAGATATACATACAAAAAACAACATTCCTACACCCAAAAAGCTTAAAATCTCATTGGAGAGACAAATACATATAAAAATTTATATAGAGTATAAACATGAAGTTAATAAATACAAACATACATACATATGCGTATGTATGTATATATACACATACAAAATAGTTAAATCCAAGTTGCATTTGAAAGGGAGGGCAATAGCAGTTGGAGGAATCAGTCAATGCTGATTGTCTTCGAAGAAGGTGGTGCTTGACCTGTATCTTACAGGAAAAGAGAAACTGTATGAGGAGAAGGTAAAGAGAGAGTGAATTCCAGACAAGTGGGACGGCTACAGATATGGGAGATGGAGTATTATGTGTGAGGGAAAGCCAGTTTTCTTAGGTGGAAAAGTGCAGGAGGGGAATAAATGTCCCAAAATGCTGAAAAACAAAAGAAGTTGGAATGAAGTCATGCATAGATTTAAAAACTAAACAGAGGAGACTACATTTCATTTAGAGGCAATAGGAAGTCACTGGAGTTGGTTAAGCAGGAGAGAGACATGGTCAGATCTGCACTGAAGTAAAACTACTTTGGCAGTAGTGAATAGCATTGACTGAAGTGGTGAGAGACTTGAGGCAGGATAACCAATTAGGAGGCTGTTGCAATAATCAAAGTGTGAGTTGATGAAGGCCAGAACTGAGGTGGTTATTATGAGTGGAGAGAAGGGGTCAGATGTGAAAGATATTGTGAAGGTAGAAGCAAAAAGATTTGTCAACTGATTGGATATGTGGGATGAGGGAGCATATGAGGAGATTATGAACCTGAGAACTAGAAGCATGATGGTGCCTTTTACAGAAATAAGACTGGAAGAGGAAAACATTTACAAGGGAAAATAATGAGCTCTGTTTTAGACATGTTGATTTAAAATGGATCTGGGCTATCCCTTTTGAAATGTACAGTAGACAATCCAGAGAGGCTCATGGAAGAGCATAGCCTGGAAATGTAAATCTGAGGATTATCTGCTTGAAGCTGATAATTAATCAAGATGGCAGTGACAGGGAGCAATATGGTGATCTCTTGTCCACAAATTCCTCCAGGTAGATATAGAACATGCACTAGACCAAATCTTGATGGGGAAATCCAGAAAAAGTCACAGTGAGTCCTTTGTCTTGCTCAGCTC
Source organism: Gracilinanus agilis (assembly GCF_016433145.1). Classification (NCBI taxonomy): domain Eukaryota; kingdom Metazoa; phylum Chordata; class Mammalia; order Didelphimorphia; family Didelphidae; genus Gracilinanus; species Gracilinanus agilis. Next base: position 208,358,639 of record NC_058132.1, on the reverse strand, counting down.
ACCATTTGGAGACAGACAGGGAAGTCTGTGGACACTGGAGTTAGGGCTGGGTTAGGAGCAAACTCCATGGGAGAGAATTCCCATGGGGAAGAAAAGGCTACATATGAGGACAAGCAGAGGTCCCAGACAGATCCCAGGGCACTTTTAAATTCAGACCCAAGTACTATGACAAGAATAGATTTGATATAGCAGGCTTGTCATCCACTACCCAAATCCAGGTCACAGATCCAAGAAAAGGATGATACGCATAATATGTTAAGGGGACCTGCATAGTAGGTTCCTTGGTAGAGAGGCCCTAAATCCATGATGGTGAACCTATGGCACATATGCCAAAGAGGGCACAAAGAGTCCTTTCTGTGGGCACACATGCCATTGCCCACAAGAGTTCATTACTGGAAAGCCAGAGGGACTCGGGTGGAACCGCACTCTTTTCCCTCTCCACTGTGCCTAAGGACATTTTTTCATATCACCTGCCTCTCTCCCCTGCAGCCCAATGGGAGTGCTTACTCCCTCTCCTAACTGGGCTAAGGTGGGCAGCTCAATGATGCCAGAGCTGGAGGGGGAGTGGAGCACTTGGGCCATTCCTCTCCTCTCCACATTCCTCACTTCACCCACCCCTCTACCCAGTACCCCTGTTTGGGGTAAAGGGTTGCGGCATGGCACCTGGTCTGGTGAGACATAGGGGCAGGACATGGCACTTGTTCTCTAATAGGTTCGCCATCACTCCCCTAAATGGTGTACTAAGAGAGGAAGAAATTAAAAAACTAGTAGCAGCACTTTGACTCAGAGCCCCAACTCAGAGCAGGGTCTTATTTCTAGTATCTAGGCCAGCCTGCAGAGGAATAACTAAAGCAAGAATCCTGAGCCACCACAACTTTCCAGTTGACTTATAGAGGCAGAGTCCAGAAGCATTCTACTCCTGCACAAACCCTAACCATTCATCTCCTCTGCTTCTACTCATAAACTACTGAACAAAACTTGGAGATGGGGGGAGAATGCAGTTTAACAACTGTGTTGAATAAGATCATGACAAAATCATTTTAGTCAGTCTCAACTGGGTTCTCATTGCTGCAAAACAATCTTTTTATGTTTCCCAAATTGATTGTTTATCTCACCCCCATACAGAAACTATTCAAATGAGATATTTGTAAATCACTTTACACAGTGCCTGACATATGGTAGGGACTTAATAAATATTTGTTCTCTTCCCTTTTCCGTTCCTCATTTTCTCTTACCTCCTCAAACTACCCCCTCACATACACACAACATACCTTCCCCTTTCTCAGCAGAAGTCTTAACCTCTTACTTTATTGAGAAAATTGAGGCCATTCAATATAAGCTCCCTTTTCTTTCCCACTCTTCAACTCAAAATCCTCTGACACAATCTCCCACTCTCTCTTTCAAAGAGGCAGCTCTTCTCCTTGCCAAGGCTAACTCCTTTACTTGTGCACTTGATTTAATCCCTTCCTATCTTCTCCAGTAGATTGCATACTCAGTCATGGTTTCTCTCTCTCTGTCTCCCTATTTCTCTCTTTCTCTCTCTTATATTATCTTTATTAAGTTTATTAAGTTATCTCTATCATCTGGTTCCCTCCTTACTGCCTTGAAATATACCCAAATCTCCTCCATTCTAAAAAAATTCACTTAACTGTTATCCCCTCAAGTTATCCTCCTATAATTCTCCTTTCTTTCTCAGACAAACCCCTGGAAAACATCTACATGCAGCACCTCCACTTCTACTTTTCTCATTCACTCCTATACCCTTTACAATCTAGCTTCCAGCCTCATTGTTCAAGTGAAACTTCTTTCTCCATATTTAGGTGGTTCAGTAAATAGGGCACTAGACCTGGAGTCAGATTCAAATCTGGGCTTAGATGTTTTATGAGCTGTGTAATTCGGGTCAACTCATTAAAAAAAAATCTCCTTATGCCTCAGTTTCCTAATCTGTAAAATCGGGGTAATGGTGCCTGCCAAAGTTGTAACTATAAAAGAAATTATATTTATAAAGCATTTTGCAAGTCTTAAAAGGAAATTATGTAACTTCTAACAATTGTTACCAATAATCTTTTAGTTCTTAACCCTGGAGTCTTTTCTCTGTCCTAATCATTCTACCTACATCCCTAGTTGTCCTGGCTTTTGCCTTGCCATCAAACTTTGATGATGCTGGAAGAGAGAATGAAGGTGATGATTTTGTGCAGCTCTGCCTCACTTAAATCCATTTTATTCACAAGTCAAGATATCATCCCATGATGTCACTGGTCCTCTTCAAAATGAAGGATGAACAATTACAGCTAAAACTGTTAATCACCCTGTCTCCCTAGTTACTCTGTCCTCTCTGGGTTTTTGTGACATAATTCTCTCTTGGCTTGCCTTCTACATCATCGGCCATTCCTGACTCCTTATTTACATCATGTCCCTAAATTACTTTTTCCTAAGGTTCTGTTCCTCTTCTTTTTTCCCCATTATACCAGGTATTCTTTAATTTTGGGGGGGGGTGTCATGGATCCTTTTGCAAGTCTGAGGAAACATATAGACCCACCTCAATGTTTTTAAAAGCATAAAATAAAATATATAAGATTACAAAGGAAATCAATTTTATGTTTAAATAGTTATCAACATATTTAAGGAAACACATTCAACTTAAGAACCTCTGTTCTTTATTTTTGCTCTTAATAACATCATCAGCTCCCATAATTTAACTATTATATATTTTTAAAAAATCTTTAAAGCATATTTTGTTTTAATCAGGCAAGGTCTGCCTTCTTACTCTTATATTCCAAACCTCCCATTTATTCAGTTAACATAAAACAAAAACTCATCACAAACATGTATAATGAATCAAAATTAATTTCCATACTGACCATGTCTAAGAAAATGTTTCATTCTGTATTCTGAGTCCATCACCTCTCTTTCAGGAGGTAGGGAATATATTTTCTCTTTAGTCCTCTGGAATCCTGGTTGGTCATTATGTTGAAAAGATTTTAGCACAATAGTATTCCATCACGTTTATATACTATAACTTGCTTATCCATTCCTCAATTTATGGGCACCTCAGATTCCTGCTTTTTGTATCCTCAAAAAGAATTATAAATATTTTCTACAACCATAGAGTTTGTTTTCCTCAGGATTAATGCCTGTGTGTATGTGTGTGTATATATTCATTCTCTTTGAATAGTTCAGATGACAGTAAAGTTTGAGAGTCAAGCTCCTCTTTCAAACTGCCCCCCCAATTGTCTTGTGTACCATGATTATGTGAGATAATTTTCCCTAACCTTCATTTCTCTCTCCCACCTAGTATATTGTTATTCCCCTCTTTTTCCATTCTTCTCCTAAGATCACCAACAAGGCAAAAAAAATCCCAAGTCTTAATTCCTTCTATGACCCCTTATGATTATGGGGCTCAAAGGAGAACACATATATCATCTCTTCATATTTAAATGTAAGTAGTTCATCTTCATTTAGATCTTTATCATTGTTCATTCATATTTACCTTTTTTATGTTTCTCTTTACTCCTGGATTTGAACTTCAGAGTTTCTTTGCAGTTTCATTCTTTTCATTAGGAATGATTAGAAATTATCCATTTCAATAAAAGTTCATTTTCCCACTGGGACATCATACTCAATCTTGCTAGCTAAGTTATTCTTGACTGTAATCCCATATCCATTGCCTTCTAGATTATCATATTTCAAGCTCTCTGCCACTTGAGGGAGGTAATTGCCAAACTGTGTGTGATCCTGAATGTGACTCCTCCATATTTGAATTCTTTTTTTTCTGGCTGGTTGGAGCATTTTTTTTCTTTGATGTGGAAGCTCTTGATTTTGGCTATGATGTTCCTGGAAGGTTTTTCTTTTAGGAGGTGACCAGAGGATTTCTTCTCTTTCCATTTTGCCCTATGGTTCTAAGAAGTCTGGATGATTTTTTTAAAAAAAGATTTCCTGAAATACATCTAGGCTCTTTATTTGGTTGTGACATTCAGGTAGTCTAGGTATTCTTAAATTCCACTCTGCCTCCCCCATCAGTTTTCTAGGTTAATTGTCTTTTGTTATGAGATACTTACATTTCTTTTTTTTTAGCCTTTGACTTTGTTTTAGTATTTCTTGTTGCCTCATAGAGTTTCTACTTGAGCTATTCTCATTTTCAGGGAATTTTGTTGTTTGGAAAAGGTTTTGTACCTTTTGTGCCAAACTGTTAATTCCTTTCCAATTCTTTCTTCTGTAGCTGTCATTTCTCTTCCAATTTTTTCCTTAAGCACTCTCATTACACAAATACACACATGTGTGTTTGTATATATAGAAATATACATGTATATGCTTACAAATCTATACATATCCATATCTATCTATCTAAACATTTTAAATTCTTTTTTTAAAAAACTCTCACTTCATCTTTTCCAGGAATTCTATTAGATTTTTGTAGCCAAGCTGTGTTTTTCTCTAAGACTCATTGCTTGTAGATGTTTTAGAATAATTCCTTTCTTCTGTGTTTGTGTCTCTGCCACTATAATAACTCATTATGATGAAGTTAGTCTGTTCTTCCAGTCTATTTCTGTACTTCAGACTTGATGTTAAGACTAGGCTCTGCCGTACTTCTAGTGGGAAGATCTGGGCTAGTCCTACTACTATTTTCATGGAATATTGAGTGTTTTATTATTCCAAGATCTCAAGGGTAGGGTGGAGATTTACAAGTTTTCAATGTTCCCAAAGTTGTCTGATTCAGGGCAGTGACTGTGTGCTGACTCTCTAGTCTGAGTTCTGCATGGCAGGGGTAACCTAGAGCTGAGGTTTGTATAAAATTGAAATAGGTACTGAATTGAGTTTGTAGAGGGAGGAAGGAAAATCAGAGCAAGAGTAATGGCCTGAGAAAACATGGATGATGTAAGGGAGAGAGATCTCTATGAGGGAGAAGAATAGGTTCATCCAAGAAAAAAAAAGCCAACATTTCCTTTTTTTAGGGTTTTTAGACTCTTAAAAAAGCAGAGAAATGCCACAGATAACATATTTTCAATCTAGCATTTGACAGAAGTCTATTGTAATAACCTTGTGCTCAAGGCAGAAACAGAAGGAATGGGTCAGAATACTATTAGGTGGATTTAGTAGAACAACTAACACTATCCAAAGAATGTCAATCAGTGTCCATCAAAAACAGTGTTACTAGGGGATGACATAAGGGTCATCCATGACTCTGGGCTATTCAATATTTTAATTTATAATTTGAATAAAGAAATATTGGACATTAAGATAGGATAAGGAATTGGACTTATGGTACACTGGTATAAGGAATTCTCAGGTAAAGAAACTCCCTATGCTAATGCAAATCTGTACCTTCGCCAACAGAAGTTGCCTAAAGCTCTGAGAGGTTAAGTAATTTGCCCATAGTCACAGTCATAAGAGTCAGTATGCAGCAAAGATACAGCTTGAGCTTAGGTCTCCCTGGTACCAAGGCCAGTTCTTTGGAGTATACCATGCTGCCTCTTTCTATGTGACATGATCTTCAAATTTATGGATGGTATGAAATTGTGAGGTATGCCAAAATAAGGAACCCAAAATATCTTAACAGTTTTTAACAATGGGGTCAATTTAATTTAATATATTTTAGTAAGAATAGAGTCTTTCAAGTAGTGGATAGAGAACCAGGTGGAAGACCCGAGTTCAAGTTTTATCTCTGTGCCATCTTGGCTTTGTAACTATGGACAACTCATTTAACCTCTCAGTTCCATAAATATTTCTTTAAATCTCTATGCTACTGTTACAAAGAAGGTGCTGATCTGTGTTGGTAGAGGGAGTTTTCTCACTTGGGAACTTCTTATTCTAATGAAATCATAAGTTGATCCCCTTTTGCAACCCCCTAGGAACAATCATTATTGGAAGAGCTGCAGTGAGACAAGCACATTCATACACTATTGATGAACTTGTCAGTTGGTAAATTCATTCTGGAAAACAATTTGGAACTATGCTAGTCAAGTAATTTAATTTTTCAGACTCCTTGACTCAGCAATACTAGGGGTATTTACCTTTTAGCATTTACCTATTAGAGGTCAAAAAGAAAAGAAGGGGACAGCTATTGAGAGCACCACCATATTTCCAGTTATACAGGCTTATAAACTGAGTGTCAGTCACCCTTATTTACTCTCTTCCACCTTACATATATAATCTTTTGCCAAATCTTATAATTCTTACCTTTACAACATTTTTTATATATGTCCCCTTATTTCTACTCATGTAGTCAAAGTCCAGTACAGGCTCTCTTTTACCTCTTGAACTATTACAATAGCCATCTAACATTTCCCTGCTTCAAACCCCTCCCCAATCTAATCCATCTTCCATTCATCTCCTGACATGATTTTTCCAAAGTGTAGATATGACCATGTTACCCCTTTCTTCTTCATGAGTTCCTGGGCTTCCTGTTCCTTCAGGATCAAATACAAAGTTATCTGTCAGACATTTAGAGCTCTTCACAGGTCTCTTTACCTTTCCAAACTTCTCCCACTTTAATCTCCTTCATGCCATCTATAACCCAGCTTCCCTGGCCTGTTGGGAATTCCTCAAGCAAAATATGCCATCTTCTAACCCTATGTCCCAACTTTCATCCTGCCACTGGACTTTGATTACTCTCGAAGAGAGAGTGAGGCTGATAACACTGTAATTCTGGGTTGATTAAATACAATTCATTTCATTCACATGTGAAGACATCATTCCATCATATTATCGGTCCTATTAGAAATCAAAGAATAAACAAATATATATACATGCATATATATACATACATATATATATATATATATATATATATATATATATATATATATTTAGTTTAAAAGGAACCCCTTCTTCATAGGGTCGTGAACTTTCTGCTTGTCCAAACCAGACTATTAGTTTGGCTGAAATGCTCCAAACAGAGAGACTTTGATTGGTTCCTGAGATGCTGTTGACAAGCTCACAGGGAAAGGAAGTGATGTGGAGAAGGAGGATATAGAAATGAGACAGTAGAGGAGAGGGGCTGGTTCTTCTCTGGAGGTTGGTGGCTCAGACAGAAGACATTCTCATGGGCTAGTAAGATTAGGGTGGTAGGCTAGGAAAAATTTTTTTTATTTCCTTCCCTCCTTATTTCTTTCTTAGACTATATTTATATTAATAATATATAATATATTAATAATATAGTATATAATACAATAATTAATAATATATAATAATAAATATCAAATATTTATATAATATATAATAAATATATATTATATTTATATTAAAATTATATTTAACAATATAAATAAATTATATTTAACAAAACTACTGTCATCCTCGTGACTTAAGGATTAATTATTTTATAAATGGCAAACACAATAATCTTTTTTAACTATTATATTTCCAAACAAATTTCTAAATATTACATTTGATATATTAATGTATACACACACACACACACACACACACACACACACACACATATATATATATATATATATATATATATATATATATATATAAAACCTACTTACTTAGTTATTGCCCTCCTCCCAGTAGAATGTGAACTCCCTGAAGGTAGGAGTTATATTTTTTTGCCTTTCTTTTTATCTCTAGGCTTTAGAATTAGTGTATGTTATATGGCAAGAGTTTAATAAATGCTTGTAGCCTGGTTTAATTAGATGACCTTCCTTCCAAATTCCTTGCAAACTGAGATTCAATGATTTCATGATTCTATGATCTTAATTAAATGACCCCTTCATGTTCTCTTCTGAATATTACTATTCTCTAGTTGTTCCTTCAATAGAAGGATGAAGGCTTGTTCTGCACTGAAGTGAGCTGGGCGTAAAGGACTCTGTCACCTTTTTTCTTACTTGCTCTGCTGATAAATACTCCACTGTACCTCCTTGTCCTTAGATTTTATGGCAATATCTGGGCTATCTTGGACATGACACGTAGACATTATTGGCTTAACAGGACAAGAAATAAAAGGCGAAGTCTGCAGTGAGGGATAAGACAGACTAGAGATGGCTCTAGAATTACCAATATGTGCTTTGGAGAACTTCTCCTAGTAGACTTAGGCTTCAGACACGTTTCTATAGGCATATTTTGTATTAACCTTACCTACATTCTCCTAGCCCAGCTGCTTTGCCTCCTGGAAGCCCTAACCTTCCTCCCACTCATCCTGCCCCTGCACTAAGATAACCCCAGTATCTGGAGCCAAACAACACACTCCATCACCTCTCCCAATCTCCAGACACAGTCCCCTAAAAAGCAGGCACAAAGGGATTGGAAGGCAGGGTAAAGAAGATTATATCTCCTTTAGATTCCCTGTCTTATTTACAGTAACCATAATTCTTTGAGGCCTAGGGAATTTTGTATTATTTTTTTTGGCTGATCTCAGGGGCTGTTGAAATAGGTACATGAAAGAAAAGGGACCTTTGGTTTGGCAAAGGGTCCCCAAGGTACATCCAGGAACTCCATCCTCCTCCAGAAATGTGCTTTGGCTCCCAAGATATGAGAAAGGTGTTGAGAAGTATCATCGTAACACCCTTTCTTAGATTTGTGGCATCATTCCAGGTCAAACCTCATAGCATCCCCTCAGTTTAATGTCATCTTCCTACCACACCCTCTCCTCCAGAATCACACTCTACAGAAAGACAAGGTGCTTTCTTTTTTTTTTATTCCCCAAAAGGAAATCTGGCACAGGGGAATAGAGTGAAAGGATTGCCAGTCTGCCTCAGGCATTAGCTTTTGCCGACAATTCAATTAAAAGGGGAATCATGTGGCATGTGGCAAGAGTAGTTCTGAGTTGGCACTGCAGAGACTGGACAGATTTTGCCTTTGAGGTCTTATCACAGGCTTTAGAGTTGGAAGGGACCTTGGAGATCATCTAGTCCCAACCCCCTCATTTCACTGATAATAGCTGATATTTAGTGTATATGGCATTTTCAGATTTACAGAGCACTCTATCCTCATAGTCTCATTTGATTTTCATAATATCCTTGGAAGGTAGATTCTACAGGCATTATCATCTCCTCTTAACAGATGAGGAAACTGAGGCCCAGAGAATGTAAATGATTTGCTCAAAGTGATACAAATCATAATTGTCAGAGCTGGGATGCAAACCCATGTTCTCTAACTCTAATTCAAGCCCTCTTTCTTTCTAGTATGCTATACTGACATCTCTAAAGGGAGGAGATTTAGTACTTACCTCATTGGGTAGATAATGCAAAATTCTCTACACTGTGTGGCCACGTCTGAGAGTTCTAAGAGTTAATAATTTGTCGAATTCAGACTTCACACTGTACCTTTCAAAAACTGTCTTTCTTTTGTCTAGCAATTCTCCATTCATTCAACCAGAAAGGGGAAAAATCTTATTCCTTTTTCATTCTAGAAGCTAAGGGGGATCTGAAGATGATCCCCATCCCTGCCCTCATAGAGTTTGTTATCCAGAAGAGTAGAGTAAAAAATAGAATGCAATTAGTGCAGAAGAAAAATATGAGGAAAAGAGCTTAGAAATTCCAGAAATAATTATGACAGGAGTCAATGGCAGGAGGTTGGAGAAGGCTTCATAAAGGAAGTGGAGTTTGATATGAGGCAAGGGGACATGGGGGACTTTAATAATTTGATTTAATTCAGCAATCATTTATTGATTCAAGTATGTGTAATATACTTTATTGAACATACAAAGATAAAATAAGATAGTCCCTAGTTGTTTTTTTTAAAGCTTTACTTTCTGTCTCTTCTCAGTATTAATTCTAAGAAAAAACAAGAAATAGGTGATTTGGGTTAACTGACTTGCCCAGGGGTCACACAGCTAGGAAGCATCTGAGGATAGATTTGAACCCAAGTCTTCCCAAGCCCAGGCCTGGCACTCTATCCACTGTGCTACATAGCTGCTTCAGTCTCTGCTTTTAAAGAACTTACCATCTAGTAGGGAGGAAATGACGAATACAATAACTATAATACAAGCTATAATGTTATGAGTGCATAGGAAAGGTCCAAATAGAGTTGCATTGCTCATTTTAAAACACAAAGTTCACTTCAGCCTGAAAGAATTAAAGAAGGCTTTATGGAAGAAGTAACACCTGAGATGGGCCTTGAAGAGAGAGAAGGATTTCAATAGACGGAGGTATGGGGGAGAGGACTATTCAGGTGTGGGGAGCAGTGCAGCAAAGGTCAAGATGAGCAAGGAGACCTATTTGACTGGAATCTAGTCTTTTCTTTTTGTTTAATTTTCTTTCAGTTAGTGAAAAAATCCATTTTCTCCCTTCCCACTTCTCCCTTAACCAACTTGGGGAAAACTGACTTTTGTAACAAATTTACAAATCAAGCAAAACAAGGTCTCTTATTGGCCATGTTCCAAAAAATGTGGGTCTCATTCTGTAATCCATTATTTTCTCTGTCAGGAGGTGGGTGGCATGCTTCATATTTGTCTGGAATCCTGGTTGAACAGTTTTTAAGTCTTTCAAAGTTATTTCTTTTTACAATGATTTTTTAAATATATGTTGTCCTGCTTTTGTTCACTTCCTTCTGCATCAGTTCATAGAAATCTCTCCAGGTGTCTCTGAAATCTTCCCTTTCATTTCTAACAACACAATAGCATTCCATCACTTTCGTATACCATATTCATTCTGGATGGAACATAGTTTGCAAAAGGAAATAGTAGGTGATAAGTTTGGAAAAGTAGATTGGAGTCAAAATGCAGAGGGCCACGAAGGTCAAGTTAGAAAGATTTTATTTTATTTGTCAAGCAAACGGAGGTACTGAATGAGCTGGGTTGTGCCATAATGAAACTTTTGTTGTGTTGTTCAGGTGTTTTTCAATCATGTCCAGCTCTTTGTAACCCCCTTTGGGGTTTTCTTGACAAAGATACTGGAATGATTTGCCATTTGATTCTCCAGATCATTTTATAGATGAAGGAACTGAGAGTGAAGTGACTTGCTCAGGGTCACACAGCTAGTAAGTGTCCAAGGTCACATTTGAACTCATGAAGATGAGTCTTCTAGCTGTCCAAACACATCCTACTTCTCCATTTAAAGAATGGTCTGTCTCCAGAGTTGTAAAGAATTTAGGAGTAGATAGATGTGCATAAAACCATAAGGTCTTAGATCTAAACCAACTAACTAGTTGAGGCAGTTAGATGGCACAGTGGATAGAACACTCAGTCTAGAGACAGGAGGACCTGAATTCCAATCTGACTTCAGACACTCATTGGCTATGTGACTTGGTCAAGTCCTTTCATCTTTGTTTGACTCAGTTTCCCCATCTATGAAATGGAGATAGCACCTATCTCCCGGATTTTGTTGTGAGGATCAAATGAGATAGTAATCATAGATGAATGTTAGTGAATAATAATAATATTCTTATAACACCTGGAAGGGACCTCAGAAGTCATCTAGTCCAACATGTCTCATTTTATGGATGAGGAAACTGAAGCCCAGGGAATCTGTGACTTTTCCATGGTCAGACCTATATCCTCTGACTACAACCAGAGACCTGTTTTCACACAGGAAGTCCCGGGTTCAAATCTGGCCTCAAACACTTCCTAGCTGTGTGATCCTGGGCAAGTCACCTAATCCCCATTGCCTAGCCCTCACTGCTTTTCTGTCTTGGAACCAATACTGTACCCAGGTAATATTTCTCCTGCTTATTGGCCAGAGGATTATCCAGGGTCCTCTAAACAGCATCCTTATTTGACATATTTCAGAAGTCTATGCTCTCATCTCCAGACTCAACCACATTTAAGTAAACTTCAGTAGAGCAGTCTCCAAAGTAGGAAAATTTTCAGCTTCCCAGATTTTTATGTACCATACCTTGCAGCCCTATAACAAAGTCTTCCTAAAGCAACTTCAGCCTCTGTGAAACAATACTGTGTCTTCCTCAAACTTTAGATATTGGGCTTCAGCTTCCTTATCTATAAAATGTATAATAATAAGAATAATATTCACTAGTATTTATCTAGTACCTACTATGTGATGGAAGTAGGAATTGCTTTATTTTTTTTAACCCTTACCTTTCATCTTAGAATCAACAATCAATATTGGTTCCAAGGCAGAAGAGTGGTAAGGGCTAGCTAGGCAATGGGGGTCAAGTGACTTGCTCAGAGACACACAGATAGGGAGTGTCTGAAACCAGATTTGAACCTAAGGCCCCTTCCCCCCACCCCAGTCTCTGAGCCTGGCTCTTACTTAACTCTTACCTTCTGTCTTGGAATCAATACCTCAATACCGTGTATTGGTTCCAAGGCAGAAGAGTGGTACAGGCTAGGCCAGTGATGGGCAAACTTTTTAAAGAGGGGGCCAAAGGAAAGGAAATAATCATCTGTCAGTCTGTTTCTAAGGCAACTCTTTAGCAGTTTCATTGTATTGTATCTTACTCATTGTATTCGTCAGATTAGGAATAATGGCGATGGGATAGAACATTTCAGGGGGCCCCCATTGCCCATCTAGGCAGTGGAAGTTAAGTGACTTGCCCAAGGTCACACAGCTGGGAAGTGTTTGAGGTCAAATTTGGACCCAGGACCTCCCTTCTCTAGGCCTGGTTCTCAATCCACTGAGCTACCCAGTTGCCCCTTGGGATTAATTTTTAAGAGAAACACTGATATACTAGAGGAGGGTGACCGTGGTGGCACTTGTAGTTCTAGGTACTCTATATAAAGGAAAGAGGAAACCTAGCCCCCTGGTTTCAGGCAGCTTACACAATAATGAGAGATAGAACAGATCCAGAAGAAAATTTAAGAACACAGAAATACTATCTACAATTCAATTAATCAATCAACCTTTATTAAATACCTATTATGTATCAGGCAGTGTTCTCTATTCTTGGAACACAAAAAAGAGTCAAAAGATAGTCCCTGCCCTCAAAGGGCATACAATTTAATGGGGGTGGCTGGGAAGGAGGGACACAAGATACAAGTGAACATATGCAAAGCAAGGTACATACAGTATATATTGTTGTTCAGTTTTAGCCGTGTCTGACTCTAAACTGCCTTCCAATTTTCCCAGCATATTTTCTCAAATAGTGCATTCTTGTCCCAAAAGCTTGGATCTTTGTGTTTATCAAACACTAGATTACTATGGTAATTGACTGCTCTGTATTGCATACCTAATATATTCCACTGATCCACCACTCTGTTTCTTATTCAGTACCAGATTGTTTTGATGATTACTGCTTTATAATACAGTTTGAGATCTGGTATGGCTAGGCTACCTTCCTTCACATTTTTTTCCTATTAACGCCCTTGATATTCTTGACCTTTTGTTCTTCCGGATGAATTTTGTTCTTATTTTTCTAACTCCATAAAATAATTTGTTGATAGTTTGATTGGAATGGCACTGAATAAGGGAATTAATTTAGGTAAAATTGTCATTTTTATTATATTGACTAAGCAAATCCAAGAGCAATTAAATATTTTTCCAATTGTTTAGATGCCCATTTGGAGTTTTCATGGCAAAGATATTGGAGTGATTTGCCATTTGCTTCTCTAGTTCATTTTACAGAAGAGAAAACTGAGGCACAAGGTTAGGTGAATTGCTCAGGGTCCTATAGATAGTAAGTGTCTAGTAGTGAATTTGAACTCAGTTCTTCCTGACTCTAGGCCCCAGCTCCTTCCACTGTGCCACCCAGCTCCTCAGTACAGAATAGATAGGAGGTAATTCACAGAGAAAATGCCCCAGAATTAAGAGTTGGGAAAAGCTTTCAATATAAGAAGGGTTTTGAGTTGGGACATAAAGGAAGTTAAAGAGGTCAGTAGGTGGAGTAAAGGAGGGAGAACTTTCCAGGCATGGGGGACAGCCAGAGAAAATACCCAGAGTCAAGAAATAAGGTGTCTTGTTCATGTCCAAGAAGCCAATGTCACTGAATCAAGAAGTTAAGTGATAGGTAACAAGGTGCAAGAAAACTGGAAAGGTAGGAGGGGGGTAGTTTATAAAGGGCTTTGAATGCCAACAGAGCATTTTGTACTTGATACTTGAGGTATTAGCGAACCATTAGGATTTATCAAGGGTGGGTTGATGGTAACATGATCAAATCTACACTTTAGGAAAATCATGTTGGTGGCTGAATGGAGGATAAATTGGAGGGAGGAGAGACTTGAGGCAGGCAGGCCCACCAGAAGGCTATTGCAAAAGTCCACTTATAAGGTGATGAGGTCTTACTTCAGGGCAGCAATAGAGAGAAGGGAACAGCTTTGAGAGATGCTGCAAAGTGCCTCCAAAGGGAATTACAGAAGCAGGCTGTGAGAACTCTGGAATGAAAGATGCAAAGGATTCCAGAGCAAGTCTTCAGGCAAAGCTTCACTGAGTAGGTGAATGGATGGGAAAGCAGGAAACAGAGCAAAAGGGAACCAAGGAGATTTCATATTTGAAGCTTTCTACCCACTGTTAGGAATGGCCACAATGTTCCCTGCAGGAGAATGCTAAAACTCATTTAACATCTCCTGTGGGCTTTCAGATCTTTATAGAGCTCTGTAGAATTACAAAAACAGAATTAAGGAGGAGTAGATTGTGCAGCTGGCCAACCAGAAAAAGCGAAGGAAGAAGATGCGGACACAAATGCAAAGCATGTCCTGGAATGAAGTAGGGCTTCAGCATAACTTCATTAAAAATTGAGTGTTCTGTAATGTTGAGCTATTCTTAGCCTGTATAACTTTTTAAAAGGTTAAGTCTAATAACTTGGCTTGCTTGTCATAGATCTCCTGATTCTAATATAGATGAGGGAGGTGACCTCTATGACTCTACAAATTATTGGAAATAAGGAGATAGCAGTTCTTGGAACTTTTGTATTGATTGGTTAAGTAAATCATCTACTAAATGGAAATCTCATTGGAAGGGTATACATCTAACTGAATTAATAAGCGGCTCGATTAGGCAAAATGTAACAAAAACGTCCTGATGGATTGGAGGCTTATAAACAGACCCTGAAGAGTCAGGAGGCTCAGAGGAAATCACATAATCACAGAATTTCAAAGTTGGAATGGATCCCAGAGGCCATCTTGATCAACCTATATCTGAAAAAGGATTCTGTCTCCAAAGTATTCTACAATTGACCATTTAGCCTTTTCTTAGAGACCTCAACTGAGGGTGAAACCATTACCTCCCCAGGCAACACAATTCACTTCTAGATGGGTTTAATTGCTAAGTTTTTAAATAACCAAATTTAAATTTGCTTTTCTGCAACTTCTACCCATTAGAAACAGCTAGGTAGCTCAATGGATAGAGCTTTGATTCTGGAATCAAGATGATCTGAGTTCAAATATGACCTTAAATATTTACTAGCTCTGTGACCTCTTAAACTGGGTTTTAAACTTAAACTGGGGTTAACTTATATTATCTGGGTTCAGAAGAGTGAGTAGGAGACAGGAATGGACAATAGCCTGGGACCAAACAAGTTAGGGAAATAGGATTTGGCATTTTGGGGAATGGCAGTTAACAGGAGTGACTGTTGGGCCTTAACTGTCACACTGATCCACCTAGCCAGGGAGTCTGTGAAACCAACAAGTGAGGAGACTGACAAGAGGTTTTATAAACAGGGGTTTAATTCAATGAACTATAGTCTGAAAGAAGGCAAAAGGGGGTTCTATTCTACCAGTCTATGGGTAAGCCTCAGGGTCAGGGAATGGACTTATCTACACTAAGCTAGAAATTATAGCAGGGCAGGGCACAATGGAGATCAGGAATGAAAGTGGGATCCTCACTGCTGAGTCCTGTCAAAATCCAGCGATGATACAACTTTCCCAGGTCTTCAGCCAGTACTCCTTCAGTTGGGTAAGTCAGGGAACTAAATCAACCTGAGCTGACCAGCAACTCAAGTTAGGTTTTATAGTCTCAACCTAACCTCCCACAGGTAGATGTCTTTCCTCCTTCCAGATACCAGGATATCATGATACAAATTCCACTTCCTCTGAGGCCTCCCAGGGGTCAGTTACAGCTTGTCCCCAACCACCATGGAGTCCATGTCAGAGAGAGAAACAACACTTCCTGCTTCCCCATTCCATTTAGAATTCTCCAGCCCTGCTTGCTAAGCCTCCCAACTATCTTTTTAATTTATCTTATAATAGACCCTAAGCAAATCACTTAGCTTCTATTTACCTCAGTTTCCTCAACTAGAAAATCCTCTCTCTAGATCTATGTATCAATATATAATATAGACATTATAAATTAACATTAAAATATTAATTGATATTAACTTTAATTTTAATTATTAATTAATATGATATGTAAAATTCTCTATATAGTCTCTCTAGAGAAACAGCACTTGTTGCATGGTTATTGTGAGGATGAAATGAGATAATTAAAAATTATTAAAAACAGCACAGTACTTGGCACATAATAAGTGCTACATAAGTGCTTATCCCTTTCCCCCCTTTTTTTCATTCTTTACCCCATTACTCCTAATTCTTTCCTCTAGGGACAAATAGAATAAGTCTAACCCCTTTCCCGCATGACAACCCTTCAAATACTCAAAAATTGTTATAATATCTCCCCTCAATTCTCTCTTCTCTAGGTTAAAAACTACTAGTTTCATCAACTGATTATCATAGAGCATGAGCTGAAGGCATGTCAGCTTTCTAGTTGCCCTTTTTCCAGCCTATCAAAGGCCTCCTGAACTATGGCATTCAGAAAAGGACACAATCTTTCTCTAGATGAGGTGTGACCAGGTCAGAATGGAGTAGGGTTGCTATTTCTCTATTTCTAGAAGCTATGCCTCTCTTAATGCACTTAAGACTACTTCAAGGTTGGCTGCTGGCTGGTAAAAATCTTCCACAGATCTAAGAAATCTTGGTGGTGGGACAGCATCAGTGACATGACTGAGACAAATGAGAGTAATCAGGATTTCAGCCAAAGCCAGGCATCATAAAGATTGGTCTGGTCAGTTTTGGGGCTGTATTTATTTTATACGCTTTGAGATCACACATAAAGTTGGCATGGAAATCCATTCTCACCATCCATCTTTTTCTTAGAGACAATGTGTTAGGTGTGTTTGATGTATCTCTTGGACCACAGTGGTGAGAAAGTACAAGCTTTTTCATGGGAGACAATTTATCCATATTTCATTCATTGTTCTCTTATGTGTAGTGTACCAGATCAGGGAGGGGGGAAACTTGAAGACTATTCTGGCCTGTTTTTTGCAGGCACCTATGTATGAGAATCTGAGTTAGAGTTTTAAAATCTTTAACATTAACTCACCACATGCTGGTTTGTTGTAAAATGATTTCAGTGGAAGTTTTTTTATTATAACATATAAATGTGGGGTTTACTTGGGGGTTTGCTTAGGGGTTTGTGGGAGGTCTGTGGGAGGACTTGATATTAGCCTGTATTGTTTTTGTGTTTTTCCCTGGGGCTGAGTAAGGATACTGATTTCAATAATTTCAGTAAAAGGAAATGCTAGTGAGAAAAGAGTTACATTGGGGAAACTGAGTGAAACAACCATCCTTCTGACACCTGCTATGCTCGTTTCATAACTTGTGATGAGCCATGCTAAATGTTATGAGCCTGATGGCTTCCCACAGGCTGCCATGTTCTACTGCTTAAATCTGATTGAGCTTGTTTTCAGGGGATTTTGATAAATGGACATACCTCCCCTATCTCATACTTAGGAAGTTAATTTTTTGAACCCAAGTGTAATCCCACATGAATTTACCCCAAGTGAATTTTAGTTTGTTGGATTAATTCCATTGTTATAACTTTTCAAAAACTTTTTGAATCCTGACTCTATTATCTAGGCTATTATTAGCTGGCCCTCCCATTTTTATCATTTGCAAATTTTATCAGGATGCTTCCTATCCCTTTTGCCCAGTTGTTAATAAAAATATTTAACTGATCCTTGGGAGACTCCACTGTAGACCTCCTTCCAAGTCAGATATTAATGACTATTCTTGGGGACAGTCTGTTCAATGAGTTCCAAACCCATATAATTGTACTATCATTCAGCCCACATTTGTCAACCTTTTCTACAAGACTAGAATGAGAGACTTTATTAAATGTTTTGCTAAAATTTCTCATAGCAGAGAAGACATTGACTCTGGAGTCAGAGACCTTAGGTTTGAATTCTGAAACTTAAATTTACAACCTGTGTAACTTCAGTTAAATAAAATAACCTCTATAGACCTTAGTATTCTTATCTATGAGAGGCTTGGATTATCTATTAACATCATTCCCTTGAATTTGAGTCTACTAAGCTCTTATTGAAAAGCTTAATTTAGAGACTGTCATCTCTGGTCTTGGGATGTGTCTTATATATACTGACTATTTCTGATGCAATTCCCATGATTCAATATGCTTTTCTTGCCTGTGTTATGACTCGCCCCTAAATACACCCAGACTGAAGGCACTTTGGGAAGTCTGTTTGGGTGTTGCTGCCTACTCATTCTCTGTGGCTTTCTGTCTGGCTAGTGAAACTACACCAGCCAATTCACTCTCTAGCTTGCAAACATTGAGCCATTAACCTGGGAGGCAGTGGCCAAATCTGGTTCCCTCCTCCCTCCCATGCCTACCACAAACATCACACATCAATGTGTTTTGGAGACAGGGTCTTGATGCTGGCAATTCTAGCCCAGTTCATTTTGAACACAACAGGGATCTTTTTCAAATAACCTATAGCCTGGGGTGAGCAGCCATTAATCCTGGGCAGGGTAAAGAATGCTCAGTTATTTTGGTTTGCTGTAAGTTCAGGGAGCTTCTGCAAGGAGAGGTCAAGATTAGAGGAAAGTGATAAGGACTTTGTAGCTCTTTTGAAAGAGCAGTAAGTCTCCATTTGACATCCTCCATACTAATGGACAAGAGCAGATGCAGATAACTCAGTGCAGCAAATAATAGAAAAAATTACTATTTGAAAATTGTATGTATTACATGGTATTCTGTTTTTGTTTTGTCTCTTTCCAGCAACAGCAGCAGCAGATTTACCTTCCTCATTAGGTTTGGCTCAGGCTAAAATGAAAAGGCAGATGGCCCAGAAGTATGTTGAGAGGCAGGGAAAAGCCAACTTGGAATGAGAAATTTGCCGTGGATAATTGAGAGTTGGCTATGATAGATGGATAAATAAATAGATAGATAGATAAATAGATAGACAGACAGATGGAAGGATAGACAGATGAAAGGGAAAGGATAGAGAGAGAGAAGAGATGGAAATTGAGAGATATGTAGATAGACAGATGGAGATAGATCGAGATGGATGGGTAGGTAGATATGGAGAGGTAGATACATGATTCAGTGATAGGTATGTAAATAGAGGAATAAGTGGTAGGTATAGAGGGATGGATAAATAGATGATAGATAGATTGATAGGATAGTATAACATATATCATGAAAAGTGAGATATAGAAGACAGAAAGAGGACTTTGAAATCAGGCATGTTTAGGTGCAAGTCTTGAATCCGATAAAATAGTTGTGTGATCATGGGCAAGTCACTTAATGTCCTGAATCCCTCAGGCAACTCTAAAATTATGTTATTTACCAGTTGCTGATGTATACCAATGCAGAGAATTTCCATACCAGGAATGCTCCAGTCCAATGAAGTCTCAAATGTAGACTTGTTAATCTACTTAATTTTCCACATTGTCAGTTAACTTGCTTAGTATTAAAATTAGAATCTTCACTGTTTTTATGATAATCTTTTTTAAAACCAAGAAATGGGTACAGTTTAAAATAAGAAAGGACAGTTTAATAAGAATGATGATGATGATAATAACAATATTCCTAAAGTGTTTGCTTTGTGACAGGCTCTATGCTATGCACTCATGGATTTAGAGCTGGAAGGGACCTTGAAAATCAAATGAGGTACTATTTTTTTAAAAAGCACTTAGCACAGTGTCTGGTAAATTAACTGGTGCTATATAAATGCATATTTCCTCCTTTTCTCTCTCTCTCACATCTAGTCCAACCTCATTATTCTACAAATGAGGGAATTGAGGTCCAGAGTAGTTAAGTGATTTGCCCAAAGTCACACAAATGCAGAGTCGGGATTCAAACCCAGGTCCTCCAGTTCCAAATCCAATATGATTTCTCTTAAACTATGCTGCCTCCTTACAATCTACGATTCTCACAGAATCTACGACTCTAACATAACAACAGAATTTCACAGGTACAAGGTACATGAAATATTTTCTACAAAATACACAGATGTGGAATTGGCTTCCAAAAATAAGCTTCCAAATTTCACAGATTTCTCAGGCCACCATTTTGCCAATGTGAAGCCTTTCTTGTATCTCTTTGCTTGAAGGGGAGGTAGATACATATTGAGGATAATGGGGATGACGGCTGGAGGGCAAAGAGGTGAGCGCCCCTCCAGAGTGCAGGGCTCAGTGATTAGAGTCGAGTGGGAGTCTAGATTCCTCTTTCTGTTCCTGGTACCAGTGCAGCTCATCCATCATGACCTTGCTCAACAGTTAACCAAGGGGTTATTTCCTTATCTATACACTGGGGATAATAACACATTGCCTCACTGGCCAAGTGGAAGCTTAGTCCTCACATGGAAGTCAGCAACCTACAGGAAGAGTAAATATTCTTTACTAGAAACAAATGTCTCTTGTCTATTTTTTCCCTTCCAGAGAGCTGCTTATCCCCATTTGGAGGCCATGCATTTTATTCCTCGGTATGCCATTTTCCAAACCTCTGACATTCTGCGGCACCTCATCATCGGCTTCATCATGGATCATGCCAATTTGTCAGTTTTAATCTGTCTGAAAACCCGCAGCTGCCTGCAGAAATCTTTTTATTTCCTATATGTTGATATAAAGATTTCACACATTGATTTTTATGTAGCTCTGATTACATGCAAGCTAAGCAAACAGTGACAGGTTGGTACTCAGGGTAATGAATGCTCAGCCAGATTAATACAGATCAATTGCATCGGCAGCTTGCAGGAGAAGTGGGGGGATGGGGGCAGAGATTGGGGATGGGGGTCTGGTAGCACAGGCTGCCAGGTGCATGCAGATGGTCAGAGGCTGACACTCTTACCTATTTACTGTGATGGACTCATTAGCAGGTTTCTCTGTGGGCCTGTGATGGGCTTCTTGCTTTAAATGTCACCCAATAGAGATCTCATTAACCCACCACCCTCCATTCTCTACAAGGCAATTGATAAAAAACATTACCAGATCCTGCCAAGTGAGTAAGTTTTCCTATAATTTAGGTTGGGTATGTGGGAAGACAAGACATATAGGTCCTTTGGGTGGTATTTCTATCCTAAGAACAAGAGTTCATAATAATAATAATGGCTAAAGTAACCTAGAGAAGTAGCATTAGGATGGCCAATCATTGGGAAGATTTCTTGATACCCAATCCATTGTCCTTTCTATTGAACAATTTATGAATGCTAATAATAGCTTCCATTTATATAGTACTTTAAAGTTTTCAAAGTACTCTATAAAAATTATCTCATCTTTCTCCTCATAATAACCTTGGGAGTTAGGTGCTATTATTGTCCCCACTTTGCAGATGATGAAACTGAGGCAAACATATTAAGTGAATCACTCACGTTCACATAGCTAGTAAAGGACAGATGGCAGATTTGAACTTCTGTCTTCCTTAATCCAGAAGAGAAAATGAGACTTACAGCATAGTGTACCTCTGCCTCATTTAAATCCAATTTACATGTGAAACAAAAGATATCATCCCTACCTTCCAACTCCAGGACCTGTACTCTATCCACTGAGCTATTCATCCACCAAACACTAGAATTCATGAAACTAGCACAGATGATTAAAGCCCCAGGGACTTGATCATCCTTTCTTTCCCCCTTCCTTTTTAATTTCCTTTTACATGTTGTCTTCTCCTATTAGAATGTAAACCCCTTGAGAACAGGGACTGCCTTTTTGCTTGTATAGTCAGTTCTGCTATAATACAACTTATTTGATCCTAAAATTCACTGTACTAAGCAAAATAGCACAATAAAAACTACAAGACTCAAGGGGAAACTGAAGTTAGGAGTATAACACTCAAAAAATCCATCAGTGACACATTTAAAAAAAGATAGGAACCTAATAAAAATGGTAGCATAGTTTTATGCACACATAGGAAGTGTTTGGGCTAATTGAGAAAACTTGGTAATACCCTGTGGATTTTGCATAAAATAGTAGATCAGTTCAGAACATGCAGAGGTTTAAACATCTGGAAATTTAAGGGTAGAAACCTTGAGCTAAATCCTTAAGAAGGAATCCTATTGAGTAGAGGGGAAGGAAGAGCCTCAACCTTGGTTACATTCTCCTCCATATCCCCCTGGATTAGAAAAGGACCTAGTGAACTTTGGTGGACCAGAGAATTTTGATTTCTTATTAGCATCCTAGCCAGGGAGAAAAGGACTTCCAGCAACCAAGAATCCTTCATCACTTTAAGCCAACTTTCCCTTGGATTTTGTATGTACTAGCGAGGGAATGTGACATAGTTGGAGTTTTTTTGTTTTTGTTGGTAGGAGGTTTTATACCAATTATTCTTACTATACCACCTCAACAAAATACCCCTTTCTATGAATTAAATCTAGATGACTAATAGATATCAATTGATAACCTAGAAATAAGCACATGAATGGGAGTTTGTGAGTTATAATGTTAGACTAGCACCTCAGGGCTACCCAAAACACTAAGGGGGAGACACAGGACCTCCCTCTGGTGACCTGACAGGAGGTCTACAGCATGTGTTGCATCTATAAAATACTTTGCAAATCTGAAACCTCTAACTGTTGGCTATTATTCTGTAAGAAAGTACTCATGATATAAGTTCTTGAAGCTTCTGAATAACCTATAAGCCTTTAGTCACCGACAGTTCTTCATCTTAAACCATTTTTCAAATACTTTTCACCATTTTCCTCAGCACCCACCATGGCATTAAAGTCACCAAGTATGTGTTGACTTTGTGTTATTTGGTCATGGTCACCTTAGAATTTCTCCATGTCTTCATCCTCTGCTTCAGATACTAGCAGTTAATCTGCAATTATACTCAAGGCAGTATATTCTATGTGTGTGCTTCTTGAGTTAACCTGTGAGCAGTTATTCTTGCATTTAGCACTATCTGCCTTGTGCTTTCTGGCTTTATTTATAGTTTATATTTTATTTTATTTTATTATAGTTTATATTTTATATAGTTTATAATTTATATTTATAGTTTATATTTTATTTATTTATATATGTGTATGTATATATGCATATATATATATAGGCTATATTTATAGAATGTCAATATAGGTACCGTTCAGCTCCTTCAGGAAGGTATTAATTTGATTGCATAGTGATCTTACATTTAAAATCCGATAGAATCTAGGCCTGTGATTTCATTGATTTAAGACACTCTCAAATGAGAGGAATCCTTCTATCAGGGCAAGGTGGCAACCTCTCAGTAACTCAATGGTTCCCAAACTTTTTTGGCCTACCACCCCCTTTCCAGAAAAAAATATTACATAGTGCTCCCTGGAAATTATGAAACTATTTATTGAACTCAGAATAGAATGTAATAGAAAAAAAAGTGTGGCCATCACCGCTTCCCTAGATCGCTGCAGCACCCACCAGGGGGCGGTGGCACCCACTTTGGGAATCACTGCAGTAACTTAAAAGTTCAGAGCTTACCAGAAGAGGCACGCACAGCAAATGTGTGTCAGGGGAAGGACTTCTAAGCTTTGAAGTTAGCTCCTACCCACTCTATCAGAACTGGCTACCTTATATCTAAAATACCAAAAAATGAAACTGATGTTTTAGATTAAAAACAAAAACAGGATTTGTTTTTAGCATTCTCTGTTTGCTTTTCTGCATCTACCACACTACCGAGGAAACACAAGGTCTCTTGGGACTGTGGACCATTTTACCTCTTTGTTTTATGGCTTTCAGTGCTAATGATAAAACTTAGTTGGCCTGATATTCAGGTAGATCGGCCAGGCTATTGCTTTCCATTATGGTATCAGAACCTGTGCTCTGCCGTCATAACCTCTGAGGGTCCATGGTCAATTCCATGCTATAATAAGGCATTAGAAAAGAACTTTGGTGAAGAATGTGGACTCATTTGATCTCATGATAACATGTAGCTTCTGGGATTTATCACCAGAGAGAAAGGGCTCTGAAATTGAACTGATAATAGGAAAGTGAAGTAGGAATCCCAAGCTAAGCACTAAACAAAGAAATGTGTCTGATCCTTATTGGCCTTCTAGAATATCTATGATCCTAGCTCAAAAACATTTAGACTGGAAAATAACTAGACTGACTAAAAGATCTGAGATGTAGAACCTACTTCAATGGACCAATAATAATAACAATTACTATTATAATAAATCACTAGGATTGATATAGCATTTTAAGGTTTCCAATACATTTTACATTTAATCTTTACAACAATCTTACAAGAGAGGTGCATAGAAGGAAACTGAGGTGGATAGAGGATGTGACACCCAAAATCAGAATACAGGCATGGCCTTAGAGCAAGAAGCTTCCAGTAGGTGCAGAGTTTGGAGATTCCTAGAAAAAGGTGAGATAGATAAAAATCAGAACCTAAGGAAAACTAGATTTGGGAACCAGTTAGGTCTTATGACATACATTACTTTTTAACCCTTACCTTCTATATTAGAATTAATACTAAATATCAGTTCTAAGGTCATAGAGCAGTAAAGGCTAAGCAATTGGGATTGTGACTCACCCAGGGTCACACTGTTGGGAAGTGTCTAAAACCAGATTAGAACTCAAGATCTCCCATCTCTAGGCCTAGCTCTCAATCCACTGAGCCATCTAGTTGCTCTATAACATACTTTTGAAGAGCACTCACATGAAGAGCAAGAAGGAGCCAGAAATGAAATAGAAGAGGATGGGGCTTTTTTTGTAGAAAAGAGAGGAGAGATTTTTAAGTAGGAGAAAGTAGCTAATGCTTGGAAAGTAAGGAGGATGGAGATATGTTCCAGTATATATGATATCACTACTGATCTCAAGAAAATAATTTCACTAGAGAGATGAAAGTAGGGCTAGAGTCCCAGAGATTGAGGAGATAATGGATAATGGAGAAGTGGAGGCACAGGAAAGGAAAAACTTCCAAGAAATTTATCCATTTTATGGATACTTTTCCATTGAGATCCACCTTAAATGTTATCTTCTTCATGAAATCTTCCTTGGTTTCCCCAGTTAGTAATGACCTTCAGTGGCCCCATATTTCATAAAGTGCATTGTTCATAGCTCTCATGCATTTATAATATAGTATGGTTATTTGTATAAATGCCATATCTCCCTATTAGGCTATAAGCTAGCCCCCTTACCAGTGCTCAGAACAGCAATCTTCACATAATAGGTGTTTAATAAAATGTTTTAATTTGCTGAATGAAATGTTCCCTGCTTTCCATATCCCATGGCCTATAACGAAAGCTCTAGATTCACATGGACCACATTCAATTATGAAGGCTTCTCAATAATAACTCCATGGCTCATTTTGCGTCCATTCAGAAGTCTCCCTTGGAACACAGGAATCTGACAGGTATCTCTCTCAAGGACCCTGATCCTTCCAAACAATTAAGATTTTAAAAATATTAACATAGTAAAAACTTAGTAAACTATCACTAGGTAACCTTTTTATAGTACTTTAAGGCTCACAAAGCATTTTAAATTCATTATCTCATTAAACACTCACAACAACCCTGGGAGAGAGCTTAAGATACATTCCTTTAGTCACTCAGTTATTAAATACCAGGGGCAGAATTAAAAACTAGGGTTCTCTTGACTTCAAGTTGAGCAACACTCTCCATGATAATTTTGATGGCCCACTAAAAATAGAGAGGAGACTAATTTCCTAGCCCACTTAAAATAGGGGAAATTTGGGATTAGAATTACTACCTGTCTTAGCAAGAAAACAATGAAAAAACACATTCCAATGCCTACTAACAGGGGTATAATACCATAGATCCTGCAAAATTTACCTTATGTGTTGCTGTCACCAGACTCAGAGTTGGTCCAGTGTCCATTTCCCTTCTCCATCATACTAAATCTATGTTCCCTTTTGCTTTTTTCCTTTATCTTGCCCATCACTGGTTTACTCTTTCAATATGGTACTTTACCTCTTGGGCAATAGGTGCTTTTGTCCTCTCTTCTTGACTTGATTCCTCATCTTGAAAACCCCCTTATTTTACTTGTCAAGTTCTTTCCCAAAGGCCCTGTGTCCAGCTATTTATATCTTCATGTTTCCTGGGACTTCTCTTCCTTCCCAAGCATGGGATGGGCAAAAGGCCTAACCCCCAACTGTTCAGATTCTTTTAGCATGAAGCATCTCTGAATATGTTTGCAACATTTCTAAATTGGAATTATTTGTATTTTGGTTGGAATATAATGCTTGGAGATACCATATCATAAAAATGTAAAAGAAGGAAAAGGAAATGTCCTCTCTAGTACTAGGAAAAGGCAGCCTTGGTCCAGTATAAATTAGAGATGCTCATCAAATAGCATCATCAAATAACAAAAGGTAAAGATTCAGGATCAATCATACAAGTCCAAAGACTGGGGCCAGAGGAAGTTTTAGAAATAGAAAGAAAGGTTTAGTGTCTTCAAAAGGAGTCTTTGATCCAATCAACATAAACCAATGATGAAGAGAAACAATATATGGTCAAGGGCCACGTGGTTAGCAAATAACATACCAGGTTATGATATCCAAAAGACTAAACCAAAGAAGGGGAATTCAACTTTAGCTAAGCATTAAGAATTAGCCAGTGACAGAACTCAAGAATATTTAGGGACAGAGGCACACTCTATTAAGGAAATAAATGGACAGAATAACTTGTATTTTTTCATTCTTTCCACTTTGCAGAACCTTACCTAGTATTTCTAGTTCCCATGGTAACCATTAGCTGAGAGGATAAGGACCAGAGAACTCACAACTCAGGATGCAAGGCCTGGTAGGGGAGGTAGTGGAAAGCACAGAACATTGTCCAATAGTAGGTAGATATAGACTTTAGGACCTCTGTCTTCAAAACTGCTTCTGGGGAGATCACTTGGGAGAGGGGGGAGAGGAAGAGAGAGAAAGAAAAAAGGGGGAGGGAGGCAGGGAGGGAGGGAGAGAGAGAGAGAGAGAGAGATGAAGAGAGAGAGATGAAGGGAGAGAGACAGATAGAGACAGAGACAGAGAGGAGGGAGTTACTAAAAGGTAGCTGCCATCTGGTAACTTCCTAAATAAACTAATCATTCTTGCTAATTAGGTGCTGAGTTCAGTTGTTCTTACTTGCTGAAGAAGTATGGCATCTAAACTTCAACATCCCATGGCAAAACCCGTCATTACTCCCTGGTTATAGTAAACAGCTTTAAAACCCAACATGGAACATTCGCGTGATTACTCAATGCTTGGCTCAGTACCTCACATATAGTAGGTGCTTAATAAATGTTTATTGACTGATTGATAGGTGGATTACAAGAGTGACTAGAGAACCTTCCCAGAAACACAGGCTAAACTAGGAACTTAAAAGTATGTGAAGTTTTTCTGGCTGACAGTGGTGAGAACTATAGACAACAGAGGCTAAAGTAGATGGACTATCTTGGAACACAGAGGAACTATATGTAGCCCCTGCTCCTCTTTCCCTTCCCACTACACCTCCCCACCAAATCTGTGACTTACTGACCCATACAAATTAACCCTTGTTAACACATGTTATGTTGCTGACTGGATGTTTCCTTTCCCCCAATCTGAACTCCTCAAGGGCAGACAGGAACGGCAACTTCTTTTTCTGTTGTAAAAGTGCCTAGGACAGTGCTGCTTACCCAGCAGGTGCAAAATAAATGCTTATTAACTCAAGAGGCTCATCCATGTTTCTCTATCACCAAACTGATTTCATTATTTATGTTTACCTTGTGCAATTATCAGCCAACCATGGTAAATCAGAATAATTGCCTTTCCATTGGTTAACTAGATTGTCTAACACAGAGAATAATTAATTATTCACCAGTAAATGAATCAGTTTAATTGGTTTGAGTGTAGACACAGATGAAACATCATGTTTCCATCATTTTCAGATATTGATATGAGCAAAGGAGAAACACAAACAAGGGCTGTGAATCCAAGGACTAAATGAAAGACAGCCTAAATGATGAAGACCTCAGTCAACACACTGAGCAAGTATTTACTAAGGATGTGTGCGCCTAGCCTTTGCTCAACATGACAAAGATACCGGAAAAATAGAAGGCATAACCTCTGCCTTTGAGAACAGAATACATTTGGGGATACAAATCTCATATCCATGAAACATTTACAGAACAAGACAAAACAGCATGTAATGACATGCTAAATTGTGAAGTACAGAAAAAAAATGGAATGGAAGGAATTGCTTTATGAAGTGAATTTTCTCAGTTCCATTTAATACTAGAGAGTTCCCTCTGAAATTATCTCGAATTTATCATCTATAGATATATGCATATACATACATGGGGATGCACACAAATGTATATACACATATTCTAACACATTTACACATGTATATGTGTGCATGTGGTTATATACATACACATTGTGCACATTAATTGCATGCATAGGATATGCACACATGTAAAATACAAGTACACACCAAAACTTTGCACACATGTGTTGACATGTGCATACATATATGCATTTACACATGTGTGTGCACAAGCATTGTACATGTATATGCATGTGTGCCCGTGTACATATATATTCATATAAGTTTGATGTTTGTTTTCTAAAAGAATAAAAAAACGTTAAGGGGGTGATATCTCAACTTGTGCATGAATTGGATTTAAATAAGAATTGCACCAAGTCTTCATTCTCACTCTCTCTTCCAGTCATCAAAGTCCAGTGGCAAGACAAAAGTCAATATGACTCATAATGGCCCCAGATGCTGTGGATGACCTTGGCCTCTTCATTGTCCAACCAAGCTCCAAGCTCTCCATGGTGCTGCCTGCTTTAGCCTCCCTCATGACCATTGCAAAAAATGGTTATCCTGTGACCCAGGGATCAGCAACGTATGGCTCTTTCTGCAGGAGCCACAAAGTCAATTTTTTTTTCAGGCACTGTTACAGGAGCGCACACTGTGAGCATTGTACGGCTCTCACGAAATTACATTTTAAAAAATGTGCCGTTTATGGCTCTGACAGCCAAAAAGGTTGCCGACCCCTGCTCTGACCCTTCTACCAAGGACACTCTTCACATGCCTGGTGTAGACAGCCCCCTAACTCACCAAGGGGTTTGTGGCCCATCAGTTGCCCTCAACCTGGTTTAATCCGTCTGTTGAGATGGTTTATGGCTGCTATGCCTGCTCCAGTTTCTTGGAGCCACAGGTGAGAGCTGGGCGCCAGGTGAACACCAGAGGTGGATGATCATTCCTGAAAAGGGCTTGATAATACCCTCAGGGGTATTCTCTATGCGAATATATGTATGCCATATACATATATATTTGCTCTCTATCTCCCTTATTAGATATTAACATATCTAATAATTTAAAACAATAATAAAAATAATAATTAATTAGATACTTCAGGGATAAGCCCTATTTTTGCCACTTTGTGTATCTCTAGCACTTGGCACAGAGCCTGGTATCTAGTAAATGCTCATTGATTGTTAATGGAACTATTTAAGCAGAGACTAAATAAATCCCAGCTCAAGATAAAAAAGTGGGAGCACACATGAAAGAATGTAGGCACTGTAATATTGGGGAAAAGCATTAGATTTGGAGTCAGTAGATCTCCAGCCAATCACCTCAATTTTATGGGCCTCCATCTCCCTAGTCTAGGCTCTCATCTTGTCTAATCTGTAATACTGTAATGTCTATCTAGATAGTCTCCCTGCATTTCCAATCTACTGGAGTAATCTTGTAATCACTCTACTACCTAAATAAATTCCACACTCCTTTTCCCTGATATTCAAGGCCTTCCACAGACTGGCTTCAAGCTACCTTTTTAGTATTATTTCTAGCTATTTCCCCAAGATGTACTTTAAAGTTCTATCAAACTGGGCCACTTGTCATCTCCCTGAATATGCCCAGCCCTTCTTCATCTCTGTGTCTTTGAAATTCACCTGGAATTATCTTCTCCTCAATATTTTCATGGACTGAAATCCTAACCTCTTTTAAGGCCAAAGTCAAATGCCATTTCCTTCCTGAAATGCTCTCTGATCTAGGCTAACTGAACTTAGATTCAGTAACAGCCTCCCTTGAATGTACTGTTTTAAAAAAAAACCCTTACCTTCTGTCTTAGATTTGACATTAAGTATTGGTTTCAAGGTACAAGAGTGATAAAAATTAAGCAATTGGGATTAAATGACTAGGGAGTGCCTGAGGCCAAGTTTGAACCCAAGATCTCTAGTCTCTAGACCCGAGTCACCTACCTGCGCCTCCCCCCTTCAATGTATTTTTATTGCATCATGGCTGTATCTCTCCTATACACTCATAGTCTATTTTGTGTTACAATTTTATAACTCTCTATGTGCATGTTCAATCTACCCTACTAAGCTGTAGACTCTTTGAGGGGAACTTCTGTTTCTTATTAACCTTTTATCTCCCTCACACCTAGCACAATGGACAGAGCCAATGGGTCATCCACAAGTATTTAGTAAGCACACTGAGGATTCAAAGAAAGGGAAAAATAGTCCAGGATTTTGAGTTCACGTTCTAATGGGAGGGACAACATGTAAAGAATTCTGTACACACAAGATCTGAACATAATAGAGGGAAGGTAACATAAGAGGCTAAGATGTTAAAAATAATGACATTATTTAAAATAAGACATTAAAAATAACAGGAGGCAACTATTCAAAAATTCCACACCACCACTGACATTTATGAAGCTTCTACTGTCAAGGACAGCATTTAGATAAGAAAAAGTTCCTGCCCTCATTGAGCTTACAGTCTAAGAAAAGGAGAGGGTACCAGCATAAGGGAACTGTATCTCATGATGCTGAGGGACAAATACATGAACTATGTGTAAAACCATGTCATTGCTGTGCAGGTAGAGGGGGGGGGCAAGTTTCCAGGAGGAGTAGATACCTGAGCATTAGAGGATGTGCAGTAGTTCAACAGATATAGATCGCCTGGTGCACCAAGGGCAGATGGTCTAGGTTTAGGGAACTCTATAAAGTGAGGAATGGAGATAAGATGTAACAAGAAGTGTTTGGAGGACAGAACAGTCAAGTTCAACTAAAATATAAAGTCCATGCAGAAGTGTAAATTAAATTAAATTAAAGTAAATTAAAAAGTAATTGCTAAAAGGCTGCATTAATGAATTTGAGCTAAGCTTTAAATGCAGCAGTTGGACAGGTGGAGAGTCAGAAGGAAAGCATCTAAAGGCAAGGGAAAGGACAAAAGAAAAGGTGATGATTTTAGTCTAATTGGATATTAATGAAGTTCTTATTATGTGTAAAGTAAATTATGCTAGGTGCCAGGGGAAAAGGGAAGAAAAATGACCCTCTTCTTGACTGCCAAAAGCTTATAGTTCTGGAGAGAGGTAAAATATGCACTTGGGCAACTGGGTAGTGCAGTGTATAGAGTGCTGGGCCTTGAGTCAGGATGACCTGAGTTCAAACCCAGCCTCACCAGGCAAGTCACTTAGCCCTTTTTGCCTTAGCTTCCACATCTATAAAATGAGCTGGAGAAGGAAATGGCAACCAATCCAATATCTTTGCCAAGGAAACCCCAAATGATTGAAATGACTGGACAACAACAATAATATGCATATAATTAAATATTCTTCTTGATGTTAGGGCCAAAGGGAACTCTACTGGGATAAGGGGATGGGTAGAGAAGGAGTGGAAAATAAAGTTTGGATAGATAGGGTAAGTCAGATTATGGAGGGCCTTGAAAGCTAGGCTGGGGATGATAAATTGAATGCACTGCCCAGAAGCTAAGCTGGATGTAGGGAACAAAATGACACAAGAGAAAAAACTAAGCAAAAATAGAATATAGGAAACTAGAATGACCCCAAGATAAGCAAGAGAATAGGTTTTTTAAAACAAAATAATAGGGAGAAAAACTGAAAAAAGTAGCATGTAATCCAAAGGAGAAGAAGCATTGGCTAGAAACAACCGTCCTCTATCCCTCCCTCCCTTCTCACCCCCATCCCACCTTCATAGCCTTGAAAAGGCCAGGGAGGAAATGAACACGAAGATGCAGCCTGCCAGGAACTGAGCGATTGGACTGAAGAAGATGGATGGTTTTAAAAGAGGCATCTAACTGATCCCAAGAACTTTAATTTTCTGGGCACGGGTGAGCTTTTCCTCGGCTTCACCTAAATGGAAATATAAATAGCTGAGAAAGAAGTCAGAGGATAGGAACTGACATAATGGACTATATTGACTCTTTGAGAGATATAAAGGATCTTCTTAAAGGCATAATATTTTATATGATCATTTGTCAGGCCTCCAGCTAGTGAATTCTCTTCTTTAGGGGAGGTGGGTGTATCCTGGTCTTCAGTTTAAGGTGAGTCTAACCAGATGATAGAATATGATGGGGACCAAAAGAAAGAGATGAGTGCTGTGTGAACACCAGCTCACCCTCTTCTACCCCCATAGCTTCTTTTGTAAAGAAAATACTAGCATAACCAGCTTGAAATCCAAATGTCTACTCCCAGATCTTCTGAACCTCAAGGAACATGTCAGTGACAGGGTTTGATTTCAATTTAATTCTGCAAACATTAAGAGTCAATTATTTAAGGGGAAACCAAGTAGCACAGTGGATAGAGCACCAAGTCTGGAGTCAAGAAGACCTGAGTTCAAATCTGGTCTCAAACACTTCATAGCTGTGGGACCCTGGGCAAGTCACTTAAACATTTGCCTAGCTTTTACTTAGTATCAATTATAAGCGGAAGGCAAGGGTTAAAAAAAACCAACTATCCATAATGCATTGTGGTAGACATGGAACTATAACTGGGAGCATAAAGGTGCTGAAGAATTCAGAGGGCACTGGCAATCCTTGCAATATCTTACTAACATAGAAACAAATTTCCTAGTAAACAAGAATACTTAGTTAAAAGGGAAATCAAACAAATGTCTAGACTGAGCTCCTTCCTCCTCCTTTTGCACCCAACACATAAAGTACTCTTGCTAGTGTTGTAGCATCTTTCCTTTTTATTTATGGCACAATTTCCCTCATCCTCACACTCAACCAGAAGTATACTTCATGGTGCTTACCCCAGACCTAGTTTGTAATACTCATTTGGGGATCAAATGTTCCTATAGTTATGATTTTGGCTAGGTATTGGGGCTAAAAAGAGATTTAAAAAAAAAAGAGAAATGGGAAAGGAAGGGGAGGGAAGGAAAGGGGGAAAAAAAGAAATAGATTTTTGCCCTCAAGGAGATTACATCCTATTGTTTTAGGAGGACCTGAACTATTCTTATTTTTCCCTCCATCTACCATATATCAAATCTAAAAGGAATTCAAACACTGACCCAGGACTCCGCTGGGAAACTCTCCAGTCAACAAACTACTCAATTTCTGAGCCTTCAAGCATACCATCAATAATACCACCCATATGTGTTTATTCATGCCAAGAGATACAAAGTTCTCCAAGAAGACTGCTCCATATGCTTCTTTTAGTTCTACTTTTTCTCCAAAGGTCACCCCCAAAGGCCCCTTCCTCCATGGAAACTTCTTGACCATCTCAGTTCTACAAAGATCTTGCCTTCTTCCAAACTCCGAAAAGATTCAATGTCTATTCTATCCATTTGGTTTTCATCTTATAGTAACATGTATCGAAGGAAAAAAAAGAGAAGTTGGTAAGGAAGGTTAGGTTTAGTGAAAAAAGGATAAGGAATTCA
Source organism: Gracilinanus agilis (assembly GCF_016433145.1). Taxonomy (NCBI): domain Eukaryota; kingdom Metazoa; phylum Chordata; class Mammalia; order Didelphimorphia; family Didelphidae; genus Gracilinanus; species Gracilinanus agilis. Next base: position 208,324,980 of record NC_058132.1, on the reverse strand, counting down.
ATTTGGAGAATGCCAGGTTCAAGATTTTGTATTTTGTATTTGTATAGTTCATAGCAAATTACTGAAAAATGTTTAGTAATGTGGTAAGGTGGTGAGAACTGTGCAATAGGAAATTATTTCAACAGCTATGGGAAGGACGTATTGGAGGATTATTGAATGCTCAAAAAGAGAACTCTCTTTTTTCTCATATTTCTCCTATAAAGTGAGGGGAATTAGGTTGGATGGGGGGAACTGAGACACCAAAAACAATTAAGTGATTTCCAGATATTCACACATAGAGTAGTATGTTTCAGAACAAAAAAAAATACTCTCATGGGATCAATGGGAAGAGATGAAGAAGGATGTTGGGTTCTGATAGTGTCAAATATTGTAGAAAGGTCACAGAGAATGAGAGCTAAGAAAAGATGAGTAAATATAGCAATTAACGGATAACTGGAGGCCTTAAAGGGAAAAGCTTCAATAGAACATTGGAGTTGGAAGCTATAGCTCTAAGGATTTATTTAGGAGTAATGTAGGTAATTGAGGATTCACAGAATTTAGTAATGAAAGAGAGATCCTGAAGATCTAGTCTGACTATTTCATTTTACAGATGAGGAAACTGAGGCCGATGGAGGGTAAACAAGCTTTCAGACCTACATTCTGACTCCAAAGCAAATGCTGTTTCTACTACTCCATAGACTGCAAGTATAGACCTCTTTGCCTAAGAGTTGGTGGTGATGGAGAGTAAAGTGATAAGAGAGCAGCTTGAAATGATAGCAGGGTTAAGGTAAGGTTTTCTTTTTAGGATAAGGACATCTAACAGTGTTCTTAGACAAAGAGAAGTCAATAAAAGAGGGATATACTGAAGAGTCTTAGAGTTGGAATGGCTCTTGAAGGTTAAGTGCAGGTCAACTCTTAGTGCAAAAATACCTTCTAGAATATCCCTGGGATGACCATCCAGTCAATGCTTCAACTCTTCCATTAGCACCACACTGGGAGGCAACCCATTTTTGGAAAGTTCTCTGCTATATAGCTCTGAAATCAACCACCCTTTAACTTCCAGGCATAATAATAATAGCTAAAAAGGATAGCTAGGTGGCTCAGTGAATTGAGAGCCAGGTCTAGAGATGAGGGATATTGTATTCAAATATGTCCTCAGACACTTCCTAGCTGTGTGAGCCTGGGAAGCTCCTTTAAACCCCATTGCCTGGCCCTTATAGTCTTCTGCCTTGGAACCAATGTACAATATTGATTCTAAGATGGAAGTTAAGGGTTATAAAAAAAACCCACTATATATAAATTATTATTATATGATGTGAGTTCACATCCCTTCATCCTGGTTTGTCCTAATCTGGGCAGGTTCTTATTGATTACTCACATCTGCCAGTTCCTCAGGGAAGTATTCACATGCTTGGGGTAGACATTCCCCAGTTCCCCCCAAACTCACACTGGGATTTAAAGGAAGCCAGGAAAGGAAGTCAGTGAAGATGAAAAGGGAGAACATTGCAGGCATGAGTCGAGAAATTGCCTGGAGAGAGAGAAAAGTCTGTGCAAAGAAGAGCCAGAAGGCCAGTGAAGAGTATGTGGGGTGGAAGGATGGTAAGGTATAAGAAACCTGGAAAGGAGGAGGGGGAACACAGTTTGTAAAGAGTCTGAAGTGCATGGAGAACAGCTGACTGAGATATTAAGCATTGTCTGATCTGGGGCTGAAGCTGCTTTCACTTACTCGCCAATCAGGACAATGTAATATTTGTAAAGCACTTAGCCCGGGGTTTGGCACAGAATAGGCTTGTAATAAATGCGTGTTTCCTTTCTTCCTCTCCTATGACAACAACTAGAGAACAGAAAATGATCCGTACTGGTGGGGGAGTCTCCCCCTCATAAATTCCCTATCAATGGCATCCCAGGTCTGGATGAAAAAGTAAATACAACGAAGGCAACCCAAGATCCCATTAGTTAGCTCTTTCTGGCAGCCTCCATCACAATGTTGATTCATATTGATTTTGCTGTTGGTGAAAACCCTGAAGCCCTCTTTATGTGAACTGTTGTCATTTACCCTACTGCAAAGTTATACAGTTGACTTTCTTAAATCTAAGGACAATACTTGACATTAATCCCTATAAAATTTTATCTTGTTTCATCTAACCTTTTGTTCTACCCTGTCAGAAACTTTGGGATTTTAATTTTCTCCTTCAACTTTTGAATTATCCCTCCCAGCTTTGTGTCATCTGAAAATTTGCTTCAAATCAATTCTAGGGTGAAGAAATAAATGGCATGTGTATGAAACATTAAGACAGTACAAGGACCACTTGAGACATTTCACCAGATTAACATGAGTCCATTAATCAACACACTTGGAATACACTTTTGACTAGCTTTGAATCTACCTGATGTCACTGTCATCTGTCCCATATTTCTGTATTTTGTTCATCAGATTTTAGGGAGAAACTCTTTCAGAGCCCTGTTGAAATCTAGATTTCCATGTGTATAGCATTTCTACCATTTTCTGATCTATATACCTTAAGAGAAAAGATATGAGGGTAGACTGGCATGACTTGTTCTTTGTGAATCCGTTCTGGTTCCTTGTAATCACCCATTGTTTTTCTACTTGCTTACAAGTCATGTATTTAATATTGCATTCTAGAATTTTGCCAGGAATTTGTCATCAGTCTAGAGTTTTTGTAGTTTATCTTTCCCCCTTTTTTCATATTATGGAAATTGTTTTACTTTTTTCTTTTTTTAATTTTAAAAATTTTAATTAACTAATTTAGAACATTTTTCCATGGTTACAGGATTCACGTTCTTTCTCTCCCACCTCTCAGACCCCTCCCATAGACAACGCACAATTCTACTGGGTTTTACACGTGTCATTGATCAAGACCTATTTCCCTATTATTGATATTTGCACTAGGGTGATCGTTTAAAGTCTATATCCCAATCGAACTATGTGATCAAGCAGTTGTTTTTTTTTTTTCTGTGTTTCTACTCCCACAGTTCTTCCTCTGAATGTGGATAGTGTTCTCTCTCATAGGTCCCTCATAGTTGTCCTGGATCATTGCATTGCTGCTAGTAGAGAAGTCCTTTACATTCGATTGTACCACAGTGTATCCAACTCTGTGTATAATGTTCTCCTGGTTCTACTCCTTTAACTCTGCATCAATTCCTGGAGGTCGTTCGTTCCAGTTCACATGGGATTCCTCCAGTTCATTGTTCCTTTGAGCACAATAGTATTCCATCACCAGCATATACCACAATTTGTTCAGTCATTCCCCAATTGAAGGGCATCCCCTCATTTTCCAGTTTTTGCCAGCTATAAATATTTTATACAAGTCTTTTTTTTATGATCTCTTTAGGGTATAAACCCAGCAGTGGTATGGGTGGATCAAAGGGCAAACAGTCTTTTACCTCCCTTTGGGCATAGATCCAAATTGCCATCCAAAAAAGTTGGATCAATTCACAACTCCATCAGCAATGCATTAAGGAACATTGTTTTTCTATAGGCTTTTCAGTGGTTCCTCAAAGATTATGAAATGAACTTTAAGGAGCTTTCTTCAGGTTTTCCTTAGGCTTTGGGGATTAATTAATTATTAATGTGGATGAGGAGATTTTCATTCATTCAAAACAGTGAGGTGTTTCTTACTGTCTCTTCATCTAACTTGGGTTTTAAGTCTTATTTAACTGTACCTTTCACTCAGCTCTCATCTGTGACTCCAAGAAGCTGCAGGATGTGCAGTGGCTGTGGTAAAACTTTCCTGGCAGACAGGCTAAAGGAGGTTGAGGGTAATTGACCCTCAAACCCATTGGTGGGGTAGGAAGATGTCTACCCCAAGCATATGAAGACTTCCCTTTGTGGAAAGGGGACAGATTAGAATAATTTGTTCCAGCTGCCATGAGTGCTTAGAGCCCAGTCAGTAATTGAAGATGCCAAGGTCACACACTGCAATCTGGGCCATCACCAGTCAATCTGCCATTTGTCCTGTCACTGGACTTTGATGATTCTGAAAGAGAGAATGAGGCTGAGGACTTTGTGCAACTCTGCTTCACTTAAGTCTAATTTACTTGACAGTCAAAAGGCATCACCCATACCATTTTAATTTCGTTATTTTGGTCCTGTTCAAGTAGGGAGGATAACCAACCATTATTCTGGCCATGTAATCATACTTCCCATTTCTCTGAATTTTTTTCACTTCAATTTAACATTTCTTCAGTGACTATTATCCCTGTGGTAGATTCTATGGCTACAAAGAAAAATGCAGAAAAGTCTTTGCCCCCAAGCAGCTAATATTCTACTGGCTCAAATCTACTTCCCTAAATATACACATCTGAGCATGCTTAAGGTTCTACTACTACTATTATTATTATTCTGCATGAATTCTGAGGTAATATGTTTGTTTTTCCCTAAGGTTCTAGATATTTCCACTTCTCTAACCAGTTCTCCTTCTCCTGGTCAGAATTAAGTCCAGAGGCAGCTCCTTCTTCACTTCCTTTGCCTTTCAAGAGATGGGATCATTGGCAAAATGATTTAATACTTTAGCAAAAAAAGATACAATATTTTGCCCTTTTTATAGTGTTTAAGAGTAAAATTGGCAAGAGTTACAATAGGCACCTATGGCCTCATTCCAAATTTGTTCCTTCTGTTGGCTACAGTTTACTAAGTATATTGGCATTATATGAGGTTTCCATCATGCCCACTTAGAATGTACTTTCTCCTTCACTCCCTTTCTTGGAATACCTGGTTTCCATTACAACTTAGTTCAAGATGGGACCATGTGAGATATTTTGCCAGATTATTAAGAGTCCATCAATCAATACTCTTGGAATATGATTTTGACTAGCTTTGAATCTACCTGATGTCACTGTCATCTGTCCCATATTTTGTTATTTGGTTCACCAGATTTTTCAAGTATTACCTTGTAAATGAGGCCTTTCTATGAGTTCTCTCTCTCTTCAAACTGCCTGTCATTCATTTCACAGATATTATACATTTCTATATTCTCACACTGTCTCCCACAGGCCTTACTCCCTGGCCAGTCTCTTGACAGTATTGCCAAACTTCATGCTGCTTGTACCAGAGATCATTCTTAAGGCTTTTAACTTCCTTCATATCTGGAATTCCTGCTGTAGGGCATCATTATCCTGATTGGTGACCACCAGCAGACCCCACACAAGCTTTATTTCAATCTTTACTTTCAGGCTTCATTTCATTAGCTGAATTTGTTCCATTGACTCCCCTTTTCCCACACTATCCCCAAGTCTAGACCAGGGCCAAATCAGTATGGCCATTGTTTGTTCCAAAAAGAGATGTGTCTACCCCCTTGTAGCCCCACTGACCATTCCTATAAAATTTCAGGTCCAAGGTTCTCCTCCCTGACTACCATTTCCCTACATGTTTCTCCCCCTATTGCACTGTAAACTCCTCAAGGGCAGTAACTCCTTTGCTTTTGTGTATATATTCCTCTTGCTTAATATACTACCTTTAATAAATGCCTTTCATTCATTTACTCATTTATTTCTGCATTCACTCATTCACTACTTAAAGTGTATATGTCTCCATGACTTGTCTAAAAAGGGTGCATGGAAGAAATTAAGAAATTAGAAAGAGGTCTAGACTGCCCCTGAGGATGAGAGTCAGTGGTCAGCTAGGAGGGAGAAATGAAGGAAGAAAGCGAAGGTGGGAGATGGGGAAAGAGGCACAAAAGATAGTTCAATGTTCACTGAAAGCACATCTACCCAAAATGATATGCCAGATTATCTCATGGTAAAATAAGAATATCTAGGGACTGGCTAGCTCAGGGGATTGAGAGCCAGGCCTACGGATGGGAGGTCCTGGGTTCAAATTTAGCCTCAGAACTTCCTAGTTGTATGACTCTGGGCAAGTCACTTAACCCCCATTTTGTAGCCCTTATCTCTCTCCTGCCTTGGAATCAATATATAGTATTTATCCTAAGACAGAAAGTAAGGATTTATGTTTTTAAGAATATATGAAATCTGAATTCTCAAATTTAATTCAAATTAATTTGACTTAATAAATATCCACTAAGCTCCTATCATATGTACAGCTCTGTGACAGACTCTACTAATATACTATGGGTGTCTTTTGTAACTCTTGCCAATTCCACCGCAGAGCAGAACCAAAACAACATTATATATAGGCACAAAAAAAATTGTTCAGTTAATGACTTATGTGTGTCCATCTTCTGAGAAATAATTGATAAATAGAAATAAATATGGCATAGTTTTATATATGCATGCATCTTTTTTCAGATGATGCCTTCTTTATTGGGGGAATGGTTAGGAGAAAGAGTTAATGGATATTTTAATATAACTTAAAATAAGTGAGTGAATAATTTAAAAAACAGAAAACTATAAAAAGGATGAAATATTACATAATTTTTTGTCTTTGCTGTAGTATTAACTCATTTTGCCAATAATTTCATCTCTTGAAAGGTAGAAGAAGTGATGAAGGAGCTTACCTGTGGACTTACTTTTGACCAGCAGAAATAGATGGAGAAGTGGAAGTTTCTAAAACCTTAGGGAAAAGTGGACATATTACCAAAGAATTCATGTTATCCTATAGTAGAACCTTAAGATAGGATGTAAAGATGAAAATATAAAATCTGTATCCTCAAGAAGCTGACAGTTTAGTCGGGAAATAGACTATAAAAAACACTAGTATGATATAAGATAAGAGTATATGTACTAAGGGCAAATGAGAGGTCCAGGAAAAGTATACCAAGAAAAATTGAGTTGGGGGAAATCACTTTTTAGCTAAGAAGCTCAGGGAAGGCTTCAAGGAAGATAGCGTGCATGAACTAAGTCTTTAAGAAAGAGAAGGATTTCCACAAATAGAGATGAAAAGAGAATATATTCCATGCATCCCATGGAGGGGTTACAAAATTGAATAAAGGTGAGAGAATACCAAAAAGATTTGTCCAGGAACTTCTAATTAGAGAACTTAGAACATATGAAATATTCTACAGACAACAGGGAGCCGCAGAAGGTTATAAGATTATATGATTAGGGGCAGATAGATGGCTTAGTGAATTGAGAATTAGACCTAAAGACAGGAGGTCTTGAATTTAAATTTGACTTCAGATACTTCTTAACTGTGTGAGCCTGGGCAAATCACTGCCTTGGAACCAATATTTTGTATTGACTCTAAGGAAGAAGATAAGGATTTTTTTTAAAAAATTATATGACTATAGATTAAGAGCTAGAATGGACCCTATAGAACAGACTTAATCAAAGCAAAACAGTACACAATGGGAAAAAAAACACTGGGCATCCTGGTTTCAAATCTTGCTTCTATTACTTGGTGTCTAGGCAGTAATTGCCTGAAGTAGTTGGATTTAGATGACCTTTAGTGGTCCCTTCCACCTCTAAATCTATATTTATTGAATCCTCTCATTTTACAGGTAGCAAAATGGTGGTAAGTTATTTTTTCAAGGTCACACAAATAATAAGGTAGAATCAAGATTGAAACCTGGTTCTCTGACTTTAAATTCAGGACTTTTTCCATTACATAGAGTTTCTATTGTAACATTTCCCCTTTGCCTTTCCTTCGGGTTAGTGGGGAATCTTGATGGGAAGAGAGGAGAGAACATTTTGGTTAGTTGTGAGTAGAAGCTCCAGAATATGAAATACTGTCTTAGGTCTTGGAAACCTATCAGACATTTTCCAGCCTGTAGCTAAAGCATGTGATTGTGCACGCTTACAGAGACGGAGGGCACCGTGTGTTGGAAAGTTAACTTAATTAATGCTAAGGTTAGATTAGTATACATCTTCATTACATGGAGTGAGTTAACCCTGACTTCAAGGTAATTTGATGTGTATAATAACAGAGACTGAAGGTCTATGAGCTGACATTGTTAAATTTGCTCTTCAGTAAGAAGAGATGTTGAGATGATTGGCTGGATAGAAAGTGTTTTCTGCTCAGCAAAAAAGGGCATAAAATAAAACCGTGACTCACATCTTTCACGTTGGCTATGTCTCGATGTCATTAAAATCTGTCTTGCAATAAATACAAAGATTCCTTTCTAGCCCATCTGCCCCTGAGGAGATGTAAAGCAATAAAATCAAAGAAATTGGTGTTCTTTTCTACATGGTTGGCTGGAAATCATAATTTCCTCTTGGCAAGAGGGCGAGTGACTATTTGTAGGGCTGCCTTAAAACAGCTTTAACCTTCAAGCTTCCATGAGTTAATCTGCAAGCTAAAGTCAAAATTCAGAAGGACCTAACTGGGCAGGAATAAGATAGAGAAAAATAACTAGTTACCAATTCAGGGGGAAAAAAAGATCCTCCATATTATAGTCAACCACAGGCTCACAATGACTATATCCATATGACCTAAGTCAAAATAGACATGACAGCCAAAAACTTTAAAAAAAAAACAGAATAAAACTAATTCAACCTTAGGCTGGATTAGTCAAAGTAGAATGTCCAGAAGGGAGATGGAATTCTAATTATACTTTGGTTTCATCAGATCACATCTGAAATATCATTTCTGGGCACCACTTGTTAGGAGGGACATTGGCAAGGTAATGCCTTTTAAGGGAAGATTGACAAAGAGTCATAAGACTAGACATCATGTTGTGGGAGAAGTGGTTGAAGGAAATGAGGATGTTTAGTTTAAGGAAGAAAAGGCTGAAGGAAGCCAAAATAGTTATCCTAAGGTATTTGAAAGAAGGGCTCCTATATAGAACACGGACCCTGGAGAACAGCAGTAGGAGCCATATTTGATAGCTGTGGGAAAAAGATTTTGATTTAATATATAGAAGAACTTCCTCCCAAAGGGACTTTCAAAAAATGGAATGGCCTGTTTTGGCAGGAAATGAGTGCCCCAGAATTTCTTTCGCTGCAAAAATCACCTAATCTGTTTATAAATTATAGTTATGTTGAAGTTGGTCATTCATTGTTTACTCATGAAGGAGGAGCCCTTTGAAACCCAAGTATTTAAACATTTCTCTTGCTCTAGGGAAGAACCGAACAGGAGAAACTTTATATAAGGTTGAGAAAGAGAAAGATTTTATTCCCAGAAAAGCAGTTTTCAGCAAGGAGTTGGGCAGAGAGGTAGGGAGGGAAATTGGACAGCTATTCTCCTCTTCCTGGACACAATCCTTACAACAAAGCTCAGTATTTGGTTTGATGTAAATTCTTAGCTCTTTTGAAAGCCCCATTTTCAAATGGAAGTGCCCCCTAATGCATCTTAAAGTCAAAGAGAGAATTATTTTTGGCTTTTCATCAACTCTGCTCACTTCTGTCCATACAAATGATGGAGAATTGTCAATAACGTATACACTGTTTCCCCAGGAGATCTAAAAAGGTTTATTCTGATTCATAGATTGCAGAACTCTCCTCTTTGGCTAGAGAATAGCTTGGGTACCTGAAGAAACACTTCAGAGAAGAGAACACTTAGGGGCAAGAAGTCTTAATTCTTAAAAGATATGAAACTTTATTACATGAATGAGAGAGCAGACTTATTCTGTTTGGTTTTTTCATGGAAGAACGGTCAATTGGATGGTCAATAAACATTTATTAAGTGCCCACAATGGGTCAGGTATTGTGCAAAAGGACTGGGAACATAAAGAAAAAGACAAAACCTGTTCCTGTTCTCACATAACTCATGGTCTAATGAGGAAACTAAGACCAATGTGTGGATATAGCAGGGAATCAGATTTTGGCTCAGTATAAGAAAGAATTTCCTAATAATTAAATAGGGATGGGGACTGAACCTGTGATTTCATTAATATAGTAAAGTCACCAATAAGGAAATCCTCTCTACTAATGAAATTTAACAACTTCCCTTCAATTACTTGAAGTCTTAGAGAGTTGCCTAGAGTTCTCAGAGGTTGAGGAACTCATGTAAAGACCAAACACAAGTCTTCCTGCCTTCCAGTTTGGCTTTCTAATCATCATTCCACTCCGCCTTTAACAATTACAAGGGTCCAAAATGTAACGAGTCTTCTCATGAAAGTAGTGAATAATCCATCACTGGAAGTATTCAAGCTTAGGCTGGATCTCCTGACTATTTGAAGAAGATACTGAATAAGAGAAGCTTTGGAGATGGAATTGTCATCATTTGGTAACTGATTGGATGTGAGAAGTGAGGGGTAGGGAAAAGTCAAATATAACCCCAAAGCTACACACCAAGAAGACTGGTCAATAATGATGCCACAAATAGAAATAGCAAAATCAAAAGAAGGAACAAGTATAGGGGGAAATATATTAAACTAGGTTTTAAACTGAATTCCAGGAGTCTAAGAGACATTCTGGATGATATCCTCCAGAGTTTTGTGTGATCAGGGGTTGGGACTCAGGAGAGGTGGAGCCTTAAGATAAGGATTTGGTATTTATTGATAAGAGTTGGCCATGGAAGTGAATCATAGGAGTGAAAGTCAACAGGTCCAATTGTGCAGGCAGCTCTAGAATAAGCATTAAAACTGACTTCTGAGATTAAGAAACACTAGTCTTTAGGGACAAAAGTGGCTATGCCTTACCCTCTCAGGAAGGGCCAATGGTAACCAGGACATCCCTGGATGTTCCAACACATCATGCTCATACTTTTTCTAATATTCAAAGATTTTTATTTTCCCAATTACATGTAATAATAATTTACATGTAATGGTAATTACATGTAATAATAATTTTCAACATATGCTTTCCAAAATTATAAGATTCTCCTTCCCTCCCTTCCTTTCCCTCCACTTAAAGATGGTAAGCAATTTGATCTGGACCATACATGTATTATCATGTAAAACACACTTCTATATTATGCCCATACTTTTAAGTGACTTTGGGCCAGTTATTTAACCTCTGCTTGCCTCAGTATCCTCATCTATAAAATGAGGATAATAATAGCACCTGCCTCTCAGCATAGTTGTGAAGATCAAATGAAATAATAATTGTCAAGCTCTTAGCACAATATCTAAAACATAATAAATGCTATAAAAATGTTAGCTATTATTATTCTATATAGGCCTAGGAAAAGAAGGAAATAAGCATTTCTTAAGCATGGGGCATAGCAAATTAATTAAGCTTCATCCTGGGATATAGGTTCTATGATTATCTCTATTTTAAAGTTGAAGAAACTGAGGCAAATGGAGGCTCCTTTGGCTAGAGTCACCTAGCCATATACTGCTCTTAGTTTCACTGCAGGATAGAATATTGTGCCTGTGGTCAGGAAGACCTACAGGTCAAATTTCACCTTAGATACTTACTAGATGTGTGACTTTGGACAAATCATTTAACCTCCATCTTCCTCAGTTTTCTCGATTATAAAATGCAAATAATAAACGCATTTACCCCTAAGAGTTGTTGTGGTAATCAAACAAGATAATATTTGTAAAGTGATGAGAATAATATAAGCATATAGTAGGTGCTTAGTAAGTGCTTGTTTCATTTTCCTCCCTTTCTCTTTAGAGAATAGTCATCCCATCATTCAGAATTATGTCCTTAATCTTACAATCAGATAAGATTTGAAAAGCAGTCACTGCTTTTAATTTCTGCCTAAATTGTATTACTAGAAGGGTAAACAAGACTCCAATCCCCAAAATCCTGCCTTCTCTCCCAATCCTGGTTTTTCTGGAATTCCTAAAAGTCCAACCATTTAATTCAACCCAATTCAATTCAATGTACAATTTTTTAAGCACCTGGAGGTCTAGGTTTACAAAAAAAAATAGATGGCATACTAGCTCACAGAAGAGACACATGTAGAAGAATGAGAGTCATAAATTACAATGGGATAAATACAGAAGAAAAAAATTTTAATTGATATCTAAGAGGGAAGAGATCATTTCCAAGATTTGGGGTTTAGGGGGCAGGGGAGATAGGGGGTACAGATGGAGAAAAACTTTGTGGAGGATGTGGTTCCTAATTAAGATCTTGAAGGAAGGAAGAATTTTAACAAGCAGAGTTCATGGAAAGTCCATTCTAATCACAGGGGATAGTGCCAACAAATGGCACAGAATTAAGAGAGCGAAGGATGAGAATGAAGCATAGTACATAATCCAGTTTGATTGGAATAGAAAGTGCATGAAGGGAAGTCAGGTGTTATAATGTAGGAAAGGTAGGTTGGAACTAGGTAGGTTTTGTACGGCACAAGAAGGAGTTTACTTTTATTTGTAGGTACCATTAAAGAATTATTCCTTTGGATAAAGGCTGGAGTTTCCTGTTATAATGCAACTGTCCTTGAAAGGAATTCCATCAGCCATTCAGTCCTTGATACAGATTCATTTTTCAGTCATTCCTGGATTCTTTTATGAGATACAGAGTTTGAAGGACTCTTAGAGGACACTGAATCCAACCCTCTCATTTTACAGATAAGGAAACTGAGGCTTCTAAAGGTAAAGTGATTTGCCAAGGCCCCGTAGCTAGTAAGTGTCTGAAGGAGCTTCTGTACACAGGTTTTCCAGCCTATTCATCTAGCTTTCTATCAACTGTACTACATTACTTCACTCAAAAAGCATTTATTGAATGTTTATTAAATGAACGGTGGAAGAATTTTTAAAAGGAAGATAATAATACTGTTCTCAAAGTTTTGATAAGAGCATGGATATATGGATGTGGTGTAGATGGTATGTGTGTGGGGAGAAGTAGGATATATTAAGAAATAAGAAATGTATATCTAATTACTTATTATATATAACATAATATATTGTATATAATAACATAATATGTGTGATACATTATATATGTTTATATATGTATGTGTGTATGTATATATACATGTTATTGTTATTATTATTATTATGGCAGCTAGGTGGTGTAATGAATAGACCAATAGGTCTAGGGTTAGGAAAACCTGAGTTCAAATCTAGTCTCAGAAAAGGAAATGGTAAACCATCCCAGTATCTTTGCCCAGAAAACCCCAAATGGAACACAAATGAGATAACAACAACAATATATTCTATTATTTAAATATTAAATGTATCTTATGTTAGCTAAACAAATATCTAGAATACAAAAGACAACATATGAGTTAAAGAATGACACCAATTGTAGTAGGAATTCAGAGGACTGAGATGGCTTCTGACTGAAGAGATAAAGGAAGTCTTCATAAATTAGGTGATATTTGAGTTGGCCTTTGACGGCTAGCTGGGCTATCAATTGTGGAATAGTATGAAAAGGAACAGAACTGGTTTATTTTTTTTTTCTTAAGTGCTGGTTGTTCAGAGAATGGTGAATAATTCTAGTACCACAGAACAGGGTACATGTCAAATGGCGGACCTAGAAAGGGGCCACAGTTCTGAGGTACTCAAATGTCATACTGAAGAATTCATATTTCATTTTACGGACAATGGGGAGCCATTTAATGCTATTTGATTAATTCATTAGCTTTACAGTGACAGACAATGAACAAAGCATTTAGATTAAAAATCAGAGCAGATTATATGAGGAAGAGAAGTAGGTGTGTGTGTGTGTGTGTGTGTGTGTGTGTGTTTCCAAGAAATAAAAGACCTGGATGTAGAAGCCTTAGATAATCAGAACCAACGTGAGAACACTGAAAACCCAGTAGGAAAGTTAGTGAGAGAAGAAAAAAAAAAAACCAACCACTCTATTTCTCCCTTCCCTCCCCCTCCAACTCTATGATTGTGGCAATGAGGCAGCAGGGGAATGGAATCCCCTTTGGTTGGCTTACTTTCCCTGTAACTTTTACCTCCTAAAGCTATTGTTATCAAAACCCAATTTCCAGGAACTGGTTCGAGCCTGATTCATGAGCTGCACTTAAGCTGCATATTTGAAGTAATTAATGGCAACTAAGAGGCCCCTAATATAACCTGAAGCACTTTATTTGAATATCTATTCAATGCTCTGTCTTAGCACACCCTGGAATGGGAAACTATATTCAGATGATCTCCTCTGGAGATTGTTGCAAGGAAGAAAGCCAGCTCTCTTTCTAGGGGAAGTTGAAGCCAACGCCAGGAGAATGTGTGGGATAAGAGGGAGGTGGGACTGAGGGAAGGTTTCAGTAATACAGAGAATCACTGAGTCTTTAATTCTGTCTTTCCCCATTATAGAATAGGTCCAAACCCTGTCACAATGTTTCTTCAACCCAAATTAACTTCCAGATGAGAAATCATAGGATCATAGACCTAGCTAGAGACGGAAGGAACCTCGGAGGACATCTAATATGACCCCCTCGTTTTCTGTGTGAGAAAACTGGAGCTCTGGGAGGTTTGCTTTTTTTGTCCAAGGTCACATAGATAGTAAATACTAAAGGTGGGATTTGGACCCAAATCCTCTGACTTCAGGACCACTGTTCTTTATATTGTGTCACTGTCTCAGGAGTCAGGAGACATAAATCCTTGTCCCAGGTTTGCCACAGTCCAGTCTTAGAATCAATACTAAGTATTGGTCCCAAGCCAGAAGAGTGGTAGGAGCTAGGCAATTGGGATTTAGTGATTTGCTCAGTCACAATTTAGGAAGTATCTGAGGTCAAATTTGAACCCAGGACATGCTGTCTCTAGACCTAGCTCTCAATCCACTGAGCCACCTAGGTGCCCCTGCACATTTATTTATGAAGGCACAAATTAACGTTATCTATTTGAATTATATTTTTTATTTTTTAAAATTCTTACCTTACATCTTAGAATCAATACTGGGTACTGGTTGCAAGGCAGAAGAGTGGTTAAGAGCTAGACAATGGGGGTTAAGTGACTTGCCCAGAGTCACAAATCTAGATAGTGTTTGAGGTCACATTTGAATCTAGCACCTCCCGTCTCTGGACCTGGCTCTCAATCCAATGAGCCACCTAGCTACTCACCATATTTTTATTCTATTAAATGTTTCCCAATTACATTTTAATCTGGTTCCTGCCATACATGAAGTATGCCACATTCCACACACATGGGACCTCTGGTCTAAAGAAACAGATGGATGCCTAGGAAATTCATTTACCAAAGCAGATTAAAAAAAAACCTGCACCAAAATCATGGAAACAAGGACAAATAACAGCTCAAAAAAAATAAGAAAGAAAAACACAAAAAGAATATCAAAAGTACTAAAGCTCAGAATGAGTTAAGAATAGGGTGGAATGCTAAACAATTCTGAAAAAAAAATCTGTGGGTTTTAGTGACGAGCAAGGTCAACACTGTTAATAGTATCACATGAAAATGAAAGAAAATGTTCTTAGGGTGTATTGAGTAACTAAAAGATCCAGAAAGGTAGTGACTGTCCTTTTATGTTTTTACCATTGTCCTACTCTACCTAGGGTATTGTACTACTCAGTTCTGGGCATTACATTTTATGTAGGACTGTGATAAACTAGAGACTCTACAAAGAAAGGGAACCAGTGTGGTGAAGAACTTTAAGCTGATGCCATATGAGGATAAATTGAGGAAACTAAGGATATTTTACCTGGAGAAGGACATGCTTCCCATTGAGTGATTAATCACCATTACTTTTCAGTGGGTATCTTGCCTCCTAGTTTCCCTCTTGAACAGAAGCCTCATTAGTAGTTCATAAATAGAGGGTTCCAGATTGAAGGAGTCTTATGGGATGATTTGGGCTCATTTTGAGACAGAAGTAAAGACACTCAGAGGTTGTCTTCTTCTCTATTGGATTATTCGCAATGCCGCCATCTACGGAGTCTTAGCCATATTCTTCGACTGAGACCCTACACTTTCTCCATAAAAAGTTGCCTTTAAAAAAAAAAAAAAAGGTTATATCCCAGAAACTAAATTTCAGCTCTTTTAGTGAGAAAGGCAGAGCCTTAACAGTCATTGGAGAGGGTGGAGATGACCTCAGTTGCATGTTGCTCTTTCTCTCCATAAGAAGAGATATCTGTCAGCTTCCAGAGTTTTTGCCTCCATGACTAAGCTCTTTTGGAATCAAGACCAGTCAGCCAAGCTAATTAGAGCCTATAGATATTTAGTCTGTCATTTGAATTCACTTCCTTTTGCTAGCAAGCAAACAGGAATGACATCCGTGGCCAAAACCTCTACCTAACTGTGTGGATGACTATTTGGGAATGTTGTCAAGGTGATACATGTTGAATAGGATGGTCCCTCAGTTCCCTTCCAAGTCTGTGATTCTGTGAAGGCACACCCAACGTCGTTCCATAGCCAAGAGCCCCAGTCAGATCTGGTTAATTACTAAGGGAGTAATTTCCTAAGACGGAGCCCCAACCATCTTCATTCAGACACAGCCACAGATTTAAAAGACCAAAAGAAAAAAGAAAAAGGCATCTCGATGCTGCTTTGTTAGCACCTATTCATCACGAATTTTTACCAAATATTAGTCTTTTCTAGGAGCTTCGGAGCTGACGTTTTCTGATTTTATATTTGAAGTCATTTTGCCAGAGTCCTATGATAGACAGGAATGTACTGCAACCAATTCATACCAGTTTGTCAGAGTTGATAGCTAATTTTTCATGGGGAACGTTAACACCTCAGTTATCAGCAAATATTACAAATGCAGGGTTTGATTTATTCTTTTGTTTCTTTTCTAGACTTCAGGAAGTGAAAGAGAACATGTAGATTAAACTTAAGAGAGTGTTAAATATTTATCAGCACAGTGCTAGATACATAGAAGAGATTTCACCTCCTCATAGATCCTATGTAAAGGTATATAGTTGCATGTTTAGCTATAAAAAATAGATATATCTATCTATACATATTACTATATGTTGATCTATTTTGAATATTTCATTTATATTTATATAGTTATTGATATATTTATATAGTTTTTATATAGACTCATTTTATATAGACTTATCCTTTGTAGACTTTATTAGATTTTATAGACTCCTCTTCCTGAGTTCAAAGATAGCTTCAGATACTTATTAGATGTGTGACCCTGGGCAGGTCACTTACCCCTTTTTTCTTCAGTTTTCTCATCTGTAAAATAAGCTAAAGAAGGAAATGATGAACCACTCTAGTATCTTTGCCAAGAAAACCCCAGATGGGGTCATAAAGAGTCTGGCAGGATTGAAAAACGAATGAACAACAACATCTTTGTATATTCAAATGTACCTCTATATATTCCTATGCATATACATATATGTGCATGTATCTATATACTATGAAAACATATTTGTAAATAATGTGTATATGGATCTGTATATATAACATGTGTGTATGCATGTATGTATGTGAGCACAAACCCCTGAACAATCCTCTCCAGATGACTTGGCACATTTCCAAGAAGGTTGGAGTAGATGATCTTCAAGGTGTCTTCTAATTCTAACTCTATGATCATATGATCTGGTGATCCAGCAACAAAGCTATTGGAAACCTCAATTCTAAAACCATCTGGTAGTGATTTCCCGGTTTCACCTCCTGAGGACTCATCCCAGCCACAAATATGGCCACAGAATTCTTCTCTGCCTACTAACTGCAACTGCTAAAGTCATATCACCTGGTGTTTCTACATCCACTAGGTCTGTTAGAGAGATTGCTGCAAAAACAGATAATCATCTGAAATATTTTTTCTTTTCTGTCTCCCCATCCTAAAAGGTAAGTAAGTAGGAGCATTACACAGTTTCCTCATCTGTAAAAGGAGCTGGAGAAGGAAATAGCAAACCATTCCAGTATCTTTGCCAAAAAAACCCCAAATGAGGTCATGAGAAGTCAGACAAAACTAAAATAACTCAACAATGATAAATTTTACAGCCAAGGAAATTGAGATCTAATGCCATTAATACAGGTTAAAAGATTGTTACTTAAGGAGAGAAAGGTGTTGCATACCTACACCAAGGGAGACTTTCGGGGTTATGGTTCCTTTCTGGGAACAATTCAATTGTTGGAATTCTAGCTTTGCCAGTTATTGTCTTTTGTGACCTTTGCCTCTTTGTGACTGTCATTATTCGAGGAGGTCTTGATTCCCAGGGTAGGGTCAACCCAGAGTAGTTCCACAGCAACAAAAGTTTCATCCCCAGGGCTCACTCACCCCTCTGTTTCACCGAATGCCAATATAGCTCTCTGATATAGACAGACTTTGGCTTCTTCAGAGTTAAACTAAGAATCTGGCTTGCTCACCACAACTTCCTTGCTTTCTCCTAGGACCTCCAAACCCTTCATCAGCTCCTGACCTGCAGCCTCAGCAGCTGTTTCATAGCTGGGCCATGACACAGCATAGGAGTTGAGGTCCAAGTAAGAAAACAACTCCAGTTAAGCATAAATAGAAAATCGAGAGAGAAGCCCTTCCTGGAAAAGGGGAAAGGGAGGTCATACAGTATAAAAGAAAGATCCATGGGCTTGGGAGCCAGGAAACCTGGTTCTTCCACTAACTTTGGCAAATCATGGTCTGTGGATGAGCCTCAGTTTCTTAATCTATGAGGCAAGAGATTGGACCAGATGATCTTAAAGGTTAGCTCTGAAATTATAAGATTTTAAAAATACATAAATCCTTTGAGATAAGGCCAGGCTGATAGACTCAGGTCTGGATTTAAATACATTCTAGTGCCACCCCCTCATTTTGTAGATGAGTATCTTTAATCTGTTTTGTATCCTTTCATCTCAGCATGTAATCCATAAATTAACAGGCCCATTTTAAATGTCTTCTCTGTTGTGCTGGGTTGGCACTGGGGAATATAAAGACAAAAATGAAAAATATTGTTCCCGCCCCCAAGTTCATGCTCCTTAGTTTGTCCATAGTTTTGACTACCCCAATACAAGGAATCAATTCATTCAATGAACAAACATTTATTGAGCACCTATTACATACAATGGGCAGTTAGGTGGGGAAGTGGAGAAAGAGGTGAGAGAAGTGGATCTAGAGTGAGGAAAATTCATCTTCCTGAATTCGAATCTGACCTCAAACATTTACTAACTGTGTGACCCTGGCTAAGTCACTTAAATTTTTTTGCCTCAGTTTGCTCATTTGAAAAAAGAGCAAGGGGAAGAAATGGAAATCACGCCTATATCTTTGCCAAGAAAACCCCAAATGATTAAACATGTCTGAAATGACTGAATAGTATGTCAGGCATTATCCTTAGCAATGGGAATACAAATACAAGAAGCAAGCTAGTCCCTGCTCTGAGAAAGGGGGAAACTAAACATTAAACAAAAACTTCTTGATGCCTTCTCTCACAATTGGAAAGGCTACCTCAAGAAATCACAAGCTCCCATTTATGAGATTTTGGTGTTCAGTCATTTCAGCATCTGAGTCTTTGTGACTGCATTTAGGGTTTTCTTGGCAAAGATACTGAAGTTGTTTGATATTTCCTTCTCCAACTTGGTTTACAGATGAGAAAACTGAGGCAAACAGGGTTAAGTGACTTGTCCAAGGTCTAAGTGTCTGAGTTCATCTTCAAGCAAAAACTGGAGGAACACTTGTCAGAGATGTTAAAGCTATAGCAGGAATTCTTTTCTCAAGTATGGGTTTGTCTAGGTGGCCACTAAGATTTCTTCCATCCTTCTGTGATTCTGTGTTGCAGGTGGAATGTTGGAGGGGTCGATGAGGACATGATTGGGGATGTAGACCTGAAAAGACCACACCCATGTAACTATCAATAATGTGTAAATAAGTCTTGACTGACCATACATAATAAAACCAGTGGAAATGAGAATTGGCTACAGTGGAGGGGTTTGGGGGGTTGAGGGGGTGAAGGGGAAAGTAAAAACATGACTTATGTAACCATGGAAAATTTTTCTAAAAATAAAAAATTATTTAAAAAAAAGAAATTTCAGCTAAGGAACTATAAATTTTTACTTTATAAAATAAAGTTTCCAATAGGTAGCAGGTCATAATGGAAGAAGTGAAGGCATTAGAGTCAAGATACCTGGTTCTAATTCCTTTTCAACTGCTCTCTAGGAAGATTCATTCATCTCTTTGAACCTGCATTTGTTTGTTTGTTGAATGATATAATAATATTTATACTATATCTCTTGTTGGAGTATAAAAGATATGCTTATTAAATCAGAACAGCTATAGAACAAAAAAAAAAAAAAAAGGAATGTTGGAGGGGAAAAAATGGTGGTCTCCAAAAGCTTCATGAAAGAAGATACAACCAACAAAGCTCCATGAAAAAAGCTTTGGATTTAGAGTCAGAAGACTTGGTTTCAAATCTTCCCTTTGCCATAAGACCTTGGACAAATCACTTCCCATCTCTGGACCTCAGATTCCTTCCCTGTAAAATGAAAAGATGGATTAGAAGGCCTTTGAGATCCCTTTCAACATCAAATCTTTAAGCGGTGCTTTGGCTCAGTGACCATGTGGCATACTTTGATTAATGTGGCACCTCTCCTGCCAAACATTGAGAAAAGAAAGCCCCTATCCCTCCCTGAACTTAAAAGCAATGCTAAACAACACCAATAAAACAAGAGACTTAGAGTCATGCATGTTTACCTATAAAACTATGCTTATAAAGTAGAGAAAAGCCATATGGCTTTTCTACCTAATCAAGGGAGCCTTCCTGGGAGAGGTAGACTGAGCAGGCTAAGGCTGCGGAAGTATAAGAGGAGAAATGCACCCTGTTTGACCCTCTCCCTAGGTTCCTTCAAATGCCAAAGAGCAGCCCATGCTCTCAGAGGCCCTGAGTCAGACAATGGGCTGCATTCACTAACCCAAAGTCATCCTCTCTCATACTCTGGCACTAACACACGATGCATATGCCAATCCCGGAATTAATAGTCACCTGACAAAGCATCCACTTCTGATTAAATAAAAATTTTACCAGGTATAACTAAAATGTGAGAAAGTTTCCAAAGGCATAAAGAATTTTAAAAAATAATAAAAATCCTTAAAAATTTTTTATTAAGGTACACAGCACCAAAACAACAACAATAAAAAAAAAACCAACAAGGAAGGCATTGAAACATCCAGAGTGACTCCTTTAATTAAGGACAATCTCCTTAAATTACATTCATTTCTCATTGCCCTTTTCAGGGCAGTTCAGGGTGAATAATATGTTTGTTTCTAGCTGAAGAGGTGCCAAGTTTAAGGCACTTTTTGCTTTAATAAAAGTGGCCTTCCCTATCAGCCGGAATGCTGTCTGCTTTCAGAGGCATACTGAGACTGGTTTTACCCTGATCTTGAAGAATGATTGTACCAACTAATCCACAGCAATTTCTCCTTTCTAAACTTTTCAAAAGGAGTAAGAAATAAGAGCAATGAAACTCAGACCTTTTTTTTCCCTGATCTTGGATCTCAGTTCTCTTAAAGGCTGGATGTTAGCCTGCCTCTATCCTTGCCTTCCAGAATAGCCTACACAGTCAGCCACTGGTTTACATATCTCCATCATCACCTTCTCTGAGTCATTCCTCTCCATAATAATTTACAATGGCTCCCTATTGCCCATTATGTCAAGTCTAAACCCTTCAGCCTGATAGTTAAGAGCCTCTATCTATTTCCTCCCTATCACTCAACCCTACTTACCTTTCTGACCTTATCTCCTGCTACACAGAATCAAACTCTTTGCTCTAGTCAAGATCGTTTCCTCATGACTGTCTGTCCCTCTTCTTGTCATTTCTACCTCTTTGCTTCTGTTCATGTCTTTCTTTGTGAATAAATGAATTAAGAATCACTTATTAAGCACTTACTAGGAGCAAGCACATCATATAAATAGAAAAGTTAGATAGTTCATGTTCTCAAGAAACTCATTTCATTTAGAAGTTGTTGTTTAGTCATGACCACTTTTCATGACCCATTTGGAGGAGGAGGAGGAGGAGGAGGAAGAGAAGGAGGAAGAGGAGGAGGAAGAGGAGGAGGAGGAGGAGGAGAGGATTTAAAGGATTGTAAGAAAGGTAGAGTTTAACAGAAGATATCCCTAATACTAATGGGGTACTACCATATCCCAATCCCACTAGTCCTCGAAGACTTTCTTCATGTACAGAGTTTCCCCTGGCTTGCTCTGATCTTCTAATCTGTATCTATAACCCAATTACTACCTAAATAAAACCTATTCCTAATATATTTATAAAATAATGTGTCTTTAAAAATACTGTCTCAAGATGTTATTTCCACAACTACTGTACTGCCAGCCTAGCCAAAAGTTGGTTCTAGTTGAGACAGGAATGGCTACCCACCTGGATAGGCCAATGCCTGTCCTACCTCTGCTTTCTCACAGAGATCAGAGAAAAAGATCTTTCCTTCTTTCGGTCAGTCTTTTCACTTCAGTCACTGCCAAACAGTCACCACTCTCTTCTCAAACTGCCAGTTTGGTATTCCCAAAGGTTACACAGGGAATATGCCAGAGAGCTAAGGGAAAACTGCCTTCTGGACCTTGCTTATCCCAGAAAGACGAGAGAGAGAGAGAGAGAGAGAGAGAGAGAGAGAGAGAGAGAGAGAGAGAGAGAGAGAGTCCAGAGTGATAGTTGGAAACCTCCAACTCTTATATTTACCTGAGAATTCTAGCAGCAGCTTTAGCTCCAAATTTCAAGCTGGGCCTAAGACAGTCTGAAAGGATAACAAGATTCCCTCCTGTCACTAACTTATAAAATCCAAATACCTAATTTTACTCCTAATACTGCACATGTATAATTGATATCATGTTGTTTGTCTTCTCAAGGGATGGGGGGGAGGGAGAGAATTTTGAACTCAAATTTTTTTAAAATGAATGTTAAAAATTTTTAATGTAATTGGAAAATATTTAACAAAATAAGTATATTTTTTGAAAAAAATAAGAAATTTTTGTAGAATGTAGGCTCCTTGAAAGCAAGAATTGTTTCATTCTTTGTATTTTTATCCCCAGACATAGTCCAGTGCTTGGTTCAGAGTAGGGACATGATAAATGTTTGTTGATTGATAGCTCAATCAGGGAAATGACAGCCATGGTTGTGCTTTAGGATTATCAATGTGGTAGTTGTGTGGAGGATGGGCTATAGAAGAGAGAATCTGGGAGTCCAATTAGGAGGTTATTACCATAGCCTAGGAAATAGGTGATGAGGGCGATGACCATGTGAGTGGAGAGAAAGGAACAGATGGGAGATGAATGTGACCGATGATGAAACACACTATCCATTATAGAGAGTTGATAGATTTAGGATGAGGAAAAAGAAATATATTTTTGCGTATAGCCATTGGGGGAATTTGTTTTCCTTGACTATGCATATTTGTTACATGAAATTTGTTTTATTTCTTTCCTTTTTTAACGGGATAGGCAAGAGAAAGGAGAGAAAATAAATTTCTATAATTTTAAAAGAGAGATGGGGGAGGGTATAACAAATGTGAAATGCTGCATGCACTTTCAGATGAGGTCACTGCATTATTAGTTTAATTTAATTGTTTTACTTTTGTTACACAGGACTTCTCCTGGGGACTGAGGTTGTTCAGGCTCCTCATCTATAAAATAGTGTTGATAATAGCAACTACTCTGTAGGGTTGTTGTGAAAATAAGTGATATAATATTTATAAAGAATTTTGCAAACCTTAAGTCACTATATATGTGTGTATATGTGTGTGTATGTATATGTATGTGCTAATATTAGGTACTGGGGAACTGAGAGTTGGGCAATGTCTAATTCAGCATACCAAGAGCAACCTGTACAGTTCATATATTATCTTTTTTAATGTACTTTTATGAGTTTTTAAAATGATGATTGCCAAAAACTCAAAAACAAACAAACAAACAAAAACCCCAAAAGATCTTTCACAAAGAAGGAATGATCTATAAATGTTCATGATGGAAAAACAAAGCACATCAATATAACTGAAAAATTATATTAAAGAGGCAATTCATTTTATTTAATTTTTTGAAAATTTAATGACAACTACCTTTCAACTTACCTCACACTGCTCCTCTATATCCACTCTACATTCTAGTTAAATGGAATATATTTGCAATTTGCCAGTCTTGTATTCCCTGTTTCCATCTCCATGCCTTGGCTCATACCATTCTCCAAGGCTAGAACTGATTCCTGGTGAAATCCTTGTCATACTTCAATATTCAGGTGAAATGATATCTATTCATGATGCCTTTCCTGATCACACCAAGTGGAAGTAATTTCTCCTTCATCATTCAGTTTATTTGTAAACTACTGGAAGCCAAGGAATACCAAACCACTGTTTGGCTTATATTTGTAAGTACTTACTACAGTGTCTAGCATGTAGAAAATACTTAATAAATGCTTGATTTATGCTTAATAAAAATAATATCCAGCATTTATGTAACACTGGAAGATATACAAAGTGCTTTACAAATATTATCTCATTTGATCCTCACAACAATCCTGGAAGGTTGAAGCTATTATTATCCCTATTTTACAAATAAGGAAACTGAGGCAAATAGATTTTAAATGATTTACCTAGGGTCACACAGCAAGTAAATGTCTGAGATCTCCTGGATTCTAATCCTTGTATTCTGTCCACTGTGACATCCAGCTGCCTACTATGTGTTTGGCATAATCTAATTTGTATTATATTAACTATCCAATACAATTTAATCACCTATTGTATGCAAAGCACTATGCTGTGTGCCTGGAAAACAAAGTCAAGGAGTTACTGGTCACTAGAACTGGAAGGAACTTTAGAGCACGTCTAATGATTCCAAACCCTTCACTAATACACATCAAGCAAGCCCTATTAGACTATAAGATTCTTGAAGGCAAAAATAGCAGTTTGTCTAAACTATACTTCCCAAACACTTAGTACAATGATCTGCAAATAATCAGCACCTAATATAGATGTTATTATAATTATATAAATATATATTAAAGTAATATATAAATATTATATAAATAGCATTAGTCTTTGTAACTCTTCAAGTATATACTGAGAGGTGCATACCATTGAATATTTAATAAATATTTAATAATAGTGATTTTGTTAGATTTATTTTTTGATTCAGACATCTGGTTTCATTGGAATGGGAACTTCTCAAAAAGAAACTCCCATTACCAACACAGCTCTTCACTTATGTACAACTCCTACTCTTAGAGGGCTTCCTGGGGCACTGAAAGTGGCAGATTTCATGGACAAACCTTAGGTGACTCTCTTGGAGTATGAATGAATGAATAAAAAAAAGTAATTATTAAATACTATGTGCCTGGCATAGTACATAGTACTAAGGACTGATAATCCTAATATATGGGCAAAGATAGATACTCTCAAAGAGTTTAATATAGTAAGGCAAGATGGTACATTGAAGGGAGTGGTAGCCAAGGAGGAATGTTTTAGAAAGGGAAATCAGAGAGAATGGTGATTGAAGAGCAATGAATTGGGATGTCCTTCCCTGTAATAACAGTGTTGAGTTGAATCGTATTATCAAAGCTAGAGTTGGAAAGTAGAGGGAAATAGTCTGTGGGTGTTGGTATGGGATAGAAATGACAGGAAAGGAGTAACTCTAAGTTAGACTATTAATTCCAAAGTTGATGATTTTATGCCCCAAGAGTTCCCCATCCAGATGAAATCTCAAGCCCTCTGCCTCTCAAAATAACCACAAAAAATTCTGTATTTATTTGGATACATATTTTATCTTGAGAGTGGAATGTAACGTCCTTAAGAGAAGATGTTTCAGTATATTTTCTTACATTGGTTTAATTAACCGCATTCAGTAAGCACTTAAGTGTTTACTGAATTAAATTTCTCCTATTTTATTCTATTCCTTTCATTGAGGTCTTCCTCTGCCCAAAGACTGGCTCCCCATAGCCTACCAAATGAATTTTAATTCATTAGCATAACACTCAAAGTCCCTTATAATCTTTTCTCAAGTTATATTTCCAATTTTATTACCCTTTGAACTCTAATTATACTCAGTGCTCCATTCAAACTCTTCACACCTCTCTATATCTCTTCCTACCCCACCCCACCACTAAAATGGGCAATACTTTCCCTTTAAAAAAATCATATAACTCTTCTTTTAGCAATGGAAAAAGTACATTTGATCCGGAATCAAAAGACCTGGGTTTGAGACACTTAATGTGGATATGTGATTTGGGGATTATTTACTCTGTGCCTCAAATTCCTTAACTAGAAAATGGGATGCAAATATTCATTTTACATGCCTTAAAGTCATAAGAAAAGTGCTTTGTAAACAGTAAAGTGCTCTTAAAAGGAGAGCTATTAAGCATTCTCTTACCTCTGAATAGGACCCAAAAGATTCTCTTTAAAAGTTTATATCACTCTTTGGACAATTAACCAGAGGCTGCTGTCCAGTGAAGTTTCTCATCTCATTTAACTATTCATTTCTTGTGTGTGACAGTTATTGTTTATAAACATTTGGCACCTTATATTGTTATTTCTGTGTGTGTGTGTGTGGTTGTATGTGTATGTGTGTATGTGTGTGTTGTTTCCCCATCTCAAGGGCAGGGCTATCCTATATATCTTTGTATTCCCAGTATTCAACATTATTACTATTAATATTATTTCATTCTATAATGATAGTTTGCATTTACAGAACACTCTAATTCACCAAACATTTCCTACCTTTTTTTTTAGCCCTTTGTGGTAGTCAGATGGGTTTTACTGGTTCCATTTTACAAATGAGGAAGTTGTGGTAAAGAAAGCTCAATACACTACCACACAAAGATGACAGAAGACAGGAGTAGTCAGTGATGGAGGGACTGTGGAAAGACAGGTACACTAACTCACTATTGATGGAGCTGTGAACTAGCCCCACCATTCTGGAAACCAATTTGAATTCAGTTTTCTAAAAGTGAATAAAATGATCATTTAAAACCCAAGAATATATTAAGTACCCAAACACCAGACTTTGTGCTGGGTCATGGCAATATAGTCTGAATATTTTTCTATCACTTTTCTCCTTATATCCATTATTTCTTTTGAGCCTCACAGCAATTCTAAGGTTTCTCTTCATTTTACAGATTATGAAAAGTAGAATCAGGGAGTTATATAAGGAGACAAAAATTCATGGTCAGACAGTTAGGAAGTGTGAAAGATAAGATTCAAGCCTCAGTCTTCCTGACAAGATTTGTTATTACATTCTACCTCTCAAATGTAAGTAGTCTGCTCAAAGCCATACGTGTAGCAAGTGGTAAAATCTGGTTTCTAGCTCAGGTCTTTTGAAAAAAAGCCGTATTTGGAATTAGAAAACTTACATTCTGTATTCTTCTTAGACTAGTCACCCATCTCTTTGGATCTCAGTATCTTCTTCTGTAAATTGAGGGGTTTGAATTAGAGAACCTCTAAGGGCTCTTCCATTTCTAAATTTATGATCCTATGACTTTTATCACATGGCATTCCCTTAATACAGTGCCCAGGACCTCTATGCCTAAGTAACGGTTTTGAACGATGATGGTGATATTATATTAGAATTTTGCTAATTTGCCCATCGGGTGAACTTTTGGTATACAAGCACAAGGAAGCAGAATGTTGGGGAAAGTTGTGGGGTTTTTTTTTATGAATAATAGGACAGTGGACACAACTGCATAATAAAAGCCCCGGATACCTTTCTCTTTTGAACCATCATCTCAGCTTCCCTGTTATTTTGCCTCAACCAGCACCATATTGGTATAGCCTGGGGCTCCTCAAACTTGTTCATTCCTTCCACTCTGTGCCTTGGCTCAAGGAGGGAGTTTCAGAATGAGCTCTCGGGGCAAAATGCAGCAGAGCACTGAACAAAGAAGGAAGAGCCGTTCACCAGAGAGGGTTAAGTTGAAAACATATTTTGCTTGCTGGCAAATCCCAGTCCTCGAAAATCTGCCTTTTGCCGCCGTAAATGATGTGGCCTTAAATATTTAATAAGTGAATTTGCTCAGTGCTTGGCTCATTTACAGCAGTTTCTTCCACACACCACACACTCACGTATTTCTAAATCTCCTAATTAATCAGACAGAGTTAGAATCTCGTGGCGTCATAAAGAGCTGTAATAAGCTTCTTTTAAGAGAGTTAAAGAAATGTGTTGATTGGAGCTAGTCAGAAGCATGGACTATAAAGACAATCTATTCTCAGAGAGGACAAGCAACTCTGTCATGAGGAGAGAGGGGAGCTGGGGAAGTTAAGGCCTGCTAGGAGATTAGAGCCTTCATTCTCCCCATGATCTTCCCCACCTACCCCCATCCCTTATCCAGTCTCAGTTCCCCTCTTCAAAGCTGTCCTTACAATCTTTTATTTGGACAACAGAACAGGAAGGTTTCAACACCTGAGCATCAGTTTAAGTTACTCAGCCGGTGCCAGGCGGAAAAGATACCAAGTGAGTGTAAGAGAAGAGAGGACACTGAGAGGGGTGGAAGTGGGGGCGTGGGGTGGGGGGCAGTGGCCCGCAGGGGACCAGCGATGAAGGAAGGAGGGCAAAGAGAGTCCTTGTGACAACCTTTGCAATGAGATCCGTGTAGAGAAGAGCAAGCCTCCTTAGCATCGTTTCTGCACAGTGGGAAAGAAGGGATGAAAGATCTGCAAATTAATTCATTGTGACAACCTTTGTAAAGAAACTCCGCTTTTGATCTTGAAAAGATTTCGTGATTCTGCTGATGGTTTTGTGAAGGGAATGGGCAAAAAGTTAACTTCCATCTGATTCTCCTGGTGAGAGTAAACAAAGTTCAACTTGGTGGTGTTCTATATTTAGCAAACCCCTCCCTTCTAAGGACCCAGAGATCAAGTTTGTGATTTAGGGCATTCAACAAACATGTGGAAACAGAAACCTTTGGGGAACAAAGATCTAATGTGCTCCGGTCCAATGAGGAACCTGATGCTCAGCCTGACACTGACATAATCCTCTGTGAGAGAAGCTTTCTTACTTCTGCAGGCATGCTGCAATCAGGTGAGCCTGGCCCCACTTTAGCGCCACACTAAAACTCCTTTTCTTCTATAGTAATCGACACATGCTAGGAGACTAGCAGGCTGATAAAGTGCCTGGCTGGGAGAGTCAGGAAATCTGAGTTCTATTCATTGTCTCTCTAAGTCATGCTTTATAGGTCACGTCTCAGTTTCTCCGTCTGTACAATGGGGTACAATTGGCGTGTTCCAGAAGGACTAGAATCTCTGCTATGAAGGTTTGTCAAACCACCTTTGGTGCCCCCCATTCACCCAACTCTCACCAGTGGCTCCAAGAAGCTATAGTCGGACCCTGATTAAAAAAAGTGTCTCAGCAGACAGGCTCAACCAGGTTGAGGAAAACTGGCATGCCTCAAACTAGATGATGAGGTAGAGGGGTGTCTATCCCAAGTATGTCAAGATTCCCCCAAGTAGAATGGGCAGATGAGAACAATTTGTTCCAATGGCCACGAAGGGAGCTGAAGCAGTTGCTGAGGAGCAACTGGAGTTTGGTCAGACTTCAAAGATGCCAAGATCATCCACTGCATCGGGGATCTTCCTGACTTTTGTCTTGCCACTGGTCTGATGACTGGAAAAAAGAGCGATGCTAATGACTCTGTGTGGCTCTGCCTTGCTTAAATCCAGTTCATGAGCAAGTCAAGATATCACCCTGTGATGTCAGTGGTCCTCTTTGAAAATGAAGGCTGCATCACAGTGGATAAAAGTAATTCCCCTTTATTTCACTATGCTATTATGACAGATATGTGAATTCATATAAGTTATTGATAAATGTGCAAGTTGTCCAATAAGGAAGCTATTTTTCTTTCTTTGACATACTTTGTCTAAAAAGAGGGTACAGTATAGATGGGTGAGTTCCCAGGGTAGGTTCCTCAATGTATGAGTTGGGAGGGACAGTATGTTGAGTATGACTTAGTCTGAAAAGTGAAATTTCAGTCATAGACATGGTTAAGAGAGAGTATCTGACATTTCTACCCAGTTATCCTTTTAAAACCAAAACAGAGAACTTTATCAAAACAGCTAAGCATGGCAATAGGAAAGGGTAAAGTGGAAAATCCTAGGAAGTAAATAGAATCCTAAAAAAAGAAAAAGCTTTTTTAAAAAATCTGAGGTACAATTTGGTTCCTTTCTCAAATATCCTTAATGATTGTGAAAGCTCATGGTGAACCACATCAAGAAATTGCCTTCCCTTACTATGAGTGAAAAGATTTTTCCTAAAATGACCAATTCATAATATTTAAAAGTTTGGACCCTCAAAGTTGGATGATAGAGGAGGGGAGAAATGACTAGAACAAGAGAAGAAAGAATGCCACTGTCTTTGGTCTTAATCAGATCATAACTAAAGAATTATGCTCAATTCTCTGTGTAGCATTCTAAGAAAAACATTGTAAACTGGATTGAATTTAGAGGAATCTGATTAGGATGCATATACTACTCAAAAACAAGCTATTCAAGGATTGGTTGAAGGAATTAGAAATCTTTAGCATAGAGAGAAAAGTTAGAAAAGCTACCAAATAAAATAGAAATTAATCTGTTTTTGAGGTCCAGAGGATAGAACAGGGAACAATAAGTATAAACTATTCAAAGGCAAAGTTGGGTCAATGTGAGAACAAATTTCCTACCTGGAACTACCTCAAAGCATGGCTTGCAAATTCTGACTCAGCCACACTTGGGGGAAAGCATGCCATTCATCTAATCTCAAGCTCCATTCCAGAGCTCTGAAGATCCCCTGTCAGTCCATTCCTATCCTTTCATCTTTTTTTTTTTTTTTTTGGTGCTTCCCTCCACCTAAAACAAATGTTTTGTGTGCACCACAACCTTTAGTCTCTACTTCTTGCTTCTGGCCATCTCCTTTATTCTACCCTTACTTCTTCTCTCTTTTCAATCTTGATGTTATAGTTAAACAATTTCCCAAATTGCTCTATCCTTAAAAAAACCTCTGTCCTCTCAGCACTTTTCCAAATCCCAATCTTATATTACCCTTCTTTTGACCTACCTTGTTTCCATTTTTAATCTTGATTCTCTAGTTAACTAGTTCCACATTACACTGTCCTCTACTCTTAATCCTATTGTTGTTCATTCTTTCCTGAACTGCATCCCTGGGTTACTCATTCCACCTACCTTATTTATTCATACTTGTTACTGCTGAATACCATTGGGGGCTGTCACACACCATTGGGGGACATCACCAAACTGTGATGAGTCAGTCTATTAAGAATTTGTCCTCTGTTTTCAGTTGGGCATTATTGCTATGTGGCAATACTTTTACTCTTCCTCACATAGATCCTATTGCAGTCTGCCACAGCATCTATTTCAATCCTTCCCCTCTCTTTTTAAGTGGTCTGTATTATGCCTCTGCAATTTAATAGAAGATTTCATCTCATACTTTACAAAAAAAATTGAAATCATCCATCATGAACTCCCTTTTTTCCTCCAGTACTACATCTCATGTCCCTTCAATGTGATCCCCTAATTTTTTAATGTTTTGTTCTCTTCTCCTTGCCACCAGCCTTTCTACTTATATATCCTTGATGTCAAGTCTTCCTGTCTTCTCCAAGAATCTTGCCCCTTCAAAAATTCCCTTTCTTGTTTGAATTGTCAATATTTCTTTATTCACTGTTTCCTACCCTCATGTCTATGAACATGCCCAGATCTCCACTTAATTTAAATGAGATATTTGTAAAGCACTCAGCATAGTTCTTAGCACATAGCAGGCATTTGGTGTTTATTTCCTTCTCTCCTCCCTTTAAAAATCAAAAGCAAAAATCTTTATTCATCCCTACCATCTCTTCAAACTATCATCCTAGATCCCTCCTCCTTTCAAACTCCTGTGTAATTAAGTCATCTGTTCTTTTGCCCCTGCTTCCAAATTGACCCTCTGACTCCCTTCTTAATTCATTGCAATCTAACTTCCAAACCCACCACTCAACTAAAACTTTCACCACACTAATTGAAAAATCTAATGACTCTTTCTCAGTCCTCTCTTTTCTTGATTTCTCTGGAGTAATTGATACTGTTGACCAACCTTTCTCCTGAATTTTCTCTCCGTGTTGGGTTTTCATAACATTGCTCTTTCTTTGGTTCTTCTTCCACCATCTGACCTCTTCTCTGTCTTCTTTGTTAGATTATCATCCCCTACATATGGGCTCTGTTATAGGCCCTCTTCTTTTCTCTTTCTACACTCTCACTTACCTCATCAGCTTCCATGTGTTAAATTCTTATTCTATACAGATAACCACCAAATCTATGTCTCTAGCCCTTGTTTTTCCTGAGCTCTTACCTTACCAACTAAATGCAGAACACCTCCATCTTGATATTTTATAGGCATTTAAAACTCAACGTGTCTAAAATAGTTTATGAACTTTCTTCCAAGCCCACCTTTCTACCCAACTTCCTTATTTCTGTTGGTGATATTACCATCCTTCTTGTTATCCAGGTTCCCATCTCCAGAATTATCCTCAGCTATTCCTTCTCCTTCACCTCCTAATCCAATTGCCAAGTCTAGCCAATTCTACTTCTACCAATCTCTTATAGCCATACTCTATTCATTTATAAAACCACCACCTGAGCACAAGCCCTAATCATCTATTGACTAGACTATTACAACAACTTCCTGATTGTTCTGTCTTTTAGTTTCTCCCAATCCTTCTCCCACATAACTACCAGATTGACATTCCTAAAGAATAGGTCTGATGATATTCTTCCTATGCTTAAAAAATTTCAGTAGCTCTCAGTTGCTTCTAATCTTTCCATCTATCTAGGTAGATATAAATATTGATATAGACAGATTTGGATATAGATTTGGTATATATGTATATATGTTCATATATACATGCATATACTTATATAAACATCCAATGTATACATATGTGTGTATATATATATTTCTATATATATATATGCCTGTTTATCATTTAGAGGCCTGTGACCATTTCCCATGCAACACTCTACCACATTGCACAGGAAGATGGAGAAAGAGGCAAACAGATAGGCGGATTACTTTTCTAATAATCATGAAGAGATCCTTTTCCTTCTTTAAAAATAACTAGAGAGGGGCAGCTGTGTGGCTTAGTGGATTGAGAGCCAGGCCTAGAGATGAGAGATCCTGGGTTCAAATCTGGCCTTATTCACTTCCTAGCTGTGTGACCCTGGGTAAGTTACGTAACCCCCAATGCCTAGTTCTTACTGCTCTTCTGCCTTGGAACCAATACACAGTATTGATTCAAAGATGGAAGATAAGGGTTAAAAAATAACTAGAAAAATGTTGTTCTTTGTAAGTTTTTTTAGAAATTTACTTATGATATCTTCTTTTTTCATGAGGTTTCCCTTATTATCTGGGAGAGAGAGAGAGAGAGAGAGAGAGAGAGAGAGAGAGAGAGAGAGAGAGAGAGAGAAAGCCTAGAATAAAAACCTGGTCTACACTCCTACATAAGGAGAAGAGAATTAATGATGATATAACAAAAAAGACA
The DNA here is from genome assembly GCF_016433145.1 of Gracilinanus agilis. Lineage (NCBI taxonomy): Eukaryota > Metazoa > Chordata > Mammalia > Didelphimorphia > Didelphidae > Gracilinanus > Gracilinanus agilis. The sequence goes on along the minus strand of NC_058132.1, from coordinate 208,291,927 downwards.
AAGACTGAGAGGTCAGGTGGAGAGAGAAGAAAGAAGGAGGAGAAAGAAGAAAGAGCTGCTCACCCATTGCATGGACCAAATCAGGTTCATGATACCTATAGTCTTGCATTCTGTCCTATATCAGTCTTCTCCTTTCCTGAGTAGTTTCATACACACACACACATTTTATTTTTAGGGAATAATTTTCAGTACTCACTTTTTTTCTCATCTCTCTAGTCTTTTAAATTACCTTTCCCTACACTAGAGACAGAGTCATGCAGTGGAAAGAGTATTGACTTTGGAATCCATGGCTTTGGGTCTGGGCTCATACCCTAGCATTATTTACTCTCTGTGTGACCCTGGACAAGCCATATAGTAGATATTTAATAAATGTTTGCTATCTTGACTTAACCTAAATTCTCTGAGCCTCAGTTCCCTCATCTGTAAATTTGAAAGGCTGAACAAGATAACCCTTAAATCTTTGATCTTACAAGTCCCAATGGTTCTATTGCAAAGTATGACTATAAATTAATCAGATCAATTCTACAAACAACATTCCCAAATCAAAACTCCTTATACTGAGAAAGCTTACAGATCTTTTCTCTTTTATATTTTCTTTTTTTCCAATTACACATGAGAACAATTTTTAACATTTTTTTTTTAATTTTTGAGTGCCAAACTCTCTCCCTTCCCTCATTCCCACCCCCCTCACTAGGAAGGTAAGCAATCTGACTTAGGTTATACATGTGTAATCATGCAAAACATATTTCTATGTTAGCCATGTTTAAAAGAAAATAGACAAAAAATCCACTTAAAAAAGGGAAAAATAGAATGTTTTAATCTTCATTAGACTTCAGCAGTTCTTTCTCTGCAGGTAGATGGCATTTTTTATCATAAACACTTATAAATTTGTTTAAATCTTTGTATTATTGAGAATAGCTAAGTCATTTGCAGTTAATCAACATTGTTGTTGCTGTATTCAGTGTTCTCCTGGTTCTGCTCACTTCACTTTGCATCAGTTCATTTAAATTTTAGCAGGTTTTTTGGAAAGCAACCTGTTCATCCAGGTCCTTGACTCTAGATTCAGATCTTTCTAACTGCCTCCAAGCAGCAGAAAGGACTGGTCTGAGAAACAGCAACCCAGATCTAATTCTTCCTGCTTTTACTTGCTCTCTGAAAGTTTCACAGACTGAAAGAGTGGTTAGTAAAATAAAACTAGTTGCTAAAGTTAGAAAAGGGCTAGTGCAAACCTTTGGTATTTACCATCCCTAGCCTCTACCAGGCTGGCCTTCTTGGCAGTGTAATGAGACATGTTGGTCAGAACTTCACATACAATATTCCTGGTATATAAACCATTGTTTCACATGATATCTCCCCCTATATAATGTTTTCTTTTTTTTACAACCCAATGAAAGAAACATTTATTGAATGCCTACCATATGTAGAAACATCATGCTAGGAGATGGAAAAAAAGTTCTAGTCCTTAAGAAATTTACTTTTTCTCTCTCCTTGGGCTCATCAATTAATTATGAGTCCTATACCACTCTTACCCTGGACTCTGTACCCTTTGGGGGTTATCCAACATCCATATCTTTGACGTAAAAGATTGGCTGAACAGTATCTACATGCACTAAATAAAATAAAAAGTTCTTTCAGATTAGAACTATTACCATAATGAGGCCAAGAATTGAAAGGAAATCCCATTTTCAGTTCAGTCCTGATAGGAAAAGGGGAGAAAGCCACCTGAGGGGCCTGGATTACATCACTTGGATCATTGCCTCAGTGATCCATCCGGTTTCTTTATCCAGGAGACAACTGACCTTCACCTAAGGTGATTGAGTGCCCTCCTAGGCAATGCTTCCCCTGAGGTGAAGGAGGCTTTTATTTACCGGGAATTGTAGTCTACACTTGGCAATGCATTGAAATCACATGGGACTCTGATTCTCTGTGGCTCTGACCTCACTGTGGATTCCCTTATATTAACGATTTTGTGTAGCATAGATTGCATTACAACTATAAGAAACTGATTTATGAGCCTTTAGAAAAACTATTTCAAGCAATTTTTCTCCTTTCTATGAACCCCCCTCCATCCTCCAAACCAAGAGATATATTTATTTCCCAGAATGTTGAGTGAGTGTGTCAGGCCAAAGAGATTCTGAACACAGTTCTAAGAGGGGATCTGTTGCCCATTTTTAATGGGTGGGGGGGGGGAGGAGAGGAGTATTTATTCATGGTGTAATTTTTAAAAACTCTAGAATTAGAAGCAAGGGAAGCTGGGTTCAAATTCTGACTCTGCCACTGATTAACTATATATAATGGCTCTAAATCTATTATCTTACAACTCCCAATGGTTATATTGCAAAGTATGACTATAAATTAATCAGATCAATTCTACAAACAACATTCCTTTGGGCTTTGGGCAAATATCTACCTCACAAGATTATTATAACTGTAAACCATAAAATGCTATTCAACAGACATTTATCAAGTACTTACAGTGTGTACTAAATATAGAAGATTTCATCCAATGCCTTATTTTATAGTAAGGAAACTGAGGCCAAGGAAGGGCTAAAGTCATATACATAGTAATTGACAAAGGTAGGATTTGATCCCAAGTCCCCTGACTTTTAGAGCTTGTGTTCTCTTCCCTATATCATGCTGCCTCCCATATGTTGCCTCAGGCTTGAAAAGGAGGCCCTGGACCTCTCCCACAATTTCACCATAGTAGCTAGAGCTCAATCCCAGGCACCTGCAGAAAGAGGCTACACGGTGCCAACATAAGATCCAAATGTGGGACAGAATCAATGAATCCTACCTATCTTCAGGAATACTCCAGGGATACAGGGCATGGGATGGGGGACAAGCGGAGGTGGGTAAGAAACCGTCATAGAGACCTTGTAAATGAGAGTGAGAAAGAATCATCAGGGACAAAACATTTAGAGCCAAAACTCCACCCAAGGTAAAGAAACCCCAACACAGAAAAATAAACAACTTGGATGGATAGATGGATGAATGAATAGTTAGACAGTCAGACAAACAGGTAAAATAGTGAATGAATGAATACTAGATTAAACTGCATAACAAAAATTAATGTCTTAAATAGGCCTTTGTTTTTAATATTTACATATTTGTCAAGCATTAAGTTTTCAATTTTTAAAAAATTAAGAAAGGAGAATGAAACTGCAGGCCTAGAAAAATGTGCAGAACCAGTAGTATGCCCTTTATATAGAAAGCTGGACGGTTCAACAGGGCAGAGGGAACTGTCAGAGAGCCCCTGATCACAGTCTAGCCTGCTAATAAAGAAAAGCTGCAGATAGGTAGGACTGACATTCACAAAGACCATCACTAGAGTTTGGACTAGAATAGAGGGAGCAGGAGTAGAAATGGAGAGGAAAGAATGAATGGAAGGAATTAAATAATATCTAAGGATTTTTCCAGCTCTGAAATTTTAGAGTTCTATAATGATTATTGGGAGGTGGTTAGAGGGCTCAGTGGTTAGAGCACTTCCCCTGGAGTCTGGAAAGACCTGAGTTCAAACTGGTCAGACACTCAGTGTATGACCCTGAGGAAGTCACTTAACTTCTGTTTGCCTAAATGCACTAGAGAAGGAAATGACAAAACATTTCAGTATCCTGGCCAAGAAAACCCCATGGATACTACGGTCTGTGGGGTCACAAGGAGTTGGACACCAGTGAGTGGCTGAACAACAATAATCACTGCTATGAGAACATTGTTCCCCCCAGCCATGAGACAGGAAGCTGGGATGGAGGTAGAGAATATGGTGCCAGAACCAAAGGCAAATCTTGCTCTCCTGCAGCTGCACCAAGGTAATTCACTGCCATAGGCGACAGAGCACGGGCTGAGGACTCTGGGAGCCTGTATTTGAATCTCACCATGGACCTGCACCAGCTGGGTGACTTTGGCTGAGTCACTTCAGCACTCTTTGCTTCTTCATGTACTTTCTCCATGAAGCAGGGGAGATAGCATCTGACCTACTCCCTTCACAGGGCTGTTGTGAGGAGGGTGCTTTGAAAACACTGAAGTGTTGGAGACATGTGAGCTATTATTATTAGCGATAATCATCATCTGTAAAGGGAGGAGGAAACTGTGAGCTCTGTTTGAGGATTTGAGATCTGGAGATAATTTCTTTACAAGTCCTTCACAACTTGGCTCCAATCTATCTTTCCGAGCTTATTAATGCATTATTGGCCTTCAGGCGCTCTGCACACCAGCCAAGCTGGCCTTACTGCTGTTTCTCACACATGCCATTCCATCTCCTGGCCCTGCGGCTCCTCCGTGCCTGGAACCCACTCCCTCTGCCCCACGACTTCTTTTTTAGCCTCCTTCAGAGTTCAGCTCAAATACCGCCTCTGACCCGAGGCCATTCCCAACCCCTTCCAGATGCTACTGATCTCCCCCCTCCCAAATTAGCTAATATCGTTTTTGTTTTTATTACTATATATTATTTTACACGAATTTTGTAGATGCCTATATGAGTATGGGGGGGGTGAGGTGGTAACAGTAGATAGAGTCATGGGCTTGGAATCAGAAAGATCTTCCTGAGTCCTTAAACACTTATTAGCAGCATGACCCTGGGCAAGTCACTCATCCCTGTTTGCCCCAGTTCCTCATCAGTAAAATGAGCTGGAGAAGGGAAATGGCAAACCACTCTGATATCTCTGCCAGAAAAACCCCAGATAGGGTCACAAAGAGTCAGACGAGATCGAAAAATGACTGAATCACAACAGCATATGAGCAAGATGTTATTTTGTTAGTTCACCCAAGAGAATGCAAGCTCTTTGAGGGCAGAGAATTTTCCTTTTTCATGTGTATTAGTATCCCCAGAAGTATCTTGCACACATTAGGTGCTTAATAAGTGTTCCTTTATTGATTGGATAGAACACTGCTCTTAAAGAAAGAAGGTCTGAATTTCAGCATGGGCTTACGTATCCCACTCAAAGTTGTATGACACTAATAATTCAATTAACTTTCCTAGCCTCACTTTTTCCATCTGTAAAATTGATATAATAATATTTACATAACCTCCCTCTCAGAGAAAAATGCATTATAAGCCTTAAAACGCTTAGAGAAATGTGAGTCATGGATGATAATGATGATGATAATGATGATGATGATGATTGAGGCTTGAGTGAGTACTCACCGTGTGAAAGTACTGTAAGCATGAGAATACCAAAGCAATAAAAAACATTTTCCTTCCTGTCTAGGACCTTGTATTTACGTGTTTAAAATAGTTAAGAAATAGTACAAGGCCGAGGATGAGCGTCAGAATGAATGGCACAGACAGTGTGGCCTGATTTAGGTTGGTCTTGTACATCAAGTTCAAGATTGGAATAAAATGAGATGCTGGTAGGATGTTTGCTAGTTAACTCTCAGAAGTCATCTTAGTAGGTACAGATGGGTGGCTCAGTGGATTGAAAGCCAGATCCAGAGAGGGGAGGTCCTGGGTTCAAATCTGGCCTCAGACACTTCCCAGCTGTGTGAACCTGGGCAAGTCACTTAACCTGCATTGCCTAGCCCAGTGATTCCCAAAGTGGGCACTACCACCCCCTGGTGGGTGCTGCAGGGATCCAGGGAAGCGGTGATGGCCACGAGTGCATTTATCTTTCCTATTAATTGCTATTAAAATTAAAAAAATAAATAAATTTTCAGGGGGCTAAGTAATATTTTTTTCTGGAAAGGGGGTGTAGGACAAAAAAGTTTGGGAACCACTGGCCTAGCCCTTACCGCTCTTCTGCCTTGGAACTAATAAAGTATTGATTCTAAGATGGAAGGTAAGGGTTAAAAAAAATAAAAAAGAAGTAACCTTGGTCATACCTGAAGGAGGCCATCCAGAGCAGGGCAGGGCTATTCGGTGACCACGCAGGATTGATGCAGCTGAGGGCCTGGAGTTTTGCTGTACCAGAGCTGGTCGTGCAGTTTTGCCAGTGAGTAACCTGAGAGAGGAGCCAGGTGATTCCTCGTGCCCCAGCTTTTTTGTATCTAGGACAGTGTTTAGATCACTAAGATAACTAGATCTCAAGTACGGCTTCAATACCTTTTCAGGGAAAACTATCTTAGCCTGCATAAAGTAAGACCTTAGATGTGATGTTGGTGCTTATCCGTCACCCATCACCAGTGGCTCCACGAAAGTGTAACATGTACAGCAGCTACACCTTGGTAAAAACCATCTCAGCAGATGGGCTAAACCAGTTTGAGTGACCAGCGGGTGACCTAGGGGAATGTCTACCCCAAACATGTGAAGACTTTTCCTGAAAGAATAGAAGGAGAACAATCTGTTCCAAGGGCCATGAAGGCAAAACATTACGAAAGCAAACTTGATGGCGTGTCCACAGCTTTGCCAGACATCAAAGGCATCAAGGAAACCTATTGCATCATGGGCTATTGATAGTCAACTTGACATTAGGCTTGCCACTGGGCTTCTTTAACTCTGGAAAAGAGAGCGGAGCTAATGATTTATGCAACTCACTAAAATCCAACTTGCATGCAAGTCAAGACATCACTCATCCTTTTATCATTTATCTCCTTTGAAAACAAAGGACAAACAACAACAGGCTGTGATGTTGCCTCTATCATTTGTAATAAGAGGATTATAATAAAGGTACTTCCGGAAAAACCATTCTCTGAAATATGGATTGTTTTTTTTTTTTAATCCTGACCTTCCGACTTAGAATCAATACTATCTATTGGTTCCAAGATAAAAGAGCTATAAGGGGTAGGCAACAAGGTTAAGTGAACTGCCCAGGGTCACACAGCTAGGAAGGGTCTGAGGCCAGATGTGAACCCAAGATCTCCCATCTCTAGTTCTGGCTTTCCATCCACTGGAGTCACCTAGTTGCCCAAATTTGGGTCGTCCTATATTTACTTTACATCTCCCAAAGTAGACCTACCTCTCTGTGGCATGTGTAGGATGTAAAAACTTCTACCATGTGTAGACACCATTTTCATTTGGTTGTTTCTAGGTCTTTTACATCTTAGGGTTTATATCAATCAATGAATATTGACTGAATCTCCTAGTGTTTAGAGTACTGAGTTAAAAATACACACCAACTCTGTTCTCAAAGAACTTATCAAACAAAAAGGAACCGCACACAACAAAAACATGACATCCATCAAAATGAGACATTGCAGGCATCTTTAGTAGAAATTCATTTAAAGAATGCTAAGACTTTATAAATTCAGTCTCAAAACCCCTTTAAAAGATACCTTTTCTGAGCTTACAGAATTGGGGGAGTTCCGTGCCTTCATCTAGAAGCAAAAGAACTCACAGTTGGATAGTACTTTAAGATGACAAACTGTAGCCCGATGATAGAAGATCAAGGAAGGTCTCCTTATCTGGGCTCCAGATTAAGAATATGGAAGTTCAAATGTCCCCATGACAGTATGTGATGATATCAGCCCTCTCTGATTTCCCAGTTAAGTGAAATGTCTAAAGCCTAAGTAAGTAGCTCCCTGGCTCCCCCGATGCACCATTGGCCACAGAGGGCAAATGCTAAGTATATTGGACAATCCTGTCAAGTCCAAACATGAAGTCATTCATATGAGGTTGATCTCCACATGGAGCTATTCAAGTTTGGCTCTCTGTAAAGCTCTTTTCCCCCTGCCAGGGCTCAGTAGGGGAAGGGGCTGGCTCTGACTCACAGGAGGCAACATCACAATCATGGTGTTTGCCCGGCCCACTATTCCCCTGCTGAGCCCTGGCCTGAGCCCTGGCCACATGGCTTAGAAGTATATGCTATTGGGCATGAGGGAAGCTGGATGAGCAAGTGTGGCTGGCCCAGTGGAAACCCATCCCTGCTACTGAAATGGGCAACGTCTCTTTCCCCTCCTACTCAGGATAGTCTGTTTCATGACATAGAGTTCCTTATCCATGAAAAAGCTTCAGAGTCCAGAGAGTTGTTCACTTATATTATTAAAAGATTCAGCACTGGGGCAAGGGTTGATCTAAGTTTCCTTTCCAACTTAGATTCTCTGCTTTTTTGGGTGGAATAATTCAGAGGGTTTGCCCTTCTGTGGATGGGTCAGTAACATCTTCATACAGAGAAGAGAGCATTTCCATTATTTGCTGGCAAAAAGAGAAAATCTCACTCTAGGAATGTGCATGTGAGAAAGGGCCACTGGACCAGAGAAAATCCGTGAAGGACCTGAGAGGCTCACCAAGGTTTGCTTCATAATGTCCCTCCTCCTAAATCTGCTATGAGCCAATCACCTCTTCAGAAGGGCCTGTCAGTGCCAGACTCATGACCAGCTTCAATTACCATTTCAACTGGTAACAGCTGCCAAATCAGTGAAGGAGCATTGAGTTGGAAGATTTTATGATGATTTCCTAGTCAAATGTTGAACAGCCTTCAGCATGATAAGACCCTTGGGTCTTGTAGAATGAGCTGAGAACTTAGCTGGACCAGACCTGAACAGGAAAGGCCCCTAATATAAGCATCTGTTTAAAGGCCTGGCTTAATGAAGATTAATTAGAATGTATGCACATATCAAAGTGAGGGAGTATTTTAGAAATCTTACTGAAGCCAAGCACACCTGAGCCTCTGGACCAAGCCAAGAGAAGGCATTCAGATTAGAGCTAAGGGGCTAAAATAAATCCCCAATTAAATTTTGCTCTTCCTCCATATTCAGTCATAGAATTTCAGGATTGAGAAGAAACTTCAGAGGCCTCTCACCAAACTCTCTACTAATCCTCTCTATAATATTCCCCAGAGATCACCAAATCTCGCTTTCGAATAGAGACTTCTTGTGATAGGGAACTCGTGATAGGGTACCTTCCAGGCAGCCCATTTTGTTTCTCAATGGCACTAATGTTTAAGAAGCTTGTTCGGATTTTTGTTGTTGTTGTTGCTGCCTTGTTTCTCCCTTATATTGTGCTGAAATGAATCTCTTTGAAATTCTCCCCCTCACCCTATCACCCTCATTTGTTTTAGTTCTGATGTCAAGGACAAGTAGAATAAATCTACTCTCTCTTTCATTTGACAATCCTCCAGATATTTTGGGAGAGCTTTCACACCTTCCATAAGTCTTCTTCAGCTTATATATCACTCATAATCATATATAATCACTCATAAATGCATAAATGAGAGTCTCCTCAAAATATTGGTCACCATCCTCAGTTCAGGCTCCAACTTATCACGTTGTACCCTATAATGTGAGGGGAAAAAAAAGATCGAGAAATTTCAGTGGACTACAAGCTTAATTTAATCAACAATGTGTTATGGCAAGGAAAAAATGGTTAACGTAACTTTAAACTGCATTGAGAGGACATAGTGTATCCCTAATGAAAGAGATGATAGCATTGCTGTGCTCTGGCCTTGGTAGGCTAAAGTTTTCTATTCAGATCTAGATACCTCATTTTAGGAAGGGTATTCCAAATGCATTTCTGACATTGAACACATGCAGGGGGTGATGAGAGGACTGAAGAGTGTGTCATGAAAGACTTATTAAAGGAACTGAGAATGCTTATCATGAAGAAGAGACTTAGGGGAACCATACTAGCATTTTCATGAATTCGAAAAGCATTTTCAAAGAAGATGCATTAGCTGTGTTTGGCTTTGTCCCAAAATAAAACTAGTAGTCCAAGGTTGGAGTTATAGAGAAGTCGATTTCAGCTCAATATAAGGCAAAATAGCCTGATAGCTAGTGATTTGTGAAAATGAAATGGGCTATCTCTGAAGTTAATGAGTTTCTCTTTTCTAGAAATCTTCCAGCAGAAGCTAGGTGCCCACTTGTCTGAGAATAGTGTAGAGGAAACTCCTGCTCATATACAGGTTAGATGTTCCAGATGGTCCTCATTTAGGGGCATGCATTGAACCTCCAAAGTCTTTTCCACATTGGTGATTCTGAGCTTCTACAGTTACATTGCTCTTACACACACACACACACACACACACACACACACACACACACACACACAAGCATAGTTTCAAACAATTCAGAATTTTTTTTTAAAAATCCTTACCTTCCATCTTAGAATCAATATTGGTTGGCTCCAAGGCAGAAGAGTAGTAAGGGTTAGGCAATGGGGGTTAAGTGACTTGCCCAGAATTACATATCTAAAGAAGTGTCTGAAGTCACATTTGAACCCACAACCTTCCATCTCTAGGCTTGGCTGTCAATCCACTGAGCTACCTAGCTGACCCCAATTTGGAAATCTTAACCTTTGGTCCTGAAGATCTCTAATTACTCATATCCAACAGTATAGTGGTAAATATTTAACAACTGGCTCTCCAAAAGAAAAATACATACAATACACTTTAAAATTTAATCCCTTTATTAACATTTTTCCATCACTTCTTTGAACCTAGACAATTGACAAAATAATAAAGTCCTGATTTATATTCCTTGGCAGTTTCCATGGTGTAAATGCTCACACTGAAAATTTATCAGTTCTTAGAAGTTAGTTCCAGCTGGTTTCAGTGTACCCTTATGCCATATAACTATTTCCTATAGCTCAGGGGTTGATCTCCTATAATATTCATGTTCATAATAGGATAATGGCTTAGCTTTTGCTTGGGAAATTCATTAATATTGGAATCAGAGTATATTATTGTTGAATGGGCCCTTGAAGATCTTTTAGTACAAACAAGCATATTTTACAGATGAACACACGGAGACTCCTAGAGAGGCTATGATTTGATAATAACTGGGACAAGATTGTGACAGAACTAGCACCCAAAGGACTCCTAGTTCAATATTTGCTCTACTACATCATGCTGTGACCAGAGCTCTTTTCAACTTTGGAACCATGTTGATTTTGTTTACTCCTGTATCCTCTTAGTGTTCTACTAATAAAATATGAATATAACTCAGCTTCCACCCAAGCTTGGGACAATGTGCACATTATCAAGTATGCAGAAGGCAATGTAATTTCTGAGACGTGGATAGAATGCTGAGTTCAGTGCCATGCACCCACCCCAAAGTACTTTCAGGAGTTGATTCCAGACGCAATTTGAAGAAACATGGATAAAGGATTTTGAGAATGGAAGTAGAGAGAGATAAGCATGGATTCTGAGTGGTTACTAGGACCTTTGGAGATGCAGATATGACTCTTGAATAGTAGAAAGATAACTAGGTAGGGGAATTATGGGAGGTGGTTCTAGATACTTAAAAAAAAGATATATGAGGAAAAGGGCCTTCAAGAAAGTGAAGCAAGTTAGAAATCAAGTCCATGTTGGGAAGTTAGCTTCTCCTATCTCCAGTTGTGATGATCCCAGTTGCCATTCAAGAATCTACACTTGTCACTTTCTTAACTATCTTTCTAGAAGTCTTCTCTCCCTATGTCTCTTTGAAGAGTATATTTAAAGGCGGGGGCAGCTAGGTGCCTCAGTGGATAGAGCATCAGGTCTAGAGATGGCAGGTCCGGGATTCAAATGTGGCCTCAAATGTTTCCTGGTTGTGTGACCCTGGGCAAGTCAATCAATCCCAGTTGCTTAGCCTTTATCACTCTTCTGCCTTGGAACTGATACTGAGTATTGATTCTAAGAGAGAATGTGAGGATTAAAAAAAACAAAGATATATGGAACTAAGTCTAATTCCCACGAGTCCCTTAAATCCTACTTTCTGATTCTGTATGAGAATGTGGTGCATGCCCATTACATTTGTAAATTATTTATTATAGTAGACTATATCCTCATTGTCATGCAAATGTCAGTTGACAAGCATTTATTAAGTGCCTATTATGAACTAAGCACAAAGAAAGGCTCTGATTTCACAATCTAATAGGTGAGAAAGCATAAGCTGTGTATGAACAAGCTATAAAACTGGATAAATAAGAAATTATCAACAGAGGGAAGTCACTAGAATTAAAAGGAATTAAGAAAAGTCTCCTGTAGAGGATGGATTTAAGGTGGGACTTGAAGAGAGCTAGGGAAGTCAGGAGACAGAAGAGGGAGAGCATTTCAGGCAGTGGGGTGGGGAGGGACTCCTTGGGAAAATAGCCAGCACCAAGACATGGAATTACTAGTTTGAGAAACAGACCGAGAAGACCAGTGCCAATAGATCAAAGAATAACCTCGGTAGGGGTGGTGGGCAGGGAAAGAGCAGTGGTAACGTGTAAGATTCCATTTTGTTTGTTATTTATTTACTTAGTCCAAAGAAAGTGTTTGAATTGGTAGAGGAAAATGTGATTTTAAAGGCTCTTCTCCAATAAGAAGCTTCACATGCACATATATGTTAATGTAACACAATATTCCTTGATCAATGAAAATGCAGAGATAACTCTGTTAACTGATTATTAGGCATAAAATATGGATATATATGCTTCCCAAAGGTGTTTAGCTCTGCTTTATAGGACTTCTTACACATGAAGAAAATAGAAAAGGAATTCTCTCTAGGTCCTATTTGTAAATGACATTGTGCTGATTACACTAAGTTCTAGAAAATTACATGGCCTTCCCAATGGGATCCATGATTATTGAAAACAGATTGGAGTAACAATCCCTACATCTGGGACAAGCATTGAAGTTGGACAATGAATTGGACTAGAAATCAATAGGCGAAGAAGAACAGGTTGGATTGTATTTGGAAAACTGCAGAATCCTTAACTGATCTCAACTGGATCTCTAGAATAAACTTATCTTTAAAAATATACACATGAATGGCCCGTCATAGATATCAGATGGCTATGAATCTTTGAAGGCTGTGGTCTCTGAGGCATTAAAGTTCCAAGTATCTCAATGGATAATGGATATATGGTGGGTACAAGTAGACTGCAACTTAGATAAATAGATAGGTAGATAGCATAAGGGGCATCACTGAAAAAATGTCTAATCAAAAAAATGAAGTGGACCAATCAGAGAAATAGAGTCAGAGATAAAAGATGGACACCTTAAGTGTTCTATTGGTACTTAAGAACTGTCCAAAGACTTAGCAAAATGATTCTTCACTTTGTTGGTATCACGGATTCCTTTGGCTATCTGATGAAGCCAATAGACCCTCTTCCCAGAATAATGCTTTTAAATTCATAAAATAAAATACAAGTACTAAGGCCCTGTTGACAAATACATAGCACACATGCCCAGCAGCACATGTGTCCCAGTGGCACAGAGGTTGGCAGAGGGTATTTTTTGCATGCTCCATTCCTTTGTCCAGAAGACCAGAGGGAGCACTTCCTCCCTTCCCTCTCTGGGGTATTGCAGGGGTCGGGGAGCTCACAGGTAGCCCAAAGGTGTGGTTTGGGCATGCTATCTCTAAAAGGTTCACCAATGCTGCAGTATTGAAAAACTCCATGGATATAAGTTAGAAGACTTTGAGTTTCAGTCTTAGCTAGCACTTCATAGTTGTGACCTTAGACAAATCACTTAACCTGTAGGCACTGAATCTTCTTTTCTAAAAAGTTGAGGAAATAAAACTTTCACTGGCTACCTCAGGGGTGGTACAAGGTAAGTGTTTCCCCATGTTTACACTTAGGAGAATCTGAAGTGTTCCACAAATATGAACTCTATTAGCTCCAGCACACCTGAAGTCATGTTTTGTTTTGCTTTGATCTTCCTAAGGAAGCTTTAGTTCTTTCGACCTCATAGATAATAGAAATAAATTTCTGAAAGAATTAATAAGCATACAGATGTGAGTAAGCACATCTGCAAAGGGCAGGCTTGTCCCCTTGCAAGCAGCACATTAAGCTGGTATTTGTATTGATATTATGGCTGCTGGCTTTACCTTCCCATTTTGCATAATCTCTTTTTCAATGGTGAGGAGTGTAATTTCCCTTCAGTTCATAGAATAGTACTTTGAGAGTGCAGAGAGGAAGTCTCTGCATTTTGTGAAAGAGAAAATTACCCGCACCCCTTTTGTTCCCTTCAGGAGGATTTGGATGGATTACTCATACTTAAAAAGGAAGGCGGCTTTTAACCTTTAAAAAAAAAAAAAACTTGCATTAACACAATGCATTGACATGTTACTAAATCCAAGGAATTTTGGAGGGTAAATTCTCGGACTTTATCCAGAACATGAAACAAATTCTCCAATCACAGGGTGCGTCAACTGGTTCAGATCTCTGCAACCTGGGTCTCAGGAAGCAGTTCCCTAGACTCAGTAAGCTCTATAATTGACTGCTTAACCCTTTCTGCCTGGAGGGATGGAGAAAGTGGGAGGGAGAGGAAAGGGGTGGGCCCCGAGCCTCAGAGCTTAGAGACAGCCCAGGATGCGGGCCCCATCTTGGGAGATCAGACTTCTGGAATCTATTTGGGTCCAGAATTACATTACCTGAGGAATGTGGGTTATGTGCAGCCTGGCAAGTTTTCTGAACCACACTTCCAAGGGTTGGATGTGAGCCAAGACAGAATCTGTCAGAATATTGAAAATGAATCCTTTACTACAAGGAAATCATGTCCCCCCCAGTCCCATTTCTGAGGTTGCTGATGTAGAAAGACTTCTTGAAAGTAATAAAACTTTTTCAAGATTTAAAAGCTATCCCAAAGCCCTATATTTCTACAGCACCATAGAAGGGGGGTGGAGAGTGGGGCAAAGATACGGTAAAATCCCTCCCCAAAATGTCTTTTCCTTTTTCAAAGTCAGGCATGTTAAGGTATCAAATTACTCCGGAGGAACTTTCTGAAACATAACTCCAGTGATCAGAATTATTTCAGTCTGTCCACAATATTTATTGAGTCCCCACTGTTCTCAAAGTACTGCCTCGGGTGGGGACATTTGAAAGGAGGAGGATGGGAACAAATGGGGATAGCAAATATTAAACATTTTGCAAACTTTAAAGCACTATACAAATGTCGGATTTTTTTTTAAAGTATCTCAGTCTAGTGCAGAGTGGGCTGGACTTGGAGTCAGGGAAAGTTGGGTTTAAGGATATGCCTGAGACACCAACAAAGGCAGATTTGAACCCTGACTCTGACTAGCTAGTTTCCTGACCCCTAGGGAAGTTACTTAGCTTCTCTGTTTCCTCAATTAGGATCACACATCTAGTGCTAGAAAAATCCTTGGAGTCCATCTAATAATCTACAACCCTCACCCCCCAGCATTTATTGTCATTCAATTGCATCTGACTCTTTGTGATCCCATTTGGAGTTTTCTTGGCAAAGATACTGGAGTGGTGTGCCATTTCCTTCTCTAGGTCATTTTTACAGATGAGAAAACTAAGGCAAAGAAGGTTAATTGCCTTGCAAGAATCAAATGAGATGGTATTTTAAATATTTTAAAACTCTGAGCACCTAGTATCTGGCACATAGTGGGTACTACAAAAATATTAGCTATTATTATTATTGACATCGTATGATTCTAAGCAAGGTAGGCAGAAATAGAAAATGGAAAATGGGACAAAGCAGAAAATAAAGAAAAATCAGTGATGAGAAGCTTTAGAATCAGTCAGGTATCCTGTAAACATAAGGAAAGAAGATAGCAGAGCTTAGAGGCAGGATAGTGGATGGAGCACTGTGCCTGGAGTTTAGGAGCCTTGAACTTGAATCCAGCCTCATATACTCACATGGGCAAATCTCTGCTGTTCTCAGTTTCTTCAAATATAAAATAGGAATAACAATAGCACCTATCCACCAGGATAATTAGGAGGATCAAATGCGATATTTGTAAATTATTTCACAAACCCATGCGTACTATATATTTGCTAGTTTAGCCCAGTGCCTGGAACATAGTAGGCACTTAATAAATGTTTGTTTCCTTCCTTCCTAGAGGTTTAATGACATATCCTCTATATGGCTTCCTTTTGATGGCAAATTGGATTGTGTCAGCCAAGTAGCCTGCTGGCTCTCAAAGGTATGAGTTTGTTGGAATTTAGAAACCAAAGAGAGAGCATTTCAGTTGTAGGAATGAAAGTTCGCATATTCTCAGAGCTGAAAGGGATGCCAGTTGCCATCTCATCCAACCCATACTAGGACAGGAATATCCTCCTCAAAATTCCTGAAAAATTATCTTCCAGTTTTGCTTAAATATCTCCAGTGATGGAGAGCTTGCTGTTTCCTGAGAAAAACCACTCCAGTTCAGAGGCAAGAGGGAATATTGTTAGACATGGAATCATTGGATGGGTTAGATCAGATCAGCCGTGAAGTTTCTTCCAACTCTCAAATTCTGTGATGATGAATGAGGCAAAAAGTAGGTTTTCTAGCTATGAGGAAAAGCCAGAAAAAATCAAGATACAAGCAATTTGATGCCTGGAATAGGGTTGAGAGGATATAGCATGAGTAGAAGACCTTGCTCTACCTTGTATTGAGAATGACTTAGAACAGAGGTATTTTCTTACAATAGTGACAACTAATTTTTTCAACAGTCCAGTTCATGGAAATGGATTGGGTCGTAATAGAGCAATTGTGGGAGTAATTCTCACTTGCAGTTTGGGTTGTCTTTCTTGTCTCTTCTTAAATTAGAGATCATCTCATTTCATTTCTACCAGCAGTTGGCATTATGCTCCTCCCATTCATTACCTTGACATCCAAATGTGAAAGATACAGGATTCTCTAATGTTCTCTCTGTTGTTGGTCAATCATGTCGGTTCTGTGTAACTCTTCCTGACCTCAGTGTTTGGTGTTTTCTTGACAAAGATACTAGAGTGATCTGTCATTTCCTTCTCCAGCTCATTTGACAGACAAGGGACTGGAGCAAATGGGATAAGTTACTTGCCCAGGGTCACACAACTAGTAAGTGTTTGTGGCTAGATTTGAATTCAAGAAAATGAATCTTCTTGTTTCCAGGTCTGGGATTGTATCCACTGTACCACCTAGCTGCCCCTAACAATATGAGTTTAATTTCATGTTTGTCTCCTGGCTAAAGGACCCTGGACAAGATACTAAACCTTTTATTACCCCCAAGCAACTTTAAAACTATGAATTACTTAGAAGGAGCCAGCCTTCATTGGTAATGAAAGTTTCTGCAATAAATGTCCCTGTATTGATGAAATCACAAGTCTAGCTCATCTCCCAATGTATGTGACAGCCACTTTGCTAAGCAGATCATATACTTTCCCTGGAATATGAATGCAAAAGTGAGGCATCCCCTGTTTTCAGTAGCTTATATTCTAATAGGTAGATATCATACATATAGGAAAGTGGTAGCCAGGGAAAGGAGTTTAGAGTCTGAGAGATGAAACATAGTGCAGAAAATCCTAAATTTTATAGAAGCAGTTCCAATATTGCTTTGACTATTTTTTTTTCAAAAAAAAATAGGTAGAAAACTAAGGGAAGAAGGAGGAATAGTTAGCAGCTGGGCAGACGACAAGATGTTGAGTTAGTCCTTGGTTTCCTAGTGGATGATCAGATGGGATATAAAGCATAGTCTGGAACTGTCCAGATATAGTGGGTTATGTGAGTTAGCCCTCATTTATCCTTCAATCAGGATGGCTCATTGCCAGGAAAGCGGTCCTAAGCATGCTCCAGGTAAGAAAGGAAAAGAAGGGAGATCATCCAATCTAATCCAAAAAATGTGTTTTAAGTGCCCACTATGTCCCAGGCACTGTGCTAAGCCCTGGGGATACAATTAATAAAAATAAGATAGTCCCTGCTGTCCATGAGCTTATAAACATAGTGGGGAGAGACAACATACAAAAATAGGCAAGAAAGCAGCAGGGGACAGAGAGGGGAGATGGATGGGACACCAGGTGGCATCTTGTTCCATAGAGTTGGAAGCAAGCAGAGGAGCCGATGAACACAGAGTAGAGTGAACCAGAGAGTCTGGTTTCTGCCCTTTATAAAGGAAGGCACTGGGAGGGATTTGGTACTCCCCTCTCCAACACTCCATATCTGAGGGAAAGAGGAGGCTAAGGGAGGTGGTATCAGTGAAGGCTTAAATTAGCAGCATGGTGATCATATTAGAGTTGATGGGGTTAACCTAGGAGGGGCACATTGGACAAACATCAAAATGAGGATGAAGAGGAAGGAAAAGAAGATTATAAGATGTGAACTAATGATATGACATATCATCTTCTCATGTTTTTCCAAACACCAACTACTATATTCCTGGTTGTTCTTCCCCAAACCCAACCTTTTATCTTTTACATAGTATTGGTAAGTCTCTTCTCTCCCACTTTGTTCATTATTTTCCTTGAGCTTCTCAACCATTTGTTCCTCCAAATGAACTTTATTATCATTTTTTTCTGGATCTACAAAATAATTATTTGGTATTTTGATTGATATGGCACTAAATAAGTAAATTATGAAGTATTGTTATGTTTATTATATTAGCTTGGCCTGCCCATGAGCAGTATATATTTCCCTACTTTAGTCAATCCTTATTTTTGTAGAGTGCTTTCTAGTTGGATCCATGCCTGGAATACATTTCCTCCTCACTTCCTTCTCTTAGAAGCCCCACTTTCTTTCTACTCTCAACTCAAATACCACCTTCTCCAGGAAATCTATTCTAACCTTTTATTCACTCCTTCTCTATAGAATGTTGTATTTACTTAACTGTGCACTTATATGTTATATCCCTCAGTAGAATGTGAATTTCTTGAGGGAACTCTGGTGTTGCTGCCTTTAGGTCCAGTAACACAACCACTGTCTGTTTCAAAAACGAAGCCAAAAAAAAAATCAGGGAAGTATAACCTTCTACTTCTAGACAAATGTATAGATATAGATATACACATATTTTAATAATATTATAAATAGAATTCATGCTTTGCCTAATGTTTGGACAAGGCCAATCCTAAGGTCTTTTTCAACTCAGAAATCCTATGACTATAATTTTAGCTTCAGAAAAGAAGCAGTAGAATGTAATATCCTTGAGATCAGAAACTATTTCATTTGTTTTTGTAGCCAGAGCATCTAGCATAGGATTCCACTTTGTAGTAGATACTTAATAAAGTTTTGCTATATGCAAGTACTTAGGATGCCAAAATATATAAGAAACAGATTCAAATTTCTAAGAATAAGAACCGTTCTCCAATAAATAAGTGATCAAAGGATATTAACATTTAATTAGGAACAAATCCAAACCATTAAGAACCACAAAAATTCCAAATCAGTAATAATTAGAGAAAATTTTTATTTCATGCTTATTATATTGGTAAAAATTAATAAAGAAAAATGACAATTGTTAGAAGAGCCTTAAGAAAACAGGTACCTCTATGCATTGTTAATAGGCTTATGAATTGGTCTAGCCATTCTGGAAAAAGATCTGGAAAATGGCCAAGAAATCACTAAACCATGCATTGCCTTTGAGCCAATAATAGAGCTACTATACTTACATCCCAAAGAGATCGAAGAAAGAGGAAATTATCCATATGTTCAAAGATATTTATAGCAGTTCTTTTTTTGTTATAGAAAAGAACTGGAAGCTTAGAGGATGTTCCCATCAATCAAAGAATACTTTAAAAAAATTATAGAATATGCAGATACAGCAATTTTTAACCAAACTCTTCCAACACATGCGTATTAATAGCTCAGATTCCCAGAGAAGGCTAGCTATATATCACTCTCAGAGTTTTAGGAGTATCTCTGAGGGCCAGTAGAGGTAGCTTTTTCTTAGACTATTGGTTCTGTCCCTTTTCCAGTATGTTCTGCCCAGTCCACTTCCATTAACTTTCAGAGATTAACATCCCAGTTCCACTTAACCAACTAATATCTATTAGTTTTTATAAAAGACACTTTTACTGTGAAGATATAATAAGAACAAAAGTTTCAAGTGCTTCCCTCAATACCTAGAGGGATACGCTCTTACAGTGCTTTGGTCCTTTAGAAAAATACGCTCATCCTTAACAACATTTCTACAAAGCACTGGCCCACCAAATTCACTTCCATATGCAGCAATGGATGGAGGACTCCTCATTTATGCTACTGCTGGTCTAGGTCAACCAAGTTACTTGGGAAGTGGCTCCTTGCTGTCTGGATTCTAGCAAATCCCACTTCTGGACTTCTGGTGGATCATATTCTTGACCCTTAATTGCTTACATAGTCATACCCATCTCCCATCTCTTTCACCTAAAAGATGGAAAATGCACAAATAGAGAAGCAACAGCAGAGCAATGTACTTGTGAGCCATACTTTATTTTTTTCTAAAAACCTTTACCTTTCATCTTAGAATAAATATTGTGTATTGGTCCCAAGGCAGAAGAATGGTAAGGGCTAGACAATGGGAGTTAAGTGACTTGCCCAGGGTCACACAGCTTGGAAGTTTCTGAGGTCAAATTTGAATGGAAGATGTCCCATTTCTAGACCTGACTCTTAATCCACTGAACCACTTAGTTGCCCCTGAGTCATGAATCTCTTCTCTAATCTCTTCTATAGGGCTATCATCTCAAGCTTCCAATAGTCATGTTCCCCTCACAATTTGCCTCCAGGGACTAAGCAGCACCCCAGTTCTATTTAAATACTTAGCAGCAATTAGTTTTTAGAAAAGGGTGCTTACTTCAGAGATATATCAATAACAGAAGTACAATAGGACACATTCCCCTATACCACTTGAGTCTTTGGGAAGTGTGGATTCATACTTAGCACAGTCTCTATAGCATATTGTTCCCCAAAAGTTCAGGTCCAGACTTGGTATGACTGCCAGATGAATTTTACCCCTTGGCTAGGCCCTGAATTTCACTCTGGAAAGTCACTCCTTGCTTCTTGGGGCATTGGTGCTGGGCTGACTGCAAAACCCAAAATGAGCTCAGACTCCAACACCCCAAGAGGCTCAATATCCTGACCTTCTGAAACTGCCAAGTTTGGAGGCTCTAGATTAATCTGCACCAAAACCCAGGAAAAAACAACAACTGTAAATGCAAAAAGACCAGTGCCCATCTGGATGCTGAGTAAAAAACCGAAACCAAAAGAGAACATCCAAAGAAACTGACTTCTGAGTGGCTAATTTTTTTAAGGCACACTCTGCTGCCACTGGCCCCCACCAACACACACAGACCTGTAGACACACAGACACACAGACACAGACACACACACACACACACACACACACACACACACCTTCTCTGGCTAGGAAACCAATCACAGATGCTTTTCTTAGCTTTGTGGATAGCAGACCAAAAACAGTTATAGAATGTCTACAGAAGCTCCAATGTCTCTCCAAGGTAATTCCATTGTATGTCACCTGTACTATCCCAGAAACAGGCTCCCTAGCCTCTTCTTCATGGGGAGATACAAACAGAAGCTCTCTCCACATGTGCAATCTCCCTATCTGCATAATATATATATATATATGGAAATGCAAATGTTATTTATTTGTTTAGTGTCTAAGTTCTGAATAAACTCGATAATTTCTAAATAAAAACATATAGCAGGTGCTTAATAAAGTTTCGCATAGAGTAAATGCTTAGCAAAGATCCATGGAATTGAGTCTGACCTTTAGTCAGTGGTGACTGGATCATTCATAGCGTGCCAGGGGGAAAGGCAATGAAGATCAAGGTAAGAATAAAATTTGTTAAAGCAATCAGACTTTCTGAGTAGGTCGTCAACAGATGAGAAAAACCAATTATTTGATGGGTCACATCAAGCCATTTTAGCCAGAGGCTCAAATCAAGCAGTGGGTTTGGTTTGGATCCTTCATAGCAAGTGGATTCACCCATTTTTCAATATCAGAGAGTTTGAAAGGAAAACAATGGTGGTCCCCAGGACTCTGCCCCGGGGCATCCAAAGACCTCCATTTCCAAGCTGTTGAACTGTAGGAAAGTATGGAAAGGATGGAAAATTAACTAACCTTTTCAGGTGAACTTAAGAGAGATATTTATGGAAAGCCGGCTACTCTCCAGCAAGCAAAAGAAATTGAGTCTACTGTGGGGAATGTTAAGCATAGGGACAAAAAGCCACAGAAGAGAGAACTCCAGTGGGGCCACCTGTCAGGTGGAGTAAAATGAGTGAATGGGAAGAGATCTTTTGTTGATAAAAGCACTGAGAAGGGACATTGTTGAAAACTGAAGTAAGTCACCTCAGATTCTGTAAGGCTATCCAAAAGCAGCAGTGTCAAAACAATTTGAGTTTATTCTCCATTTGGCAGGGAGAAGAATAAAGTGGCTGATGAGATGTTCAGAGAAAACATTACTAAGTGAGAGGATGTCGTTTCCAGCTATGCCAAAGTAAAAATAAAACTGAGGACAGCAAGAAAATGATTGGGAGCTTGGATCCAAGCAGTGCAAGTCAAGAGGGGGGATGGATTGCCACATGATGAGAACTGTGGGTGCAAAAAATACCTTAACCCTTGTGTCAAGGGTAGAAATTCAAGAAGAAAAGGATTGTGTGGGGCCACTATGTTAAGATTCATCTTAACATGTTACTATGGCAGATAAAGACAATATAACACGTTAAGAAAATCTTACCACAAAAAACAACCTTCATAAAATAAAAAATGTGAGGTTGAGCTGGAATGCAAAGGAAACATTTTTAAATACAGGGTCAGAGAGAAATAGAAAAAATGTTTGAGTAGGAGGAGCAAGATATGTGCCATGCTGATGGATGTGGTTAGCAGGAACAGCAGGATGAGAAGAATACCCAATAGGGTTACTTCTTCCTGACAGTGAACATCTGCCTGAGTGAAACCTGAAAAGAGTAGATCACTGCTAAGTCTACTATGGCAGAACCAAAGAAGAGAAGGCTGACTAACTCAAAAACTAATCTAACTCAAATCATGTCAGAGGTTTCCCCTTCATATCCAAATTCTAATGCCTCAGTTGCAGAAATAGTGGAAGTCAAGAAATAAAAATCATTGTGATTAGGTCCTCGGTGAGCAGCCTGGCCTAAAAAAGTGGGTAGAAATGTTCAGGAAGAATCATGCTGATGTGTATGTAAAACAGAGCCTTTGGTTCATTTTCTGGATGTTTGGTCTACACCACACCGAATATCTAGAGAATGAGAAATTTACTAATAATTGACTGACTTCTTGAAAACCAAACTTCATTCAGCAACTTTAACATTAGAGACCCAGACTCAGAGAGCTAGGAAAGAAAAGCAGTATAGAAAGAGCATCAAGTTAGGAGGCAGGAGATTTAGATGCCAGTCTTGATTTTGCCACTATCAGTGTGATATATGCATATAACCTTTAATAGGTCTTAAAGGGCTCCAGTCTTCTAATCTAAAAATGAGGAATGGGATATAAAAGTCTCTAAGTTTCCTTCCAGCTGAAATAATTCATCATTTTAAACTCTCAGAATAATGCTGACATTCGGCAAAATCAACAGTTGAAGGAAATACATAGAAAACCAAATTCCAACTCTTCCTAAGTGTCCAGTGAGACAATGTATGGAGAGTACTTTGCAAACTTTAACCATTAAATGCCTTATGTCTACATCAGGATCATATTATTATTGTTATTGTTTCTGAGTATGTTGTTCCATAACTTCCTTGAAAAATAGGTGATATGACAGTAGTGGAAAGAGAAATCATTAAGAGAAATGAACTTGATTTCACACTCTATTCCAAACTAGAAGAAGTAGTCACAAGTTTTTCGTGCAACAGAACTTGCACAAGTTTTTTCATCTCTCTGAACTTTTATGTTCACATTACTATATCTTTAAATGAAAATTGAGATTCTACTACTGGGAACAAACGTCCAATATTTGCCCAAATATTTATAACTGTATTTCTTTGGAGTAGCAAAACATTGTTTAAAAAAAAAAGTAGATTTAGGTATATTTATATGAACACCTGACGCAGAATGAAATAAGAAGAATGATACATACAAAGACTAGCAATGAAAATGATGAGATAACTGAACGGAAGTTCATTTTTGAGTAATTCAAAGACAATTATGAGGAGCAGCAAAATGGCTCAGAGGATTGAGAGTCAGGCCTGGAGGTGGGAGATCCTGGGCAAATCACTTAACCTCCATGGCCTAGCCCTTACTGCTCTTCTGACTTGGAACCAATACACAGTATTGATTTTAATAAGGTAAGAATCTAAAAAGTCAATTATGAGTCTTAAGAACACATAAGCTATACCCATCATCTCCAAACACAGAGGTAAGGGGCTACTCAGAAAGGATATTGCTTATATTGTCAAGTAAAATTAGTGGGGTGATTGTTTTTGTTTAATTATTTTTGTTACAATAAAAGGTTCAATTCTAGGACCAGAAATTACTGCAATATAAACACCAAACATTCTTTTTTAATGGAAGCCAGGAACTTTTGAGAAGAGTTTGAAATGATGATAAGATGAGATAAAGTGATTTACAACTAAAAATGTTATAAAAATGTCAGCTAAGAGTATTATAAATAGTAGTAATGGTTCTTGTTTATATTTCACTATAAAATTCATAAAGTTATTTTCTTCCAGCTTAGAAAGTGGATAGTTTGAGTCTTATTATACCCATCTTACAGATAAGGAAGAGAGACCCTGCATTTAAATGGACTTTTCCACAGTTTCACAACTAACAAATTTCAGAAGTAGGATTTAAACCCGAGTGTCCAATAAGTCTAGGTTCAATAAAAGTACTTTTTAATATACCACCTTATTATTATATTAAAATAGATTACAATTGTTTACTAATGGTTATTAAGAAGGTAGTATGATACAGTGGAAAGTGCCCCGACTCTAGAGTTAGATATCCTGAATTCAAATTTTGTTTCTAACATTTACAACGTCTATGATCTTAGGCAAGTTGCTCAATCTTCATGGGCCTCAGTTGTCTCATCTGCAAGATGAGGAGTGTGGACTAGATGGCCTCCAAGGTCCCTTTTAGCTCTAGATCTATGTACAAAACACTCAATTAAGATGAAGGAGGCAGAAGAGAAGATAACTCATTTCCAAGTGGATTAATGCTGATGCTTTTTCCCTAAAGGCTGAAATTGATCCTTTTGCCTCCTCAACCCATTCCCACCCCCAACCATGGATCACTGATGTCAGTTCCTATGAGAATAAACATTTTAAAGCTTCACTTGCTTTTTTTCATGTTCCTTTTATTCTCACTAATAGAGTAAACATGTCCAAAGTGACATTTATCTAGTCATTTTTTTTCATTCTTTCCAATATCCATAGCATGAATAAAATTCTGGTTAATTAGATGGCCACAGCTTTCATGTACCTTAAAGTGACAGGGGAAAATAGTTGATTTTAGATTTTTTTAAACAAAAATTAATGAAAAGTGGAACTGGTGGCCCTAGTTCCAAGTTACCAATGATTAATAGGCCCATCCCATGCTCTCCTGAGGTTGTTGTTGAAAAAAATCAATCAAATTCCCCTCCTTTTAACCAATAGACTATAAAAGCACCTTCTGACCTTCACTAATGCCACCATGAAAAGCCATAAGACAGAGAGGATCTTGGCCAATCCCAATCACACCAAACTGTCTCTCAGAAATTTGTTTTCCTTCTTTTCAGCTGCTAAACAGACTGAACCAGAAATTATAGAAATTCTTGATTTCCTTAGTATCAGATGTGAAGCTCAGGACCCCCAGTCTTTGGTACCCAAAGAGAGTAAGGCCACAACCCAACACAATCCTCCCCAAAAAGAAAAGAGACAAATGTGTTGAGTAAAGCCTAATTTCAGCTCACACCAGCTCCCCAGAGAGTCGGATTCATGACTGGAAATTGTAAAATAGGGATGAAACTATTCCCTTAGCTAGTTCCACAGCAGCTTTGCAAGCCATCGACAAATGTAAAGATGGCTGATGCTGGTTCTCAGAGTTTGCTGCCAAAGCTTCTTGCTGACTCCATCTGTGTCAGCAGCACCTACTCAGTTCCTCATGGCAGAGCCCACTTTTGACATTTCCACACTTGGAGAAAGCCTGATCCAGAGAGTCATGTTTGTGTTACTGACATTTCAGTCTCTCTGCCCTCTGCCATCAGTCAACACACTGTCCCTTTTCTCCAACACCCCTTAAAATGGATCATAGCCTAGAGAAAAATTAATATTCCATTTCCCCCAAACATCATCTATTCCAAGCCTCTGCTGCAGCATCAGGCAGTTCTATTTGGAGTTTCAAGTATCCTCAGTACATCTTAACCTTAACCTTTTTTAATGGTCTTTCTTTAAAATTCAGCGTTAAGTGGCATTTCCTGCAGGCCTTTCCCAGTTCTCCCAGTTTCTAGTGCCTCCCTCTCTAAGGCTACCTTCTATCCTGTATTTATCTTGATTATACTGATTTATATATTTGTTGTCTCCCTCATGAGGATATGAAATTGTGGGGGCAGTCTCCCCCTATTGGGAGAAAACACTATGGATACATATAAGTATACAGAAAATATATACGTGCAATCATACATTCCTGTGATCATTGAAGGCTATAAGGGTTAAAGGGGAAGCCTTATAGATATGAGACTAGAGCTTGGTCTTCAAGGATGGACAGAATTTCAGAAAGCAGAGAGGGGGAGGGCATTGTAGACTGAGAGAGCAGTTGAACAAAAGCACAAAGATAAGACTACCCATGGTATGTTTGTGGGATGATGAAAAATACCCTTTGCTGGATCAGAGGGTATGTGCATGGAGTGTAAGTCTAAAATAGAATAAATAAATGCAAAATGCAATTCACATTCTTTTCTAAAAGGAACTCAAAGCACTTAAAGTGTTTATGTTTTCAAATTCCTTGAGGAGGATGATATTGAAAGTACTTCCATTTTACAGAGCACATAGAGATTAAGAGACTTGCCCAAGGTCACGCAGAAATACAGGGTAGGAGCAGAGAGAGATCACTATAAATCTCTTGACTCCCAGGCCAATAGGGTTTCTTACTAGATGGTGTTGCATGTCACACTTAATAAGAAATCACATATTAGTCATTCGGCAGAACATGGTCTATAGGAGAATTTAGTCTGACATTGGCACACACTGATCTCAAAGCTAGCAATCAAATCCAAGCAATTGGTCCAAATTCACATCTTAAAAATGCAAACATCCAACTGTCTCAGCGATGAAGAAGAATATAAGAATCAGACCTGGAGCTAGAGCTCTTCTATCTCTGTGCTCCACTCTTCTAAATTAGTAGTCTTGTAAAGAAAAAAAAAAGCTTAAAGCTCTGTTTACATGATGTCAAGAACCCCATCAGCACCACCATGTGAGTAACCTGTGTGTCATCCTCAATTCCTTCCTATCCCTCACCCGCATATCCAATAGATGGCCAAAGACCATCAATTTCATCTTTGTGCATTTCTCAAAAATGTTCCCTTCTCTGACACTACCACAATTCTTGTTCAGGTTCTTATCATCTTGTACCTGATCTATTTCAATAGCTAGGTAAGGTCTTCCGGCTGAAGTCTCTCTCCACTCCAATCCATCTTCCATTCAGCCTCCAAAATGATTTTCCTCAAGCCTAATTCTAACTATATTGTTCCCCTTCTCAAGAAACTCCAGTGATTCCCAGTCACTGACAAGATCAACTACAACTGACCTTTTCAGTCATTTTACACCTGATATTGCTCCCTATCCTTCAAACTCCCCACGTGTAGTTTTCAATCCACTGTTGACTTCTTTACTGTTTCTCAAAGAAGGCATTTCATCTCTTAGGTCTAGGCTGGCCACTATACTAGAATGATCTCCCTCCTCACCTTCACTTCCTGGCTTCCCTGGCTTCCTTTAAGTCTTGGGTAAAATTTATTCTCTCCCAATCCCTCCTAATTCTAGTGTTTCCTCTCAATTGATAATTTCCTTTTTATCTTGTCCATAGCTTACTTACACATAATTTTTTGCATGTTCTCACTCTCATTAGATGGTGAGATCCTCTAGGACAGGGATTGTAGTTTGTCCTTCTTTGGGATATCCCCCAAGCTTAACATAGCATCTAGCACAGAGTAAGTACTTAAGAAATGCACTAACTGAAAGTACTTTGCATATGTTATTTCACTTTAATGGTCCCTATAACCATATGTGTTAGCCAGGATGAATATTATTCCTATTTATATAGATAAAGAGATTGAGACTCCCTTTGTTGAAGCAACTTGTCCAAGTCAATAAATAGAATGTTGGGAATTCAAAGCCTTCTGGCTTCAAGCTCAGCCAGTGCTCTTATTGAATGTAGTAAAGTTAGAATAGCTTTTAGCTATAGTTCTGGGCACCAGTTGAGTTAGTGCTAACAGCATCAAAAGTTTGGGATCTTTAAACTATAAGCCCTCAATCTTTTGGACATATTGCTATTCAATTGGTGACAATCATTACTAGAATTCAGATCACTCAGAATCCCACTAATGAGAGAACTTCTATCACACTTTGGACATCACTAGACGTAGGCTTCTGAGGCAAAAACAAACAAAAATCCATACTAATCCCTAAGAAGAAATTTTTTCAAACCTCCTGGCTATGGTGATCTAAGAATTAGTTGTGCAGTTAATGAATTGTTCTGGTTAGTTAAAAATTGTCAGTTATAATTTGATGCTTTGGCACATCATGGAAGTGACCCTAGACTCTCCTAAAGATAAAAGGATTGAGTTGGAGGGAAACTTAGAGATCAGCTAACCTAAAGGTTCTTAGCCTTTTTTAATATTATGGACATGAAATTAAAAGATTAATAAATGGTTTTTTGACTGGTTGTCAAAATTGTAAATCAGTTTCATAGTAGAGGTGGGGAGTGATTAGGAGGAGAAGAATCTGTCAGTTTAGATAAGTTAGCATTGTAAAGAAAAAAACGACCCATTACTTAAATTATCCATTTTCCAATTAATACACTTAAAAAATTCATAAAGCCAAAGAATCACCTTATTTCAAGAAATCAAATGAAAACTGTCCAGAGCTATTAGAACCAGAGGGGAACATAAAAACAGAAAGGAATGTACTGGTTCCCTCCCTCAAAAAAACCCAAATTAAAACTCCCATGCACATCAAAATTCAGAAGTTCCAAATCAAAGAAAAATGCTGCAAATATCCAGGAACAAACAGTTCAAGTATCAAGGCACCATACAAGATCACACAAGATTTGGCAGTTTACCACTCCAAAGAATAGGAAAACTTGGACCACAATATTTCCCAAAACAAAAGAAAAAGACTTAAAATTAACAAGGATCTATCCAATAAAACTGGGTATAATCCTATGGGTGGAGAGGAGATACAAGAAAGGATGTACCTTATTTTTTTAAAAAAATCTTTACCTTCCATCTTAGAATTAGTACTCTATTGATTCCAACGTAGAAGAGCAAGAAGGGCTGGGTAATGGGGTTAAGTAACTTGCTCAGGGTCACATAGCAAGGAATTGAATAAGGTCAAATTTGAACCCAGGACCTCCCATCCCTGGGCCTGGCTCTCAAACTATCAGGCCATGTAGCTGTGGATTTCCAGGCATTACTGGTGAAAATGCCAGTACAGAATCAATATCTTAAAATGGAAGCAAAGAACATAAGAAATATAGAAATGTCCATGCATTTGATCAGTTAGAAGGGATTAAGTGAGGATGAATTATTTATATAGTAATAGCAAATGAAGAAGCAAATAATTTCTCAGAGTCCATATAGCTAAAGTCATAAAAAAAGTTGAATAAGATAGATAATAGGCCTATGGTTATATCTGTTTTGTTTTGATAGTCTTAGAAGGAGAAGCAAATGGGAGGGAAAGGGGACTACATCAGAAGGAAAGCATAAGGAAGAGAAAGTAACTCTAACAAAAGAAGAACACATGAGATGAAGAGTATACAGACATGTAAGAAGTGGTAGGAATAATGACCATGCCATGAGCTTCACTTTCATCTAAACCAGATAAAGGAAGGGATAATATAGTCATACAAATACTTAAACACACATAAACACATGCCAAGAATATGATGCATAAATATATTATATATTATATATTATAGTAGGAAATAAGCTGGGACAAAAAGAAAGGCAGGACAGGAAGGGAGTAATCTTAAACAAAACAAATTCTAACATCTGAATTGGGAACTTCAGGGGAGGGACAGAAACAAAGAGTTAAAACTCTAATCAGTAACAAGCAAGGGATTAAAAAGAGAAGCAATAGAGCAAAAATTGATTACATTATAGATCACAAATTTTAGTCAAATTCTCCTTTCATCACTATTTCCCATTTTGTAAGGAGAACAGGAGAAAAGAGAGGAAAAAGTAGAAGAGGTCAGGATGGAGAGAAATACATAATTAACAATTAGCCAAAAGAATTAATAGTCTTAACCATAAACAAGAATTGGAATTTACCTATAAAACAGGAAGATAACAAAATGAACTAGTGGTTATGAACTAGAATGAGAAATGAGCTAAACTCAGAATCCAACAATATATTCTTTACTTAAAACACAGAATGAGAATAAGAAGCTAAAAAAGAATTTATTTTGCTTTGGATGGACTCAAAAAGTAGGGAGAGAAATAATTATTTCAGAGAAAGCTAAAGCAAAGCTACAGTGAAAATTAACATAATAAAAAGAGATAAACAGAGAAACCACATTATATTTACAGGCAACAGAGATGACTAATTTCAATAATATGTGTGTATATATATAAACATGCCCACAGATGTGTGTATATATATATATGTATGTATTGATATACATTTTTGTATACTCACATATAGATTAAGATGCTATATAGTTGGATGCTATAGGTATGTGTATTGTGTATGTATAAACATAAAAAACATAGCATTTAAATACTTAAAGAAAGAAAATAGATAGCAAAACTACAAGAGTGTGGGAACTAAATGTGCTCCTTTCAGATCTAGAAAAATATCAAACACATCCTTTATTGACTGTAATAAAATTATATTCAATAAAAGGCCTTTGAAATCGACACAGAAATTAGAATCAAAGAACAGAACAGAGAAACAATATGTAATTTTGTTAAAGAAAATGACCACAATGACCCAACAGATCAAAGATTGTGGGATGCTGCTTTAGCAGTCCTTAGGAAAATTTTATATCTCCAAACATCTCCGTCATCAAAAAAGAGAAATAAATGAGGGCAATAGCTTTAAAAAAAATGAATGAGGGTAATAGTTTTTTGGTTTTTTTTTTTTTAATCCTTACCTTCTGTCTTGGAGCCAATATTGGCTCCAAGGGGGCCAATGGGGGTCAAGTGACTTGCCCAGGGTCACACAGCTGGGAAGTGTCTGAGGCCAGATTTGAACCTAGGACCTCCCGTCTCTAGGCCTGGCTCTCAATCCACTGAGCTACCCAGCTGCCCCCAGAGTAAAAGTATTTTTAAAAATGAGAAAAGTAACAAATTGAAAATCTACACCCAAACACCAACATAAAATTCTGCAAATCAAAGAAGAGATTTTTAAAAGTGAAAATTTTTTTTTAAATCATTAAATTGACCATTGAAACTAGGAACTATTTTAAAAGTAGCAAATAGATAAAATGTTAGGCAGTCTGATTAAAAAAGGGAAAAAACCTAAAAATTATTCATAATAAAAATGGAAAAAGAGAATTCACAACAAATAAAGAAGAATTTAGTGAAACTGTCAGAGATTATTTCACCTAATTATATGCTAATATAACATATAACTTAGATAAAATTGATGAATAGCTACAAAAATATAAAATTCCCAGATTAACAGAAGAAATTAATTATTAAAATAACTCAATGTAAAAAAAAATAGATTGAACAAATCACAAATGAAGTCCCAAAGGTGGGGGGACCTCCAGAACCAAAATAATTTACAAGCGAACTTTATCAAACATGCAGAAAACAATTAATTCTAATATTATGTAAACTATTTTTAAAACTATAATAAAAATTACATTAAAAATAACTATAATGTATAAAACAGCTTGGAAGTTTGTATGGCAAGACAGATAGAAATTAAATGTAACTGCAAAACATTCTTTATAAAAATGAAGACAGACCAAAATAATTAGAGAAATATTAATTGCTCAAGAGTAGTCTGTACCAGTATAATATAAATGACAATAATGCCTAAATTAATCTACTTATTTGGTGCCACACTAATCAAACTTCCAAAGTGCTATTTTATAGAACTAGAAAAAAAATAATAAAATTCATCTGGAAGAATGAATCTCAAGGGGAATCATAAGAAAAATTGGGAAAAAAGGAAAATTATTACCAAGTCTCAAACTATATTATGGAAGTTATCAAAACAAGTTGGTACTGCTTAAAAAATAAGAAAATGATCAGAAGAGCACATTGGGCACTCAATATATAGAAACAAATAAACCTAGTACCCTGGAATTTTATTATATCTAACTATATGGATAAGTTCTAGTATTCAACAAAATCTGTTGGAAAAACTGGAAAGAAGTCTGGTAGAAAATAGAAATGAAATATCTAACGTTATCAGCTAAGATATTATATACATATGCAAATTAAATATATACACCTTATATAGAAAAGGTAGTATCATAAGCAATTTAGAAGGAAAGATATTACCTTCTAGATCTATGGACAGGATAAGAGTTAACAAGGGAAAGAGAAGATCACAGAAAATAAAGTGGACAATTTTGATTATATAAAATTTAAAAGATTTAGCACAAACAAAAAAAATAGTTTAAGTTAGGGGGAACTTTTTTTACAGCAAGTTTTATAGGAGCATATGAGCCATTCTCCGATACATATATGATGAAAGGCTAAGAACAGACATTTTTCAGAGGAAGAAATCCAAGTAAGCTATCAACAAGCATTTGAAAAAATGCTCCATATGACCAATAATTAGAGACATGCAAATGAAAACAATTCTGGTTCCATGTGACACATTTCATATAGGCAAAGATGGCAAAATTGGGAAATGGTAATTGTTTGAAGCGTTAGAGGAGAATAAGCACACTACTCTTGTTGGACTTATGAATTGGTTTGCCGTTTTGAAATGCAATTTGGAACTGTTCTAAAAGTCACTAAACTGTGACCCAGAGATAACATTACTAGGACTTAATCACAAGGAGATCAAAGAAAGAAGAAAAAAGACATATATTGCACAAAATTATTTATAGCATCTCTTTTTCTAGTAGTGAAGCACTTGAAAACTATGGGAGTGCCCATCAACTGGGGAATTGTTAAACAAATAATTACATGTGATGACAATGAATAAAACATAACTCACATATTATTTCACTAAAAGAAATGATGAATCAGTGTCTCAGAGAAACATTGGAAGACTTTTATGAATTAAGATAGAATAAAGTGAGCAGCTAAGTGACACAATGGATAGAATGTTGGGCTTAGAGTTATAAAGACTGATCTTCCTCAGTTCAAATCCAGGCTCAGAGACATAGTAGCTGTGTGACTAGGCAAGTGGCTAAATCCTGTTTGCCTCAGTTTCCTCATCTGTAAAATGAAATGGAGAAGGAAATGGCAAACCACTCCAGTATCTTTGCCAAGAAAATTCTAAAAGGGGTAACAAAGAGTTGGATAAGACTGAAAACAAGTAAACAACAACATCTGTCTATATGTATATATCTATAGACATAAATAAATAAAATTTATCAGTATTCTAGGCAACCCTTTTAGGACTTTAAGTTACAGGGAAGGTGCCTACCTGCATAAGTAGAATAAATTTCGTTATGTGGAATGCATACATATATAATGTCTGTGTATATATATGCATACATATACACACATGATATCTTCCCCAGCTCCCCCCCCCCCATGCCCTGATAGAATATAAGTTCCATGAGGGAAAGAATTACTTCACTATTCTTCATATAACCCTCTAGCACCCACCACAGTACAGCACACAATAAATTCTTGTTGCTTAATTGATTGGCTGAGAATAAACAATTCTGGGATGAATAGGAAGGTAAGAAATGACACTTTTCTGGAGGTGGACGAAATGATTATTCCCTCACCAAAGGCATTTAGATACTCGTGCCTTCTCTGTCCATCACTGTCCTGAATAAAGACTATGTTCAAATGCATTCTATTAGCCTTTTCGGATGTAGAAGTGGAGTTGAATATCCCTAGGGAAGAACTAAAATGAGGCAGGTTCTGATATTCCCAGAGAGTAGCATCTGTGGGTAGGGGAATGAGCCAGAAAGAATATTACATTATTAAGAAGTGTCCCCAAGATTGAATCCCAGTCTACATCCTGTGAGAGTGTCAGTTTGGAGCGACAGACCAGGTCCAGAATGGCTCTGTGTTTTTCTTAACCAGGTCTTGTGCCTTCATTTGGTAATAAAGAATCTGCTGAGCATGGAATGCAGTGGTTGCACACCTCCCTTCCCCCGCTTAGATTACTTCTGGGCAAAACCAGACCTTTAGTGTCTCTTCACACTAAATGAGGACTAATGAGGGCCACAAAAATCAGTTGTATGCATTGATTGGGAAAAGAGACAAATTCACTGGAAAAGTGCATCATCTTCTTCAATACCATTTCTCAGACGTATTCCACAAAAAACAAAGATTCAGTTGGCCCATGGCTTATTAAAATAGTCCCATAAGCAAGCACCAGTATTTCCCAGTCCTTGCAATTGAGTATGGCAAGAATGAGAGGAGAGAAGATGAAATGGGCCTGCTCATTGTCCTTATAATTGGGTATGGCCATAGAGAGAGGAGAGGAGATGAAATGGGCCGCCTCATCCTGCTGCTTCCATCCATCTGTTTTTATGTGCACTTACAGACATAATTTACAACAAGGAAGATTTAGATCCTGTTTTCATGAGTTACTAAGTCTGTTCTTCATTCATTGGTTCTGGAACTTATGTAAGCTGTCACTATCCTCTTCCCTGTTTACTCTGACACAGAATCTTTGGTTCTTCTGCCATTCCAGTGGAGATTTGGTCTAACCCAAGCCAGACTTTCCCACAGGGTACTAGGGTCTGCTTCCTGTGATCTCTGGGATCAACTGTACTTTTTGCTCTTTTCCACCTGGAAAGAGGGAGGCTGTAGCTAGAGCCCTGAGAATCTATCTGGCAGTCAGAAATCAGATGAGACTATGGCTGGCCTGCTTCAAGCAGCTTGTCCTATGCAATGAAAGGATCCAGCACTAGAGAGAACAAAGTGAGCAAAGATGGTCCAGTTTGGTTTTCCTTTTCATTGATTTTTGACAGCTTCCTTTCCTCTTGTCAGTGTTTGCAGATTAAACCCTTATTCGTCCAGATCAAGGATTTTATCACACCATCTGCTGTTTGACTCCAATTACATCATGGAGCTATGCTCTAGCCTGTTTCTGCTTACTGACAAGTTGAAGGATGCCTTTCTTCTTACTTTCAACATTTTTCTTTTCCATATTTTTCTTTTTTTTCTTTAATATTTTATTTTTTTAGAAACATTTTCCATGGTTACATGATTCTTCTTTTTACTTTCCCCTTTACTCCCCTCTCTAAATCCTCCCCCATATGCACCTCTCATTTCCAATGGTTTTAACATGTATGATCAATCGAGACTTATTTACATATTGTTGATAGTTACATTGGTGTGGTTGTTTAGTGTCTACATCCCCAACCATGCCCTCATCATTTTCCTTACCATTCATTATTCTACCTTGTCCTCTATTTCCCTAAACTCAGCCATTCCCTTACATCTCTCCTTACCACCTCAATCCACTAGTGCACCCTCCTTTCCCACCAAAGAACCTAAACCCCCTATTTACCTTTTCTTTATTTACTTTTATTACATAGTTTTTTTCTAATTCAGTAAAAATATTTTTTTTGGTAGTTTGATAGGTATGGCACTAAATAGGTAAATTAATTTGGGTCATTTTTATTATGTTAGTTCATCCTACCCATGAGTAATCAATGTTTTTCCAATCGTTTAGATCTAGTTTTAATTGTTTGGAAAGTGTTTTGTAGTTGTGTTAGTATAATTTCTGTGTTTGTTTTGGTAGATAGATTCCTAAGTATTTTATATTGTCTAGGGTGATTTTAAATGGTGTTTCTCTTTCTACCTCTTGCTGCTGTGATATGTTGGAGATATATAGAAATGCTGACAATTTATGTGCATTTTTTTGTATCCTGCAACTTTGCTAAAGTTGTTGATTATTTCTATTAGCTTTTTGGTTGATTCTCTAGGATTTTTTTAAGTAGACCATCATATCATCTGCAAAGAGTGATAGCTTAGTCTCCTCATTGCCTATTTTAATACCTTCAATTTCTTTTTCTTCTCTAATTGCTACTGCTAGTGTTTCTAGTATAATGTTAAATAATAGAGGCAATAGTGGGCATCCTTGTTTCATGCCTGATCTTATTGGGAAGGCTTCTAATTTATCCCCATTGCATATAATGCTTGTTGATGTTTTTAGATATATACCGTTTAATATTTTTAGGAAAGGTCCGTCTATTCCTATACTTTCTAGTGTTTTCAATAGGAATGGATATTCTATTTTGTCAAACGCTTTTTCAGCATCTATTGAGATAATCATGTGATTTTTGTTTGTTAGATTGTTGATATGGTCAATTATGTGGATAGTTTTCCTAATGTTGAACCATCCTTGCATTCCTGGTATAATCATATAATAATCACCTGATCATAATGAATAACCCTCATGATCACTTGCTGGAGTCTCTTTGCTAGTATTCTATTTAAGATTTTTGCATCTATGTTCATTAAGGAGATTGGTCTGTAGTTTTCTTTCTCTGTTTTTGATCTACATGGCTTTGGGATCAGTACCATATTTGTATCATAAAAGGAGTTTGGTAGAACTCCTTCTTTACTTATTATGTCAAATATTTTGTATAGTATTGGAATTAGTTGTTCTTTAAAGGTTTGATAGAATTCACTTGTGAATTCATCTGGTCCTGGGGATTTTTTTATAGGGAGTTCTTAGAAGGCTTGTTCAATTTCTTTTTCTGACATGGGATTATTTAAGTATTCTATTTCTTCTACTGTTAATCTAGGGAATTTATATTTCTGTACATATTCATCCATCTCACCTAGATTGCTATATTTATTGCCATATAATTGCGCAAAATAGTTTTTATTGATTGCCTTGATTTCCTCTTCATTAGAGGTGAGGTCTCCCTTTTCATCTTTGATACTGATGATTTGGTTTTCTTCTTTTCTTTTTTTAATTAGATTGAACAGTATTTTGTCCATTTTATCTGTTTTTTCAAAGTACCAACTTCTAGTCTTATTTATTAATTTAATAGTTCTTTTACTTTCAATTTTATTGATTTCTCCTTTAATTTTTATAATCTCCAATTTGGTGTTTAGCTGGGGATTTTTAATTTGTTCCCTTTCTAGTTTTTTAATTTGCATGCCCAGTTCATTGATCTTTGCCTTCTCTAATTTGTTAATATATACATTCAAGGATATGAATTTCTGCCTGAGTACTGTCTTAGCTGCATCCCACAGAGTTTGGTAGGATATTTCATCATTGTCATTCTCTTCAATGAAATTATTGATCGTTTCTATGATTTCTTCTTTAACTAACTGGTTTTGGAGAATCATATTATTTAATTTCCAATTAGTTTTTTTATTTGCCTGTCTATGTGACCTTACTAATTATGATTTTATTGCATTATGATCTGAGAAGGTTACATTTATTATTTCTGCTCTTTTGCATTTGTTTGCAATGTTTCTATGCCCTATTACATGGTCAATCTTTGTGAATGTACCATGTGCAGCTAAAAAGAAGGTGTATTCCTTTTTGTCCCTATTTATTTTTCTCCACATATCTATTAAATCTAATTTTTCTAGGATTTCATTTACCTCTCTTATCACTTTCTTATTTATTTTTTTGGTTTGATTTATCTAAATCTGAAAAAGGAATATTTAGATCTCCCATTAGTATAGTTTTATTATCTCTTTCCTTCTTGAGCTCTGCCAGTTTCTCCTTTAGGAATTTGGATGCTATACCGTTCAGTGCATACACATTGAGCACTGTTACTTCCTCATTGTCTATACTGCCTTTTATTAGGATGTAATTACCTTCCCTATCTCTTTTAACCAAATCTATTTTTACTTTGGCTCTGTCAGAGATCATAATAGCCACTCCTGCTTTCTTTTTCTCATTTGAAGCCCAAAAGAATTTGCTCCAGCCCTTCACTTTAAACCTGTGTATGTCCACCTGCCTAATACGTGTTTCCTGTAGACAATATATGGTAGGTTTTTGGTTTCTAATCCACTCTGCTATTTGTTTCCATTTTATGGGTGAGTTCATCCCATTCATATTCAGAGTTATAATGATCAGTTGTGTATTCCCCAACATTTTGGTATCCTCTCCTAGTTCTACAACTCCTTCTTATGCTATTTCCTTTTTTTTCCCCCACCAGGTTACTGAATACTTTTATTCTGCACATAAAATTCACTAAGGATCTGGCCTGCAATGACAAGTACATGGCTCCACACGTGGCCACAAAGGGCTGGGGGTGTCACGGAGTGAGGGCTTCCAGCAGTGCTGGGGGATCAGGTACAGCCTGGTAGGACAGTTCTAACATAGCAGGGGGACATCGAGGAGAGGAGGAGGAGCAGTAAGCAGCACAGGCCCTGGTCTGGTGCTTGGGGCAGACGTCTACTCGGGTGATTGGTGCCTGCTAAGCTAGCTCTGGGCTCTCCTAGGCACACACAGCCTATTGTGCCTTAGGGTTTCTGAAGTTTCTTCCAGCAAACTTGGCCTTGGCGCCCAGCTCTTCCTCAATTCTAAGAATCTGATTATACTTGGCCAGGCACTCAGATTGGCAGGGGGCACCAGTCTTGATCTGTCCGGTGCACAGACCTACCACTAGGTCTGCAATGAAGGTATCCTCAGTCTCCCCAGAATGATGGGAAACCATGACTCCCCACCCGTTGGGCTGGGCCAGCTTGCACGCCTGGAGAGATTCAGTCACGGTGCCAATCTGATTCACTTTGAGCAGAAGGCAGTTGCAGGCTTTGACATCCACAGCCTTTTCAATACGCTTGGGATTGGTCAAAGTGAGGTCATCCCCTACCACCTGGATGCCTGCAGTAGCAGTGAAATTTGTCCAAGCTTCCCAGTCATCCTGGTCAAAGGGATCTTCAATGGACACCACTGGATAATCCTTGATGAAGCCCTTGTAGAGGTCCCCAAGAGCCTCAGAGGAGATGTGTCTGCTGGGATCATCGGGGGACTTGAAGTCCAAGTTGTATTTCCCAGATCAGTGGAATTCTGAAGCAGCAACATCCATTCCAATGACCACCTTATCAGTATAGCCAGCTTTACTAATAGCAGTCGTTAGCAGCTCCAGAGCTTCTTTATTCTCCAGGATGTTAGGAGCAAAGCCACCCTCATCCCCTACATTGGTGGCATCATGTCCGTATTTCGGCTTAATCACATTCTTCAGGTTGTGGTAGACCTCAGCTCGAATGCGCATGGCCTCCTTGAAGCTTGATGCCCCAACAGGGAGGATCATGAACTCCTGCATGGCCAGCTTGTTACCAGCATGGGAGCCACCATTGATCACATTGAAGGCCGGAACTGGCAGGATAACTTCTTCATTGCCTGCAAGATCAGCAATGTGGTGGTACAGGGAGACACATTTCTCTGCAGCTCCAGCCTTACAAACAGCCAGAGATACTCCCAGGATGGCATTGTCACCAAATTTAGATTTATTATCAGTGCCGTCCATTTCTAGCATCAATTTGTCAATCTTCTCCTGCTCCACAACATTCAGTTTCTTGCTAATCAGGCACGAGGCAATAGATTTATTGATGTGCTCAACCGCTTTTGAGACACCTTTCCCCACGTAGCGGGTTTTATCATTGTCTCGGAGCTCCAGGGCTTCATGGACACCAGTAGATGCACCACTGGGTACAGCAGCTCGGAAGAGACCTTTTGAAGTGTAGAGATCAACTTCAACAGTGAGGTTTCCCCGAGAGTCAAAGATCTCTCTTGCCTGCATCTTGAGGATAGACATCTTGAATTCTGAATATGGTTTCCACCGACGAACTCAGAGAAGAGAGGCTGAGGCTGCTATTTCCTTTTAAACCAGTGGTTTGTTTTAGACCAGTCCCCCTTGTCCCCTCCCTTGATTTACTTCCCTTTCCACCCCCTCCCTCATTATTCCCCTCTTTTTATTTTTTAAGGCCTAATGAATTCCCTCCTTCTCTCCTCCCCTCCCTTTTTTGACCTCCCCACTCCCCTGCTCTCCTTGGTTGTTCCCTTCTGACTTTCTCAGTAGGGTTAGATAGAATTCTACATCCCAATGGATATAGCTACTCTTCCCTCTCAGGGTTAATTCCGCTGAGAGTAAGGTTTAAATATTACCCCTTAATGCTCTCTTCCTCTCCTTTTTATAATAGTATTGATCCCTCCCCTTCCCATGCTCTCTTTCTGTGGTA
This sequence comes from Gracilinanus agilis, assembly GCF_016433145.1. Classification (NCBI taxonomy): domain Eukaryota; kingdom Metazoa; phylum Chordata; class Mammalia; order Didelphimorphia; family Didelphidae; genus Gracilinanus; species Gracilinanus agilis. The sequence goes on along the minus strand of NC_058132.1, from coordinate 208,251,996 downwards.
TAGAATGTCCTATTTTTCTTATTCATTCAAGTTTCTCTTGATGCCATCTACTATTCACCCTCCCTCTTTTTTCCCCATCTCATCTTAGACCATTTAGTGCTCCAACCTCTCCCTATGAATAATTCTTCTAATTACTATAATAGTGAATAGAGTTTTTGAAAATTACACATAACATTTCTCCATATAGGAATACAAATAAGTTGATCTTATTAAAGCCCTTAAAGGGGTAAGTTTAAGAATAAGAATTTTCTTTCTTTCCCCTCTATTTCTTATTTACCTTTTCATGTTTCTCTTGGTTTCTGTGGTTGGATATCGAACTTTCCATTTAATCCTGGTCTTTTTTGTGAAAATACTTGGAAATCTTCTATCTTATTGAATGCTCATACTTTCCCCTGGAAGTATATAGCAGTTTTGATGGGTAGGTGATCCTTGGTTATAGACCCAGTTCTCTTGCCTTTCTGAATATCATATTCCAAGCCTTGTAGTCTTTTAGCGTGGAGGCTGCCAGTTCCTGTGTGATCCTGATTGGTGCTCCTTGATATCTGAATTGTCTCTTTCTGGCTTCTTATAATATTTTTTCTTTTACTTGGAAGCTCTTGAACTTGGCTATTATATTTCTGGGGGTTGTCTTTTCAGGGTCTAGTGTAGAGGGTGATCTATGGATCCTTTCAATGTCTATATTGCCCTCTTGTTGTAGAACTTCAGGGCAGTTTTTCTGAATAATTTCTTTTAGTATGGAGTCCAAATTTCTATTAATTTGTTTTTTCAGGAAGACCAGTGATTCTCAAATTGTCTGTTCTAGACCTGTTTTCTTGATATGTCAATTTCTCATTGAAATATTTCTTGTTTCCTTCTATTTTATCAGTCTTTTGATTTTGCTTTATTTGTTCTTGCTGTCTTGGGAGATCATTGGCTTCTGATTGCCCAATTCTAGCCTTTAGAGACTGGTTTTCCTTTTCAATCTGGTCTATCTGGTTCTTCAAGGCTTCTAGCTCATCATTTCTGGTCTTCAGTTTGCTTATCAATTCATTTGATTTCTTAGCCTCACTTTCCAATTGCAAAATTCTGCCTTTTAAATGGTTATTTTCTTGCCGGATCTCTTCCATCTTTCTTATAATCTCAGATTTGAACTCTTCAAGATCTTGTGACCCATTTTCATTTTTTTGGGAAGGTTTGGATGTCTTTCATTGTTTGTCCTCCTCTGTTTTCTGGGTTTTTTCTGTGCAGAAGTTATCAAGTGTTTGAGCTTTTTTCTTGGTCTTCTTGATTGGCCTTGATTGGCATCATTGTGTTTTATCTGCCAGAAGCTTGAGTAAGGCAATCTGATTCTCTTTGTGTCTAGTTAGGGAGCAGACTACTTTGTGAGTCTCTTGACTTCTCTGGGGACCCTCCTGGGGTCTGTGGTCTAGCTGTTTTCAGGGTCGAGCCCCGGTGTTCCTAGCCAGCTGCCCAGAGCTTGGGACTTGGCCCACACTTGCTCCTCCACCTGAGATTCTCCACCGAGTCTGAGCACGCTGGGCACCGCTGCTGCCCCTCTCAGCCCCACTCCCGTGTCCAAGGTCTTAGTTTTCCAGCCTCCTGGAGTCCCTGGTCTAGCTGTTTTCAGGGTCAAGCCCCCATGGTCCTAGCTAGCCGCCCAGAGCCCGGAACTTGGTACACACTTACTCCACCACCTGAGGTCTTCCCCTTGAGTCTGAGCGCACTGGGCACTGCAGCTGCCTCTCTCAACCCGACTCCTGTGTCCAAGGTCTGAGTTCTCCAGCCACCTGGGATCCCAGGTCCTGCTGCTCTCAGGGGCAAGCTCTCAGTAGAGCCAGCCAGATGCCCAGAGGCTAGACTTTGTGCCCCTGCTCACTCTAACTCTGGAGCGCAGCCTCTGCCTCTGGTATTGTGGATGGGGTGGGGAAGGGGGTGATCCCCTCACATTTTGATGGGAGCTATTTCCCCCCCTTATAGCATGGAAGTGCCCAAATCCCATGTACCTTCGATACTGTGCCCTATTGTAGGGTCCCTTCTTTCATCTGGATTTTGTTTTCTTGTCCTCTGGATGTACTCTGTTGGTAAGGAGAGAAAGTCACCCTGCCTCTACTCTGCCACCATATTAACCCAGAAGTCCCTTCCTTCCTTTTCTATATTATTCAACAAATCCAAGTTCTCAATTTGTCTGTAATCTTGAAGTACTGTTGCCCAGCTGACCCAAGTTCAGCCCATATTACATTAAACAAAGACTAAAGATGAAGACGTGTGCTGCTAGCCTTCATCTGTAAAGATACTCCTTTGGGCACACAGTCAAGAGCCACGTGCTTTGAGTTGGGTTTCCAGGAGCAAGAATCTATTTATGATTGTGTTTTCTACACTATTTTTCCCATTCCTTCTCCTAAGCAAAGATATTCGTTTATGATACAATTTACCTAGGCTAAGGCTATTTAAGAATAAAGTGGAAATGGCTAGTTACCCCCAAGGAAAACCAAGCCCATGACAATAGCATTGGTGTCCTTAAAATAATGGATTAAAACTTGTACCACTGAATAAGTATAGAAAGAACCCTGGAATTGGTGGCACAGGATTTTGGTTAAAACCTCAGCTCTTCTCCTTACCACCTTTGGGAAAGTGATTTAATTTTGGAGGTCTCTGTAAAATGAAGTGATAGTATTAGAAGACCTCTCTGGTCCCTTCTAGCTCCAAATCTATGATCCAATGACACTCTAAAATAGCAAGAATCTGTCATTTGGATGGAGAAACTCTTAATGATACAAATTGTAACCCTTCTAGAACTTAGCGGGTGACATCCAAGAATTACTCTGGACCAATACTCATCACCTATTAACCAGCCCAACAACAAGCCTCTCCCAACTTTCTCTCCTTATCCCCAGCATCTTCTTTAACCTTAACTTTTTGTCTTGGTATGAATTTTAAGAGAAGAGTGGCAAGGGCTAGGAAATTGGGACTAAGTGACTTGCCCAGAGCCCCACAGCTAGGTTGTGTCTGAGGTCAGATTTAAACCCAGGTTTTCCCAGGCCTGGGTCCCTACCCACTGAGCCATGTAGCTTATCATCTTTACAGCCTCACCAACCCCAGCTTCTATCCCACAGTTCTGAAACTATAGTCAAAACAAATGTCATTGCTTTTAGAGTTGTGTGTCAATCTACTTCCCTCTAGCCTGACTTGTCATCTCTATAACTTTAGGTCTAAACTGCTTTGTCCTGGCTACTACACCTCTTTGGATCTTGCCTCTCACATTAGAATGAAGTTTCTTGAAGGCAGAGACTCTATTTGCTTTTGCATTTATATCCTTGGTGCCTAATTCAGTGCTTAGAAGTATTGTGTTAACTACTAGCAAATAGTAAGCTTTAATAAAAATATTTTTAATGATTTGCTCATTCTAAGCTTAGTTGGATTCTGGGAAAACAGACACATACTTGATCATTTGATTATCCAGCTTGGTAGGACCTGCCATCAGAACTCATGATCAACTGGAGTAGCGTTTGCAAACCTAGAGTCAAATCCTGGTCTTTAATGAGGCATCAGAGTCAGGCTTTGGGGGAGGATAGAAGGAACTCTGATGCTTTATACAGCAGTACAACATAAGAGTGGAAAATTCAAAGGCTCAAAATCACTTGAGAGATAAGGAAATAGGGAGTTCCTATCATAAGAGATGGGGATGGGGAAAGCAAACTAGAGAATACAGGTTGGAGACTCTCATTCCCTACTGTGTCCATGAATATGGATGCTTCTCCCTCCCTCAAGAGGTCAGACTCTTGGAAAATACGAAGTTGAAAGACTGGAAGTCTCCTTCTACTTCTTGCTGTTTTTGTGTTAAATATCCTGGGATGCCAAATAATAGTCATAACTCTCTCCAGCAAGCATGCTGTCTTTTCTGGGCCCAAGGAGTCATGGGTCAGTGGGCAGCAGCTAGGGGCTGGTTCTATTAACATCAGGCTCTAACCAACAGAGATAAATGGACATGAGTAACATACAGTACATATTGGTGCATGTATATATGTTTGCATGTATGTACATATACACAACTGCTGATTTTATTTGAAGTCATTTGGGTACATTCTCACCCACCCACATACACATGTGTAGTATGGTCAAGACTAATTACTTTTGTTAGCAAGAACCTCGAGTTAATATAACAGACATCATAAATAGACATGTATGCACATCCCTTCTCCCTTAAGATTCTTGATTTTTATAAATCTGCTAAGTACCACATGCTAGGACAAGACCAGCCTAGGGGGTTCTGTTTACCTGTCATGCTCTTTACCTTTCATTCCAATAAGGTCTGAAGCACCACTTTGGTTTCCTGGAAATCTTTCCTTTCTTCAGGATCATAAATGTTTTGGGTTTTCTCAAAATGAAAAGAAATAAGAGCAAATGAAAAAAAAAAGAATAAAAAGGAGAACCAGTGGATAGGTTGATGAGTTAGTAGAGAAAGGACCACGAGGAAGTCTGTATTCACCTAATCATGATACAGCTATAAAGAACTGGTACAACGTGGCCAAGTGAAGTCAGCATTTTGTATGATCAGCCAGTCAACAGACATTCATTTTAATCAATAAATAACTGCATTTACTATGTGTCACACACTGTGCTAAGGACTAGGACAACAGACGCAAGTAGAATGAAAGACAGTTTCTACCCTCCAGAAGCTTACATTCTAATGAGGGAAGATAGCATAAAAAAGAGAGAGGAGTGACAGGCCTGGAGGACAACCTGGAGAGGAATGGAACTGATCTGGGTGCCCTCTTTTTTTGGAAGTTCTGAAAGGAGTCATTCAATCAGAGGGAGAAGTTTAGAGGTGGAGGGTCCTTCCAAATGGAGGGAGGATTGTAATGAGCTCCATAATGAAGAGCTACGGTGTGATAAAGGAAGTGCTGAGTACAGACTGGAAAGAAATGATGAAGAAATGACATGAAGGAGGGAAGTAGAACCACAAAAAGAGAGTCATACAGCAAGAGCAAGAATTAACCAATAAATCACCCATGTGCCCCAATACTTCATCCCTCAGCATATTGGAAGAACCCCCTGCAAAGGATTAACAGGAGAATTTGACTAATAATTACACAGGATGAAAAGGCTTGGACAGGCTCCTGTTGGAAGAAATAGATGATGAGATTACAGAGCTATTGGATTATCATGGTGAATAATCATAACAGGGGCAGCTAGGTTGCTAGAGTGCAAAACCAGCCTCAGACACAGAGTTGTGTGACTCTGGGCAAGTCACTTAATTCTGTTTGCCTTAGTTCCTCATCTGTAAAATGAACTGGAGAAGGAAATAGCATTCCAGTATTTCTGCTAAGAAACTGGGTCCTCATATTGGGACATGAAGAGTCAGATATGATGGAATCGATTGAACAACAAAGATTATGACAGATTCAAGCAGTAGAAATCTTAGCAGTTATTCAATCCAACACCTTCATTTTCCAGGTGAAAAAATTTAAAAACCAAAGACTGACTTGTCCAAATTCATGTAAATTATAAAAGACAACATCAGAATTTGACCACAGTCTTATGACTCTGAATTCAGTATTTTGAGCTTTTAGGAGAAAAAAGGGAAAAGTCCTAAGGACAAGGCTGATAATAATCATCTGTTCATAAATCTAAACAATATTTTTTGACCATTTGACTAATTGCTGATCATTTATATCTTTTAAAATAATTGATCACTCTATATATTTGTGTATAGGATAACTGTAAAGCTATTTGAGGCCAAAACACAAATGTAATAATACAGAGAAGAAATGGTCAAATCAGTTGGCCATAGGACATCTTAATAATGTAATGTAGCTGCCTGTTAATTTTTTTTCCTATTTTCCCTTCCTGGATTGTTAGGGCAAGCAAATCAATTAAACTAGATTTGTTCCCTCTGCCAAAATCTTTGTCTAATTGCTTATTGTGGTATGAAGATGGCCTTATGTTCTAGAAGGCTATTCAAGTGGATCATAAACCTTGGTGAAGACTGGAAACCTGGAAAAGTTTTGATAATCAGCTTGGCAATGAATTGTAAATATACCTGTCATCTAAGGGCTAGTCTGCCTAAATTCAGAGAAGCTTATTGCTGGAGAGAAATGAATGTATTGGCCATCAGAACTCTCAAAGATTACCTTTGACCATAGACAGGAAAAAATTCCCAAAACAATGAAATCCCTTATCTCTGAAGTATCCCTTGCTCAACTGGCCTACCTTCTACCTAGCCAACAGGAGGCCTGGAAACTGCTTTGGCTTGCTTGTGTATGATTTTCCAGAAGTAGCTGGAGTCAGTTTGGGCTTTTATGAATCTGTTTGCTTTGGGTATTTGAAATGTACCTTAGAGAAAAGCAAGATGACCAGCCCCTCGGGATTCAGTGTAAATGGGACCACCCACATAATAGTCCATCTTCTCCACTCAGTCCACTCAATTGTGGCCATGTCTATGGGTAGAGGAGAGCTGTCTGAACCTGAAGCTTATTATTCCCTTGCCAGTGACAGTGTTGTGTAGACCCAGCTGAAGAGGAAAGTCATTTTGCATCCTAGTTCAGACAGGCAGACCCAGACCTACTATTTTTGGTCCCCTTTGGCAGGATTGCATAGCCCACCTGGATTGTGTAGATGAAGTATCCATCTCTTTGGGCAATGTTCTAGAATTTATTTTACTATAAAATATGAACTTGAAAGTTAATAAACAGGGCGGCATTTGATGCCAGGGATTAAATATTTACTGGTAAAATATACAGTGATGAAAAGGACTTCCAAACAGGTGATAAATCATATAGTCTGTGCTCTGTATTAAATATATTTTTTTAACCAAAGAATAAATACAATTTAGACTAAGAAGAAAATATTAACCCTTTGCTCTCTGCTACCCTTTTTTGCTTCTTTGAAATGATGCTTGAGAAAATTGGGAAATATTGCTTGGGATTTCTTGGAAGAGAGAATATAACTCTAATGACTTTTTTGTTTATTTTTAAATAATTTTTATCAATGACTAAAAGTATATCTAAATTATGATTAAAGTATATTGTCACTGAGACATGTTAATTCAAAACAATTCATATTTTATCCCTTCCTTTCAAATCCCACTGCCACCACCCCAGTGAAGGTTTATATAACACAAATCTGGAATATAAAAGCCTCCTAACATGTCTATTATGTCTATTAAAACCATCTAATAAACTGCATCCTACAAATAACATTATCTTTCTGAAAATCTGCCTTTTGACTGTGCAGTACTCAGTCTGTATAAGGAGATGTGACTCCTGATTGGCTCTGAAAATGCTAGGAGAGAATGAATATCTTCAGACTTTTGGAGGACTTGGACAGAAATCCTTTTATATCTCTCCAGTTCTCCATGATCTGTCAAAGAACATTCCCATGGGTTCAGCAATTTCATCAGTCTATCTTTTCAGTACCAAGGATGTTATTTATCTAAGGCTAGTGATTTGAATTAATAGAGTATTAAGTGCTCTTGTCCTATATTCCTGTTGTTGTTCAGTCATTTTCCAATCATATCTGACTCTTTGTGACCCCATTTGGGATTTTCTTGGCAAAGATACTCGAGCAGTTTGTCATTTCCTTCTTCAGTTCTTTTACAGATGAAGAAACTGAGACAAACAGTTGTGACTTGCCCAGGATCACACAACTAAGAAGTATCTGAGGTCAGATTTGAACTCAGGAAAATGAGTCTTCCTGATTCCAACCCCAGTGCTCTCTCCACTTGCCACCTAGCTGCTCCTATATTCCTACTTGTCTTGCATATCATTTCCCTGGTACACAATAATAGTATAACGTTTTCTTCATTATATTTTCTTCTTCTGTTAAACTGTAAGCTTCTGAAGTCAGGAATTATTTTATTCAATCTTAGTATCCCCAGTACTTATTACAATGACTAGTACATAGTAAATGCTCAATAAACAATTTTTCATTCATTCATTCATCTCTTCATCTGCAACTATTTCCTCTTCAAAATTACCTTGAATATATTTTGTAGCTTCTTACATCTATATATATGCATATATATACACATATATATTATCTCTATTGATATAAACTCCTTGAAGACAAGAAGGAATCACTGAATAGTGATTGTCAAACAAGTGACATGATCAGAACTACATAAAAGAATTATTATTCTGGCAAGATTAAAAAGAAGAGAGGAGATTGTGGAGACATGAATATTTTTAGAATGTTAGTCCAATGGCTAAAAGAGTCCAAGTGGGTCATTACGAGTGGACATAACAGTAAAGAGAAAGGATCCCAGGATCATAGATTTAGTTAAAAGGGACCATCAAGTCTGATTCTCTCATTTTAGATATGAGAAAACTGATACTTAAAAATGTTAAATTACTTACTTACGAACTGAAGATAGATTCAAACCTAAATCTTCATGACTCCAAATCCAGGAAGCTCTCAACTATACCACAATGTAATTACTATTTTAAAGAAATAATCAGCACATGGAAATGAAAGGAAAGGTAAGCTTCAACAATAATACCAAGGTTATGAATATAGTAGATCAGCTGAACAATTGTGTCATAAACAAAAATAATAAAATCAAAAGTATGAATAGATTTACACAAAAGATAATTGTTTTTGACTAATTGAACTTAAGGTATTGGTTGGATATTCAAGTGACAGTAAAACCTGTAGATAGTCAGAGATGCAAGTTTGGAGCTCAAAAAAGAGCTTCAGGACTGGAAACGTAGATTTGGAAATTATTTTTAAATTATGTTTTATTTTTCTCCATTTATACATAAAATAATTTTAACATTTATTCTTTTAAAATTTTGAATTCTAAATTCTCTCCTTCCCTCCCACACATTCCCCTTCCCTGAGATGGTAAGTAATCTCATACAGGTTTTACATGTACAGTCATGTAAAACATTTTACCATATTAGTCATTTTGTGGAAGAGATCTGAAATAAAAATAAAAAAGAAGAAGAAAGTAAAATAGAATATGTTTAGCTCCATCAATTCCTTCTCTGGGTGGATGGCATTTTTCATTGTGAGTATCTGAGACTGTCTTGGATCACAGGATTACTGAGAATAACTAGATCATTCACAGCTGTTCTTTAAGCAACATTGCTGTTACTGCATACAGTGTTCTGGTTCTGCTCACTTCACTTTGCATCAGTCCATGTAAGTCTTTCCAGGTTTTTGTGTGTGTTTGTGTGTGTGTGTGTGTGTGTGTGTGTGTGTGATTAACTTGTTTGTCATCTCTTATGACACAACAGTATTCCATTACAATCATATGTCACAACTTGTTCAGCCATTCCCCAGTTGATGTTCAACTCTTCAACTTGATTTGACAGATAGTTGAAGAGAAGTAGTAGTTGGAGCCCTGAGAATGAATGTGATTACCAAGGAAGAGAGCTTCAAGAAATAAAAGAAGAGGTATTAGAAGGGCTGTCATGTGAAAGAGAGTTAAACTTGTTTAGTTTGGTTCCTGAGGGCAAAACCAGGAACAGTGGACAGTAATTTGGGGGGACAAAAAGCAATTTTAAATTTGTTGTCTGGAAAAGCTTCCTAACAATTAGAGCTGTCCTAAAAGTGAAATGAGCTGCCTCAGGAGGTAGTGGGTAAAAGAAACAGACAGTCTGAATGCATATTGAAGCATACTATTCTTCACTTTGTTTCCTCCATGATTTTTTCTCTAGCATAAGCAGTTTCACAACATGACAAAAAGAGAAAAATGTATTTTATGATATGTACATCTGTGATATATGTGTACAACCTATATAACCTGTCTTTGGGGGAGGGGAAGGAGCAGAGGTGGGAAGGCAGGAGGGGAAAAAAGAATGAGACATGGATTTTTGGACATAGCTAATGTGAGAATTTGCTTCTCTTGGATAAGCATATTTATTATAATTCATTATAGATACGTGACAAATCTTATATGTTTTATTATGTTACATATTATATATATATATACATGAATATATATATATATATGCTTTTTAAAAAAAAGAGGTAGTGAGTTCCCTTATCCAACAAAGACTAGATGACTGCTCATCAGATACTTTATAGCAGAGTTATTTTTTTCAAGTTAGGGTTTGGTTAGATTACCATTGAGAGTCCTTCCAGCTGTCCATTTCTGTGATTCAATGAGTTTCCAGTAAGAGGGAGTGTTGACTATGCCAAAACTAGAGAAGTTAGACAAAGACTAAAATAAAAATATTAGATTTGGTAAGTGTCATTATTGAGTGACGTTCACACTATATTTGTGATTGAATGGGGTAGAAGGGGAAATACTGTTGATACCTGGGCATGTTTGTGGACAAAGAGAAAAAAAATCAGTGTAGAAGGGAGCCTGAAGATATATTAGAGGAATGGCTGCTAGAGGAGGTAGAAGGGAGTGGGATCAGTGGTACAGATTAAAAAGTAAGCTTTGATATGGAAAAAGAGTATCTCTTATCCTGTGATCTGGGAGCAGAAGAAAAATGTATTATGCTGAGATGTTTTGAGCAATAGAAGAGGCAGACAGAGAATGACATAGCAGATGATCTCAGTCTTGGTGAAGTAGGAGGGGCAGTCATTTGCTATAAACTTCCAGATTAGGAGATTGAGGGATGGTGAAGGGGAAAGCTTGAGAAGAGAAGTTTTGGAACAGACCCTTTGCAGAATGATATTAGGCTTCTATAAGAATATAGCAAAAGAATTTCATGTAGTCAGAGAACAGAAGGGAGCCTAAAGATCATCCAGATGGTCCAACCCCATCATCTGGTCAATTTAGTAGTATCAAGAACCCAACTGAAGTTCGAAAACATAAATTTAGAGTGCATGAAGTCAGCTTAGTTTTATTATTTTCTTCATTGATATTAAGTGACCCTGGAGTAAGAATAGAAAGAAGAGAAACTGAATGCTAGGGACAATAAGAGGATGAAGATTTATAATAAGGTCAGGAAGGAAAGGAAATTGAGGTATGGAGAGTCAGTTGGAAAAGTAGGTGGGGAAAAGAAAGAAAAAGGCTGAAAATTTTGAGCTTGTTTGTTGTGAAGAAAGCAGAGATTCCACAGGGTACAAGGGAAAGGGCTAGGAGGTGAGCAATCTGAGTAGGCATGGACTTAAGGAAAAGTAGGGTTGATTGGAATAGGAATGAGGATTCAGAATAAGATAGTTCAAGCATACAACTTGTACCTATAGTGTTAAAAAAAAAAGTACATTTGCACATTCAGAGAAACTGGGTCACTGTGATTCAGAACAACCAAGAACAACAATTAGTACAACCAAGGTAGGTCTGATGTATGGCAGATGGCCCCAACCAATAGGAAAAGAGTGAAAATGTCTAGTTGTCAATGGGGTAACTGCCTCATCTTTCCTGATTTGGAACTGGAGAATAAAAGGGACTTTTAAGATCATCTAGTCCAACCCCATCATTTTGTCAATTTATAGATGAGGAAACTGTTTCTCAAAGAATCATAGATTCATATATATATATATATATATATATGTATATATATATATACAAATATATAAATATATATAGATATATATTTATAGATCATAGATCTCAAGTTAGAAGCAGTCACCTAGGCTATAAACACCTCATGCATCAGTGACTATGCTACACACTGGGGACAATAAAAACAATGCCTGCCCTCAAGAACCATACATTCTACTAGAGAAAGGGGACCTAAGAGATCACTTGATCCAATCTCATCATATGGTCATTTTAGAGATGTGGAAACTTATTTCTAAGGATTTGTCCAACTAAACATAGCAAATTATTGGTCGAATGTCAGCTGGTTTGAAAAGAAATTATCATTCTTGAACTCTCCTTTCACTATTAAGTTTGGCTTGTATTGTAATTGGGACCGGTAGAATAGAGAGGCCAAATGAATTGAACTGAAATACCCAAATAACAAGAACAAGAACAGCAACAAGAAAACAAGGGACAAAATCTCTGAGGAGGAAGCTCTGATGGAAGAGGGAGGCCAGGAAAGGACTCCTGTAGAAGTTCATCCCTAAGCTAGGTCTTAAAGGAAATCTAAGTGTCCTAAATGAGGAAGGAGAGCATTCCAGGGATGGAGAACAGCCAGGGCAAAAGGGAAGAGGGGCAAGATGGGAGATGTAGTATTGTGTGTAAAGAACAGCTAGATCAATATGACTGAAGAATAGAGTACATGGAAAGAAGTTATTTGGAAGAACACTGGAAAGATAGGGAAGAGTCAGATTGTGAAGAGCTTTTAATGACAAACGGATGATGTCAGAGGGATAGGAGATGAGAAGCAGGAGAAAAGAGGGAGCTTGAGGCAGATGGTCCAATTTTCCAGGTGAAGGATGAAGAAGAATCTTCAACTGAAAGGGTGGGAAGAGAATGATATAAATACTAGAACAGAGATTCAAGCAAAGCAATGTAAAATTCAGGAGGAGAATTCGTTTTTTGACCTATTTTTTCTGGCAATTATGAAAATGCATTAAGAAAATACAATTAACAGAAACTACTGACTTGGAGTTCATTCAGGAATATGAAGAAGCAGTAGGGGGAACTGAGGAGTGGGATGATGCCTCTTTCCTGGCCTTCTTCAGAGCTTCCCCTTCTGAGAAGGATATCTGAGAAGTTTCTGTTATTTCAATATACTTGATGTTGATCCATTTCCTTCTCTGTCATCATCATGAGAAGATAAAACAGGATCTCTAGATTTACTCAGAAATCTCCAATGCTACAAAATATTTTGTCTGACATTCAAAGCTTCCACAATCTGTTATCATTCTATCTTCTGTTATGCCATATAAAAGCTAATACTAGCTAACATTTATATAATGCTTAGTAGGTGCTAGCAATCATGCTAAGTGCTGTACAACTATTACTTCATTTCATCCTCACAAAAACCCTGGGAGGTAGTTGCTATTATTATCCTCATTTTACAGATGAGGCAAATTGAGGCAAACAGAGGTCAAGTGATTTGCCCAGAGTCACACAGCTGGTAGATATCTGAGTTCACATTTAAACTCAGGTCGTTCTGACTCCAGGACTGGTTTTCTACCCACTGCATCACCTAGCTGCACCTTATTATTCTCTAACAGGAACTCCATACTCTAGCCTGACTGAATAGTTCTGAACCCTGAACACATCCTAGTGCTCTCCTGCCTCAGTACCTCTATTTAAGCTTTTCTATAAAGAGGAGAATGTCTTTTCTCCTCTTTATGAATTGTTAATTTTCTTTGTTGTTGTTTATTGTCTCTGACTCTTTGTGATACCATTTGGGGTTTACTTGGCGAAGATGCTGGAGTGGTTTACCATTTCCTTCTCTAGCTTATTTTTCAGATGAGGAAACTGGGGCAAACAGAGTTAAGTGACTTGCCCAAGGCCACACAGCTAGTAAGTGTCTAAGGTCAGATTTGAACTTGGGTTTTCCTAACTCCAGACCTGGCACTCTATCCACTGAGCAACCTAGTCTCTATGACATGATGTGTGGTCCATCTGCTATTTGACCATACCATTGGTCATCTTGGTCATCCCAAAGGAAAGGGGCCATATCTGACTAGTTCTAAAACAGCCCAGTAACTTGAATATATGGATAGCTGTGCCAAGGGTGATTATACTAATGACACATTCTATTTGGGCATATAGAATGAGAGCTGATAAGTGTCTGAGGTCAGATTTGAACTCAGGTTTTCCTGACTCCGGGCCTGGCACTCTATCCACTGAGCCACCTAGTTTCTTATCCTTTAAAGCCTGACTAAATTTAGACTACATATAAATTATTCCAGGAGAGTAACTTTTCTATTACATCTATAAAGAAGTAGATTCTGTTTTGAAGTTTAGATTCTCCTAGTGGGACAGTTCTGCCAGATCATCCACGCCAACCCTTTTATTGTAGAGATGAGAACATTGGGGGCAGGTCAAGGAAGAGACTCATTCTGAGTCACAGAAATATTAAGTAGGAGAAAGCCAAGATTTGAGCCCAGGTCCTTTGACTGAATCCCGTGATCTTTCTACTAGACCATTCCTCACATGGTCAGAGTTTCAGCTGGCATTTACAATGGGAGGCGGTTATAAAACTACTTTTGTGACCTGAATTTCCAGAACTTCCATGAGGTTCCACTTAAACATACAACGTCGGACACACACAAAGCTGCAGCAATTGCCAAATTACATTATTTTCTACTAGCAAGCCAAATCTGAATGCCTTGGGCGAAGGTCTCAGAAGACTTCAGTGGGAAAACGCAAACTTAAATGGTGGTCTCTCTGCCCACACTTTAAATAAATAAATAATGGCTCCCCCATCTTCCCCTTCTCCACCACCACCCTGAACAATTTTGCCTTGAATGGAACCACAATTCTGTATTTGGGGATAGGAGGCAGAATGGAGTAGTATGAGCAGAAGCCTGCTTGTAGTATAAAGAAGAACTGGATTCAAATCGTGTCTCTGACACATGGACAAAGCAACTTTCAAGGAAGTTATTGATCAGCTTCAAAGGAAAGAAGTCATATTTCACCCTACTACAACAAGATTATGGGTCTAGATCAGCGGATGCTGTTTAAAAGGCTCTCCAGGAAAAAAATGCACATGTTTAATCTTCATTATTATCATTTTCTCCATCACTGTCTTAAGTCTAGAGCCTGGACTTTCAACAAAACAATAAAGTCAAGACCAATTTGTAGGTGCAAATGCTCATATCAAAGATTTAACAATTGACTTTTATTTGCAGATTCAAACTGGCTCCAGTACCCCTCTCGTTCTGGACACAAAGGAAACATACACAGAAAAAGAGAGAGACTGAGGCACACACCAGAAAAATGGAAATCTGAAGCTCAGACTTTCTATAAATGTTAATGTTATGTTGTCCTAATGAAAGTGATTTGAGCAGCAGCTAGGTAGCCCGGTGAATAGAGCTCCAGGCCTGGAGTCAAGAGGATCTGGGTTCAAATATGAGCTCCAACACTTCCTAGCTATGTGACCCTGGGCAAGTCACTTATCCCTTATTGTGTAGCCCTTGCCATTCCTCTGTCTTATTACTGATGCTAAGACAGAATGTAAAGGTTAAAAAATAAAATAAAAACAATTTGACACAAGGCACTAAAAAATCATAAGGTATTATATCTATTACACAGAAGGAAAATAACCAAATAAATTAATGGTCCTGGGTGGGGAGGGGGGGGATGAGTTCAAATGAAGACTAGACAAGAAGGAATCATAAAACCATTGATTTAAAACTGGAAGGGACCTTAGAGGTCCTCTAGTTCAGTTCCTTTATTTTACAGATGAGGAATTATGAAGTGAAGTGACTTGCCCAAGGTCTCACAGCTAATAAGTAGGAAATAGGTTTCCAAAGCAGATCCTTCAATTCCAAATTCAGTGCCCTTCTTTCCCTGGACCATGTTCCCTTTCAGAAATGAAACTAGCCAGATGAACCAGATTGTGGTGCCCAAAGTTTGTTCTGGAGATGTCATCCTTAGTTATCGAGGCACAATAATACAATGGAAAAGAATTCTGGCTCTGTGCTTAACTGCCTGGGAGACCTTGAGCAAATCACCTCTCTTGACCTTCAGTTTCATCTTGTGTAAAATGAAGGAGTTGGATTCTGTTCCCTCAAAATCCTTTGCCATTTTAACTCCATTCCCCTCCCCACTTTAAGCCTTGAAGGCAATCTTGGTTCAGGCCTGAATTAGATGGCCTGGAGTAGCTGATAGGCTGCAAAGACTTCTAATAACCTTTGCCTTGCGCATAGTAGGTGCTTGATAAATATTTATCAGTTGATTAGGATTTCATTCACTAGGTGATACAAACCTTTCTTTGTACTTTGGTCTTGTCATCAGTAAATTAGGGGCAAAGGGTAGTTTTCCTGTAGAATTGGCAAAGCTTAAAGTAGGTTTTGAAACAAAACAAGTGACCCCAAGGGTAAGGCTTGATGACAGCACATGGGTTGTCCCCCATCTCTAGGGATAGGCCATGTGTTAGGAATAGACTTTTACTTTCTGTAGTTCCTGTTTTTATGGGGGTTAGGGATAATGGGGAACGAATCAGACATCTGGGCAGAGCAAAATAACCTTCCCCAAATTGTCTGGCCACATTCCCAAGATGTTAAATCCCTCGGTAATGTTCCCAGGAGCTCAAGTGAAAGCTGGCCCTTCCCCATCCTAGAAATGGAGGGCAAAGTAGGTCCTCTAACATGCTTTATGTTTGTAGGTCATATTTTCTGAATAAAAAACATGAGTTCATGCTCTGACCATGAGTTTTTATTCAGATTTTCTTTCTTTTTGATCTGTTTTCCTTCCTTCATTCCTTCTTTCCTTCTTTCTTTCCTTCCTTCCTTACTCCCTTCCTCCCTTTCTTCCTCCCTTCTTTCTTTCTTTCCTTCCTTCCTTCTTTCCTTCCTTCTTTCTTTCCTTCTTTCTTTCCTTCTTTCCTTCCTTCCTTCTTTCCTTCCTCCCTTCTTTCCTCCCTCCCTCCCTCNTTCCTTTCTTCCTTCCCTCCTTTCTTCCATCCCTCCTTCCCTCCTTCCTTCCTTTCTTCCTTCCCTCCTTTCTTCCATCCCTCCTTCCCTCCTTCCTTCCTTTCTTCCTTCCCTCCTTTCTTCCATCCCTCCTTCCCTCCTTCCTTCCTTTCTTCCTTCCCTCCTTTCTTCCATCCCTCCTTCCCTCCTTCCTTCCTTTCTTCCTTCCCTCCTTTCTTCCATCCCTCCTTCCCTCCTTCCTTCCTTTCTTCCTTCCCTCCTTTCTTCCATCCCTCCTTCCCTCCTTCCTTCCTTTCTTCCTTCCCTCCTTTCTTCCATCCCTCCTTCCCTCCTTCCTTCCTTTCTTCCTTCCCTCCTTTCTTCCATCCCTCCTTCCCTCCTTCCTTCCTTTCTTCCTTCCCTCTTCCCTCCTTCCTTTTCTCCTTCCTTCCTTCCTTTTCAATTGACTTAAAAGCACCAAAGGCTAGAACATTTGAAATAGAACCTGAAAGGGATAGTCAGTCTAGTGGGAGGAGAAGCATGGTACAATGGAAAGTGTCCTAAATTTAAAGTCAGGGCACCTGGGTTCAAATCTAGATTCTGTCCTGTGTGATGTTGGATAAGCCCTTCATCTCTCTGGGCACACATTCCAATTCTGAATCTGTATGGTCCCTAAATTAAGTTTTCCCTTGTCTTCTGAGAGAAAGCCTCACCTCACCCCTGAGTTAAAATGTGTATACCAGCTTTTAATGTTTGGTGGAAGCATTGAATTTTCTTGAGTGATGCTGAGTCTTCAAGGGAGAAGGCAAAGGGTTCACTGGAGGATAAAGTTCTATGAATCCAAAGAGAACTCTATAAAAAGGGGGTGGGGAGGGGGAAATGTCCAGGAGGAGCTGTGGATAATTTGGTTCTTTGGCGACCAGGAAAGGTGAAGGGAGTTGGAGGAGCAAACACAGAAGCAAACTGTTCTCCACTGACAGGCCAACCCTGATTGGGCCTCCCGGCGATTTGCCAGAGTTCACTTCTCAAATGATTCTGTTACAGTACCAGCCCTCCAGCTGTCTGCAGCTGTATGCCTTCCAGACCTCCACAGCTGGCGTTTCAAATAGAAATGGCCTCTCTCTCTGAAATGGTTCACCAGAATAGACAGCTTCATATGCACAATGTGCAAAAACATGGTCAGAAAGGCAGGGGTTTCTTCCTTGCATGGTCCATTTTGAACCTTTTATACATGCTGAAATGGAGAGCTACTGGAAAGAATGTGGCACCAATGTCCCTTGAGGTGAGGGATGGTGAGATCTGGGTTGGGAGAGTTGCAAAATATGTATGTGATCCATACGCACAGGGGTGTATTGTATATTCACATATATGGGCACATAAGACACATTGCATAAATGTTTATGTGCTCTTATGTCTCTATCTGCATTTATACATACGTATTTTCCTAGAAATAGAGAATCCAAGCTCTGGCTTTTAAAATACTGCAGGAGAGGAAAGGGTTTAGAATTCTCTCTCTTGAAAATAGACTAGGAGTTGAATTTCAAGCCTTTCTGAGGTAGATCCAGTTGGGTTGGGTTCAAGATAATAACTGAATTAAAAGTAAGTCCGATCTGGCACAAACAATAGTTCATGGCTGTATCCCATTTTCATTTAAATCAGAGGCTGGTGCTTTCATCTGTTCTTATTGACATACATTTCAACTATTGACTTCTTGTTGCCTTGTGTATGAAGCTCACACCCCCAGGGGAATCTCACTGCATAAAGAAGGGCTTTTTCAACCCCCAACCCCCAATGTTTTAAATGCTGGAAGCTTCCAACCTGCCTCCTTCTGAAGGTTAAGTCCATGTCTTGGCTAGGCTGATTTTTCAGAGCTCAATAAATTCTAATGCAAAGTGGTGGGTGATTTTGAAAAATGCATTTATATTCATTCTCCTCCCTCTTTCTCTTCTCTGTTCATCCTTCATTTGGCATCTCAAGTTTGGCCTTTCTGTCTCTGTCTCTGTCTCTCTCCCAGCTGCCCATTTTTCTCCAATCTCTTTACTTCTTTTTTCTCTTTTCTTTTTCTTTCTTGCTCTCCCTTTTGGTTTTCTCTGCTCTTTCCTGTTTCTCTCTCCCCCTTTCCCTCTTTTGTTTCTTCCCTCCCTTTCTCTTATTCTTTCTCTTCTCTGTCTCTATCACAGTCTCTCCCTTACTCTCTTTCTCCCTGTCTCCTCTTTTTTCCCTTTCTCTCCCTACTTTATTCATTTTTCTTTCTCTTGCTCCCTGTCTCTCCCTCCTGAATATTTTTCTCCTTTCTTTTCCTTCTCGATCTCCCTTTTACTTTTCTCTCTTCTTATTTTTCTCTATTTCCTCTCCTCTCTATTTCTTGACACCCTCTCATTCTCTCTGTCTCTGTCTTTGTCTCTGTCTGTCTCTGTCTCTCTGTCTCTCTGTCCTCTCTCTCTCTCTCTCTCTCTCTGTCTTTCCCCCCCCCCCAACCCTTTCTCATCACACATGCTTACTTTTTGCCAATTTAAATAACTATTGGGGGTATTGGGGGGAGGCACCCTTCAACCCCCTTAGCAAAACACCTTCCCAAATGCACTTTCCCTCACTTCCCAGGGGCCAGAGGGGACCCTGGGACAGAAGACCTTGTTTCCTAAAGCCACAGGCCTGGAGGAGTGGGAAATCACTCCCAACAATGGGTCGAATGAAAGGCCTTTTCAAACCTGGATATATTTGAATGCACCAATTGCCAACTTGCGGCTTCCGGCTTTATTGATTTTCCCCCCCTTCTTCTTTGAGTAGAAACTTAGAGCCCAGCAAATGAAAAGAAAGGGCTATTTAACATAGGGAAAGATTAAAGACCCTGGAAAAGAAACCCGGATGTTTCAGGGTGCCTGCTTAGAGAACAGAGCCCGGAAACAAGGTAGTTAATATTTCCCCCTCCTGGCGAACCTTTCTTTGTGTTTCTGCGGGCGCTTGGCGCAGCCCCTGCTCCTGCTTTGTCTTCATTTGTCCCTGCCTTCGCCCCAGCCAGCGCCGAGATTCCACCTACATTCCATCACTGCCCGGTGCGGGCTTGGGGGAGGGGAATGGAAGGGAAGGGCCCGGGAATGGGGGACCCACGTACCATGCAGCTCCATATTTTTACTGGTTTATTCCCAGAGTTCCTGGATGGGAAAGTCTGAATGTAGTGCCCCTGCCCCTCATCGCGTCCCTGGCTTCCCTTCTGCCCTAAATCCCTCCAGTCCTTTTCCACCCTGGAGCCTCAGATTCTTTTCTGTTTGACTTTTAACCCTCTCCTCCCGCTTCTCCGGATCTCAGTTTTCCTGAACCATTTGGGAACGCCTCACCTCCTCCTCACTGGCACACAGTAAAGGAGCCTCTGCAGCCCCTAACTCTCTTTCTCTGCTGAATATAGTCCTGTTCCTGCCTGCTTTCCACTAGCCTGGTTTGAAGACCGAGTCTACGTTTGTCAGGATTGTCACTTTTATCGTTATCGTGCTAAATTGCTTGGGAAGTTAGCCTCCAGAATCCTGAGGTGGAGATGGATCTCAGTGGGGGTGGGATCAGAGCTTTACAGCTGGGAAAGGACCTTGGAGGCCATCCATTCAGACCACCCTACCCCCATTTGAGAGATGAGAAAAGTGAGGCAAAGAGAGATGAGGCACCTTCTCCAAGATATCACAGCTCAAAAGTGCCTCCTGACTCCCTGCGCTCTATGGATTGTGCCAATGGCCTCTTGGCCTTCGACCCTGAACAAGAATTCTCTCTATGACAATGTCTATGACATCAGGTCATCCAGCTTCCACTTGAAGATGTCCAGTGTTGAGGCGGGGGTGGGGAGGGCACCCACTACTTCCTGAGCCAGCCCATTCCACTTTTGAATAGATAATTGTTAGTAAGCCAAAATCAGACTCTGCAAATTCTGCCCATTACTTCTCATTCTGCCTGCTGGTGCCAAATCTCTCTTCCAAAGGATAGCCCTTCTAATGTATTTTCTGTTTCCTTTCCCTCACTCCTTCTTCCTCCCCCTCTCTGCCCTCTCCCAAGTCATCAGATCAGATTCAGAGCTGGAAGGGACCTTAGAGGTCATCTCCTCCAACCCTCTCATTTAACAGAGGGGGAAACTGAGGCATAGAAGTTAATTGATTTGCCTGAAGTCACCCAAATAGTAAGTTCCAGCACTGGGATTTGAAACCAAGTCCGCAGAATCCAGATTTTTTGCTATCTCTACAGTCAAGTCCTGGGGCCAGATAAAACCCAAGCAACTATTATATCTCCTTGGACCTAAAGCAAGGCTAGAAAATATACATTTTTACTGAATGAACTAAATTGACATCCTAAATTCATTTATTCAGCAAGCATTTATTAAACATTTGCTATGAGCCAGGAAGAATGCTAAACACTGGGAGAAACAATGACATAAAAAAAGAATTCATTTTGGCCCCTTCCTCACCTTCAAGTTATTTAACATTCAATTAGAATGATACAAACACATTTATGTAGCCCTGCCTAATTTGCCAAGCACTTATATTTCATTTTGGCCTCCTATTAGGTAGTACAGGCAGTAGGTACTTAATAAATGCACATTGATATTATCATTATTTTATAGATGGGAAAAAAGAGTCAGCTTGAGAGGTTTGCCCAGGGTCACACAGTTACTGGGTGTCTGAGGTGGGGTTTGAAACCAGGTTTTCATGTTTCTGGATTCAGAATTCTCGCTCTGTCACCAAGCTGCCTCTGATAAAAAGGTCCTGGCTCATGCTGGAGGGAACACCCGAATCCCACCATTTCTTTAACAGCAAGGGTTTCTTTCATTTCCTCTTCACCTAGAGTGATATAGCCCATGCTGATGCTTATTTCTTACCTTTTTTTTTTTTAACCCTTACCTTCCATCTTGGAATCAATACTGTGTATTGGTTCCAAGGCAGAAGAGAGATAGGAGCTAGGCAATGGGGGTTAAGTGACTTGCTCAGGGTCACACAGCTAGGAAGTATCTGAGGCCAGATTTGAACCCAGGATCTTCCATCTCTAGGTATGACTTTCAATCCACTGAGCCACCTAGCTGCCCTCTTCTTATATTTTCTTATGTCCTGTTTCTTTGTTTTACAATTAAACACACACACACACACACATTGTTGCCTCATTTCTTTTGCCCCTTACAATAACTTAGAGCAAGAATCTAGAGCTCTGCATACAGGAGTTGCTCAATCAGTCAGTAGTGATGACTGTTTGCCCATTCTACAACCCGAACATTCTGCCAAGTCCAGCATTCCCATATTTTAGTTACAAACTCCAACCACTAGGTGTCTCATTTCCTTTCAGTGTTGTTTCAATAGAGTTCCCCAGCATTTTCCCAACCACACCCCAAGCTCAGGGCAAGATGGTGATTTCCAATGAGACTTGCAGAGAGCTGTTTGCTTGTCCCAATTCAGATCTCCGTGCCAGATGGAGGGAATGTAATCCCTCAGCAAGCAATGAAAGTTTGAAAACAAGAAATCACCATCTTCTGTCAGCGGACGTTGTTGAGTTTCTTATGGCTCCAGTTAGAAACCTCTTCTTTCCTTGCAATATGTAAGATGTCCCCATGTGTGTGATGTTCAGGTGGAAACCAGCAAGACAGACAAGGTGGACTTCAGGCAGGAGGCAGCCAGCCACGAGCAGGGCGAGGCTGTCCTTCTGGACACTGCCTAATATGTTTCCTCACTGTCCCCAGAGGAGTCTCTTTCCATCCCATACTCTATGGATCAACACAAAACAATCAAAATGTGCATGTATAAGGGGGAAAGGCTGAGGTGAGAAAGAAATGAACATAATTATCTATTACATCATGCCAGTATAGACAACCTATCCAGATAAGTTTGAGCAATAACATTAACATCATATCTCTTAATTGCTTCCATTTGTTAGAAATTTTTATGGTCTACATGGTTATTGAACCAGCTTACTGACAATTTTACTCTCTCTACAGACACAGATAATGTTTCTGTCCTGGTCATCATGCTCTGCTCTGTGAATTGACTGTAACGTAGGTAGCTCATTTTTTACTCAATTTATTTTTTTTTTAAAAATCTGTCAAACTCTTACTATGTGTCCAGCTAGAAACTTTGGGTGATAGAGGAATGAAGCATATAATCTCTGCCATCAGAGTCATTTGATTAAAAAAGTGATTTGCCCAAGTTCAAGGCAAATGGTATCAGAGGTGGGAACTGAACACCCCAGTTCTTTAATTACAGAAGCAGTGCACTTTCCATTGTACCATGCCATTCACGGGGAATATAATCTTATTAGGGAGATAAAGTGTATCAAATAAGTGTAATGCAAGGCAAAGGTTTATGAAAGAAAAGAGGAGAAAGTACTTTTGCCTGGGGGGTAGTGGAGTATCAGAGAAGGTATCATGAAGGAAAAAAGTAGCTTTTAAGCTGAGAAATTTGGATATGAGGTTTCATTGAAGAGGAAAAGGAAGAAGGAAGAGGAGGAGGAGAAGGAGGAAGAGGAGGAAGAGGAAGAGGAAGAGGAGAAGAAGAAGGATGAGGAGAAGGAGAAGGAGAAGAAGGAAAAGGAGGAGGAGGAGAAGGAGGAGGAGAAGAAGGAGGAGGAGTAGGAGGAAGAGGAGGAGGAGGAGGAGAAGGAGAAGGAAGATTCTTGGACTCTGATGATCTGAATTTGAATATTAAAATAAATATAAATAATTTGAATAATTTTCATTCCTATTTCCTTCTAATATTCTGGTTTGTTAAAAGTAGACTGCAGTGGGAGACAGGGCTAGAGACAGGAAGTCCTGCATTCAAATTTGACCCCAAATACTTCTTCACTCTATGAACCTGGACAAGTCACTTAGCTCCATTGCCTAGCCCTTACCGTTCTTCTGCCTTGGAAGCATAGTATTGATTCTATGACAGAAGGTAAGGGTTTAAAAAAAGAATTGATTGTATTTAATGTTTGGAGGTTTTTTTAGTTTTGTTCTTAAGTTTTCAGCAAGTCCCAGTGTTCTGTGGAGTGTGCCTCTGTTTGTTGATCCTTAAAAATTCAATTGCACAATACTTTGACTGAAAATGAGAGGCAATCAGGAAAGAGAGCCTCATCACCTCTAGGGGATAATGAAAAGCATTCAGTTCCTCCCACTGTCACTGCTCCATCACCCATGGACATAGGATCACTTGGCAAAAGTTATGGGGCAATAAATCAGAGTCAATTGAAAGGAATAGTGTCTTCACACCATGTATAGTCAAATGCTTGGGTCTCCCACCACAGGAGGTCATTGAGGCAAACTTCATCAGGACAGTTTTAAGAGACTGGCTCATTTCAAAGCCAACCATAACACAGGGAGTTATTTGACTTAGATGAAAGACTCCAACTAAGGACTCTGAGGGCCAAGGGGATCTCTTGCACTTGCATCCTGTAGTAATTCCCTCATTTGACAGAATAAAACACTAAATATTTTATGAAGTCCTTACTACATGCCAGGCACTAGGCTAGAGATGCTGTGATAAGAATACCAAAATAAAACAATCTCCGTTCTCAAGAAACATACATTCTAATAAATGAGACAACAGAGGGTGGGAAGAAGGAAGAGAAAGAACAATCATTTAAGTGCCTACTGTGTGCCAGGCCCTATGCTAAACACTTTATAAATATTATCTCACTTGATCCTCACAATAGCCTTGAGAGATGGGTGCCATTTTAATCCCAGTTTTACAGATAAGGAAACTGAGGCAGATAGATACAGGAAGTGACTTATCCAGGGTTACAAAGTTAGAGTCTGAGACTGGATTAGAACTCAGGTCTTCCTGACTCTAGGCTCAGTACTATATCCACTCTATCACCTACTGCCTAGCCAAGTAGAACATTAAGTACTAATATAAGAGACGAATAGACAGACAGAGACAGACAGACAGAGAGAGACAGAGACAGAGAGAGGTTTGCTTTTTTTTTTTTAATCAAATACTTATTTTGATCTAGGAATTGTGTTAACCACTGAGAATACAAATAAATGCATATAACACAGTCCCTGACCTTAAGTACCTTACATTCTAGTGGGGAAGACAACATATATAAAAGAGAACTATAAAGGGAGGAAAAGAACACATTTATGGGGACAAGGTGGCTTCTGAGGTGAAGAAGTACAGAGAATGAGTCGATTTAAATGGGAAGTGAGCATGGCTGGTTTCTCACTCTCTCTCCTCTCATAAAGGGAACAGAAATATCAACAAACAAAATACATATAGGAGCACAAGACTAAATCAAGATCTACATGAAGTTGAAAGAGACCCTTTCATTTTACACAGGAGGAAATGAGCTCAGAGAAATTTAATGATTTGCCTACGGTTACATAGCTATTACTACTGGTCCAGAAGAGGAACTCACCAATCAGGAAAATGGGCCCCTAGTGAAATGCTGGTCTAGCTTAGAGATACACCAATTGGAAAAACTGGATCTCAGGATGGAAGTTTTTCCAGGATGGAATGTCAACTGGGGCAGAGACAGAAAAGTCTAGAGAAGTTAAGCCAGGAAAGAAGTGAACAAGCCTAGGACCTGCCTTGAAATGGTGGTCTAGATTAGGGAATCACTAATCAGAAGAAGAGGTCTTATGCATAAAGAAAGAGAAACAGAATTCAATTCAATTCAGAGCATCTGGATGGTTCTGTGGATTGAAAGTCAGGCCTAGAGACAGGAGATCCTAGGTTCAGATCTGGCCTCAGACACTTTCTAGTTGTGTGACCCTGGGCAAGTCACTTGACCCCCATTGTCTAGTCCTTACCTTCTGCCTTGGCACTATTATATAGTCTTAATTATAAGATGGAAGGTAAGGGCTTACAAAAAAGAATTCAATTTAATTCAACTTAATAAACTCTTATTTGCCTGGTGTGTTAAAGAGATTAGAGTATGTATTAGGGGTTACAAAAATGAAAACCAATTCAGTTCCTGTCCTCGAGGAGTTTATACACTAATAGGAATGTTAAGACATGGATACAAATATAATACAAGGTAGAAGAAAATAAGGCCAAAGAAGAGATCATTATAGACAAAGGACTATATGAAAGAGAGGTCAGATCACTATAAGCTGGAATGATGAGGGAGGTTTTCATGGAGGAAAAGGTGGTGTCTGTGCCACATTAGAAGAATGAGAAGGATTTCAATAGGTAAATATAAAAAGAGAGTACACTGTAGACCTAAAGAACAATATGGAAGATTGTAGTACAAAAGAAACAAGAGATGGCAGGACCAGCTTTAAATAGTCTAATCTTTGAGGGTACGACTGGCTTCATTCTTAATCATTATATCCATAGAGCCTAGTATAGTAACTGGCACATTTTGTGATCATTCCATTGTTGTTTCAGTTGTATCTTGTTTCTCTGTGATCCCATTTGAGGTTTTATTGTCAAAGATGTTGGAGTGATTTGCCATATCCTTCTCCAGCTTATTTGACAGAAGGGGAAACTGAGACAAATAGCATGAAGGTCTATAAAGTGAAGCTTCTGTGTCACCTAGCTTCCCTACCTGTGTCACCTAGCACATGGTAAGAAGTTATTAAATTCTTGTTGTTTATCAGTTTTAGAGGAATCTTGGACACATGAGTCAGGGCCTCAAGTCAGGAAGACCTGGGTTTAAATTTAACCTCAAACACTTGCAAGCTGTGTGACCCTGGGCAAGTCACTTAACTCTCGTTTGCCTTAATCTGATAGAGAAGGGAAATGGAAAATCAGTTTTGTATCTTTGCCAAGAAAACCCATGGGCAGTACGGTCCATGAAGATCATGAAGAATTGAACTCAACTGGACAACATTAACAAGGGCACATGAATGGAACTAATGATTGGAAAGAATATCTAGGAATTATGGAAGGTTTTAAATGCCAGGCTAAGGATTTTCCATGTTATCATTTAGTTCAATGATCTTCAAAGAGGGGACGAACATACCTCAAGAGTTTGGCAAGACAATCAACAGAAATGCAAGAAAAAAATGCCATAATTTGTATTTTTCTAGAAAAATTAATAATTAATATATAATTAAATTATTATTTTTAATTTAATTTAAATTATTATTATTTCTCTCTATATTAAATAATTAATTTAGATTAAATTAAATAATTAACACTGGTAGTCTCATTTGATCTGAATGTCAAATGATCGTGTATCATGTAAGGTATTAAGAATATTCTGAGGCAAGAGTATTGTTGGAGGAGTGGACCACCATGCCTTCACTCATTTGTTCCCTTTCATATTATAAGATATTACAGCTTACATGTATTCAAACTAACCCTTGCCAAATGGACAAGTGACTTAAAACTATCCTTGTGAAAGCAGATGATAATAGTAATTATAATAATATCAAGAGCACAAGAAAGCAAGAAAAAGACAAAATTGACATTTCTGCTCCTATTATGACCTTGTTGTCCTCCATATTACAAAATAAACCATCCCTCCCTCAATGGAAATGATCAAGACTCCTTGAAATCTGAACTTACATCCATTATTGTTAATGCTGAACCTGGCCTGAGGCATATATTTTGTTTTAAAATATTAGTTAATGATAGCACAAAGCCATCACGATCAAAAAAGGTATTTAAAAACAAAGCTTTTTGTTGCCAAAAATGATACGTGTGTGGACTGTAACAATTCTAGTATCTTCACACTTTTAAACCTTGGAAACAGAACTTTCAAACCTGCTTAAAAAATCTTGCAAACAATTTCCCTGGGCTTTGAACTCATGTGTTAAAAATATAACACATATAATACCTTTTGATTTATTTTAAAATAACTACTGGCTGATGTCAGGAAAGATGGAAAGTTACTAGACAAATTTATTTTTTTTTTAAAACCCTTACCTTCTGTCTTAGAATCAATACTAAGTATCAGTTGCAAGTCAGAACAGTAAGGGCTAGGAAATGGGGGCTAAGTGACCTGCCCAGGGTCACACAACTAGGAAGTGTCAGAGATCACATTCAAACCTAGGACCTCTATATCCAGGCCTGGCTCTCTATCCACTGGGCAACCCAGCTGCTCCCCTAGACAGACTGCAACAAAAAGCTCTACATAATAGATGGTCAGAACTGAAAAAACAAGGATTATGACATAGCCAAGCAATGATTCCATTTAGATCAGCAAGGCTTTGTGAGGTCCCTTTTTCAGCTATTTCAGTCTTTAAAAGCAAGTATCAAAATAAACAGAACTTAGAACCAGACCTTCCAATCATTGTATCCCAAAGTGCTAAACCAAGATTTTTAAAAATAATGAAATATAGCCTATTACATTGCTTATGTTAAAATGGTATCTTAATAATTTTAATGTAAGTGAAGAAAGTTCTTCGTACCATAATTAAATAAATTAAAATACATAACATTTATTCATAAATTATATATGTTATTTATAAAAATAACTAAAAATTATTTAAGGAGGTATCTTTATTTTATCTTTTTAAATTTCTATTTTTTATGTTTTATAATATATTAGTACAATATGTATTTATAGAAAATAAAATATATTTTATTTTATAATATAATCTATTTTAGAATTTATTCATAAAAATAAATGTGCAATATGGGGAGGGTATACTCAAATTTCTTTTACTGTTAGGGGTGCACAAGTTAAAAGTTTGGAGACCACAGCCACCAAAGAGAGCAACTGGAGATTTTTAAGCAGGAAGAATGACATGGTTAGGCCTGTGTAGTAGGAACATTATTTTACTTACTGTAGGAAGCATGGAATAAAGAGTAGAGAGACAGGAAGAAGAGAGCCCAGTTTGAAGACTATTACAGACAGACCAGAAGAAGGATAAGCCTTCAAAGAATTCTCAGTCTAATGGGAAAAGGTGTGGGAGGGGTGGAGGGGGCATGATAGGGAAGACCAGGTTACACAGCCATAGGAGAGAGACATAAGGCATGAAAAGAAGAAAAAAATGCAAATAAATATAGTCTAAACTATCTATGTAGATGGAACTCTGTTCTCTGCTCAGAGATGGAATCAGGCAGCCAGATCAGGGATGAGAGCAGATGGGGGATTGGCTCCAGCCACAGAATTCAGTCGTCCACTCAGTGAACTGTTCTGGGTTTCTTTGTTAGAAGCCATATTGATTTTACACTGGAAAGGGAATGAACAGAATATTACCCCAAAGACTTAAGATTGTAATTTCTTTGCTTTTCCCCGGGGCCTTTCTTAATAAGGTCACAATTTTGAATCTCTACGTTCTGCTGCCCCCTCCCTTACCCGCTGCCCGAGGGTTTTTCTCAACATCTGTGCCACTCTTTGCCCGTCCCTACTTTGGCTGCCATTCCTTCTGGTCCTTCTTGTTCAGGGAGTCAGGTTGCATAGCAGCCTTGACAAGAAGAATAAGTGAGAGAATAATTTGTAAAATACTTATCACACTTTGCACATAGTAGGCGCTTGATAAATAAATCCCCCTTTCCTCTCGCCCTGTAAGCTCCATCTTTATGTCCTGTATTTGTTGGTGGTAGCTTGGTGCTAGCATTTGCTCTCAATGGCTAAGGGAAAGCTGGTGGCCCAGTTCCCTGACTAGCATCCTTCTAGCTGGCCTGATTCCTTTCTCTGTTGTCCATCCTATCAGTAGCAGGTAAGGAAAAAATCCAGACATAACCCAAACTGTAGACCTAAGGGACTGCGAACAGAGTTCTTGAGAAATCATCCTAAATGTGGTGAAGGGACAGCTAGGTGGCTCAGCAGATAGTCGGTCCTAGAGATCAGAGGTCCTGGATTCAAATTTGACCTTTAGATATTTCCCAGCTGTGTGGCCTTGTGCAAGACCCCCCCATTCCCTAGACCTTCCCAGTTGTGTCTTGGAACGCATATTTGGTATCAATTTTAAAACAGAAGGTAAGGGTGTTGTTGATGTTGTTGTTGTTGTTGATGATGATGATGATGATGATGATGATGATGATGCTGATGCTGTAGTTGTAGTAGTAGTAAAAATGAATGGTGGGGTTGGTAAAAAAAAAAAGAATTTTTAAAAAAGGTTAAAGGAAATGGGATCATTTGGCCTAGAAAAAAGAAGAAACTTCATTGAAAATTTAATTACAGGAAAATGGTATTATCATGATTCTACCTTTATGGAAACCTGAGTAAGATAAGAAGAGGCAAGAAGTACAGAGTGAAACACTTGAACTAGATATGAGGAAAAATTTCCCAACAAGAGAGATTTGGAGAGAGGGGAGTTAAGGGTTCCCCTTACACAGCACCTAAAAAAATATGGTAGATTCCTCTTCTTGGGATAGTTTAGGAAGAATTCACCTGACAGAGAGGTTCTCTTATCTATGATAGCAGAGCTCATGGAGTACTGGGTCCTTTCATGTTAACCCTGTCTCCCTGTCCATTCATCTTCCATGTTATCAGACAGGGCACAAAATCCAAAAACTTGGGTTCTAGTCCTAATTCTCACTGACTCACTGAGTGACTTCAGGCAGGTCTCTTTTCTTATTAAAGATTCAATTCCTTTATGTGTAATATAAGGAGGTCA
Source organism: Gracilinanus agilis (assembly GCF_016433145.1). Classification (NCBI taxonomy): domain Eukaryota; kingdom Metazoa; phylum Chordata; class Mammalia; order Didelphimorphia; family Didelphidae; genus Gracilinanus; species Gracilinanus agilis. Next base: position 208,222,181 of record NC_058132.1, on the reverse strand, counting down.
GATTAACTGATCTCTGAGGTCCCTTTCAGGGCTGATAATGTACTACTTTAGACATAGGATTTATCCTGGGACTCAGTTTCCTTTCATGTAAGATGAAGAGGCTACACTTCTGATCTCTTTAGGTCCCTTCAAACTCTCAATCCCAAGATCCTCGGGCTAACATCCTATAATTTATGGACAGACAGTTTTAAGTGATTTTCCCGTTTCACTTTGTAAAACTGCGTTGGAGTTATAGATTTCTTCTTTCCAGTAAGTTCAAGCTACAATGACAAGGAGAGGATTTCAGTCCAAATACTCTCCGTCACTTAGCACGAAAGCACTCGGGTCTGGAAGAGGCCAAAATGTCTCTGCTAATGCCGGGTCCCCGACGTCAAACGGACGCTAAATCGGAGTCAGGAATAATATGAAACAAGGAAGTAGAGGAACCTCCCTCCATTTCCCCCGAAAATCTCTCGCCTTTAAGGGTTCTTTAAAATATCAAGTCCATTCTTTGTGATCCTCTTTCACAAAGTAGCCCAGCAGCCGCGAGACCATTCCTTATTTGAGATCTGTGCAGTCTCATTAAATTTGATGTGTCACAGAGGGCTTGGACATGTGAAAGGGAGGCCGCAGGAGCAGGAGCGAAGGTTGCCAGCTTTACTAAGGAAACGTGATTCATTACGGCTTTTCAAAATGGACGCCCCTCTGGCTTCCTGCTCCATTGATTCCCCCCCACCCCCACCCCCTCCCCTGGCAAGTAACAAGTGAAGGCCCATCCCAGCCTGCAGATTTAACCCTTATTAACAGCTGTTTAAATTAGGGATGCGGTTTGATCGGGGAGACAGGAGCCTTCGCGTTTTCGGGCTCAAAGGAAACCGAGACGAGATGATTAAAGATGAAAGCTCCGAACGGTTCGGTGCTGGTGAGACTGGCGGGGCCGGTGCAGAGCAACGGGACAGGCAGATCTATGAGGCAGTTTATCCAAATAATGTGCTCAGACTTTTCTCCCATTTAATATTCATGACCTGTTCCTTCCTTCCCCCTTTGAAATACTAAACGGAATGAAAGTATTTACTATGCCCCATGGGGTAGGGAGAGCTGGACAACAGGAGACTGCCAGGCTGTTAGCTTCGGACCTTGAATGTTGTCTCCTCCTCCTCTTCCTCCGGAAGACTGGTCTCCAGCTCCCGGGATGACCTGCCCCAGCTAGGAATTCCAGAGGATCTTGGAGTGAAACTAAGGGTTGCTTGGGTGCTTTTATTTAGGAGGACCAGAAAGAAACCACTCCCTACAAGCGGCAGAGAGAGCAGCTGACTCTGCTCACCGGTCACCAAAGAATACCAGAGGGGAAGTTTGGGACTCTTCTCTCTGATCCTTTGTGCCCCAGCTACACGGAGGGTCTCTTGAATCCATACGGGATTACAGAACAAAGATACAGAGCTGGAAAGGATCTTAGGGGTCATCTAATCCAACACAGTAGTTGGTGTTTTTAATAGATGAGAAACTGAAGTTAAGTGACTTAACCAAGGTCACTTAGAAAATCAGAGCTGAGATGCTAAGAAAGAGCTCGAAACTCAAATGATAGGAAGAAAATTAGCGCTTGTTGGAAGAGGGAGTGTTTCCTCCCCCTCCTCCCCTACATCTCCTCTAACCCCTTTTAGTTCTAGAACCATGATAAAATTAATTCTTTGTTCCTAGAAAGAATGCTTACCTACTTCCTTATATAGCTCCATTCGCCATCCCTATAACCAGCCAAACCCGCCAATTCCTCCCTGGCCACTACTCCCCTGTTTATGTTTTCTCTCGGTTAAATATTAAAATCCTTGAGGGCAGGGATGATCTTGCCTTTAGGACTTGAATTCTAGGTGTTTTTCATCACAATGCTAGACATATAATAAATCCTTAATGAATACTTTTTCATTCATTCATTCATTCATTCATTCATGATTCAGAGTTCTATTTCCTTTCCCCTGCCCAAAACTCTGCACCCCACCCTCCCCACCACCACCATACCCACACACACAGTCCTTGCCACATAAGGAGAGGAGTGGAAGGAAGGACAGGGGAGGGAAACGAGCCTTCAGAAGGAAGCTGTGAAAATTGCCCCCTTGGAGATTCCCCACAAATCTATAGGGAAATATCCTTATATTATATAGATTTTTCTTGACTTGTAGCAATTAAATCGAGGAACCCAAAAGAGATGTTTAGGACAGGAACACAAGAAGACAAGCTGGAGGTAAAAAAAAAAATAGTCTTCAGTATTTACATTTTAAGTAAAGTAGGATGTCAGCTCCTTGATCTTATTTTACTTCCCATCAAAGTACATAGAAGAAGACTCTAAAATCTAAATCTTTTTGTAGCAGCTCTATCCATCACATTACTTGGTCTGCCCTGCGTGAACTCCCACCCCTGCCAAGACCAATGCCCACAAAAAATGGCCTCAGGCTTTGTGAGAATCTCTTGGAAGCACCAACAACCAGCTGCCCCCTCAGAGCTGATTTTGGTGAATGTTAGCTGATGTTCACATTGTACAAAGCAACTAGGAATAAATACTTACACAAAGCAACTAGGAATAAACCACTTAGTCCATGAGGAACTGGGTTTTCCTCAAAGCTGTTTTTAAACAGAAGCACTAAAGCATTCACACTTTCTGTCAGGGAAAGAGTTCTCTCCACCCTACTCCCCCACCCTTTTCTGCTTTCACCAGGCAGAGTGGAAATCATAATCTTGCCATTACCTCAAGAAGAAGCAATGGAGGAAGAAGAGGAAACCCTGGACAAATGCACAGCTTAGAGGAGCTGCCAAGAACATAAAGGTCGGAACAAGTGTCCAGGCACGATGCAGTCCTGGCAGATGGCTTCCCCTCTTTATTTTGAGAGGCACATGTATTTTGAAGGAAATATGATCCCTGTGCTTCAGAGAGGCTTTCAATTCTCCTAGCACATCCAGGTCTTGCTTGATGTGCACGTACAACTCGGAAAAAAAGAAACTCACGGGAGGAAACTCTCTTGCCAGATGAAGAAAGGGTGCTTTTAGTAGTGAGAAGGGGTTGAGGCATGTTAGAAACCATTTAACTCCTTTACACCCAGAGGGCACCATAGTGGAGAAACAATGGTGTCCTGAGGCCTAAAAGAAAAACAGAATTTTATAGCTGAGACAGTTGTTCTTATCCAGTCTATCTGACTTTTCCTGATCCCATTTGTGGTTTTCTTAGATACTAGATACGGTTTAATATTTCCTTCTCCAGCTCATTTTACAGATGAGGAAATTGAGGAAGAGTTAAGTGACTTTCCCAGGGTCACACAGCTAGTAAGACACTGAGGTCAAATTTGAACTCAGGAAGATCAGTCTTCCTGACTCCCAGCCCAGCATTCTATCCACTGTAGCACCAAGCTGAGAGTAGGGATTGTTTCATGCTTGTACTGTATGCATGGCTTCTAGCAGAGTGACTGGCACATAAGGGATGTCATTTCAGTCATTTCAATCATGTCCAACTTTTTTTATCCCATTTGGGGGTTTCTTGGCAAAGATACTGGAGTGATTTGTCATTTCCTTCTCCAGCTCATTTTACAGATGAGGAAACTAAGACAACTCAGTTAAGTGACTTGCTCAGAGTCATGCAGTTAGTGTTTGAGGCTAGATTGGACCTTAAGATGAGTCTTCCTGACTCCAGACCCAGCACTCTATTTACTGTGCCACCTAGCTGCCCCAATTGTGTTTGTTTTAAACACCTCCTGGCCCACACAACCTTAATATTGTGCAGATAATTGTGGAAGATTTCAAGGAACCATAAGATGCTGTCCCTTTTTGTACCTAAAAAAAAAAAGGAAAAAAGATTAAGAATTCATTTTTTAAATAAAGAACATTAGAGGATTGTAATTAAGTGCTGAGTTATATATAGGTATAGGTAGTCAGAGAAATTTAACCTTTTACACATAGAGTTGGGAATTTGGGTACCTCGATAGCAGGTTGCCAGAACCTCAAACAGGAGTTTTCCAAATGTCAAGTCCAGTATTTTCATCTCTCTAGATGTACAATTCTTTCACTCAGACTCTAGAATTAAATTTCTTGGCTTTTAAGATGAATTCTTCCATCTATCCCCAACCCTCAAAAAAGAAAGAAGTTTAGGCAATAATATGATATGGCCATTTAGAAACAAAAACCAAATATAATATGAGGTTGCATTGAAATGCATAGCCTCCAGGAATATCTCCAACAGATGAAAGTGCAATCAGGTCACTTCAGTTCTAGACACCACATTTGAAGAAGGGCATTGATAAAATCAAAGACATTCAGAAGAGGGCAACTAATAGGGTGAATGGACTGGAGAAAAAGCCATATGAGGATCAGGTGAAGAAACTAGGGATGTCTGACCTGGAGAAAAGATGTCTTAAGGAAGACAAGGCTGCTAACTTGAAGAATTTGAAGAGCTGATCTTGTAGAAGACAGATTAGACTCGATCTGCTCAGATGCAAAAGGCTGGAGATGGGGCAATGGATAGAAATAGCAAAAGGAAAGGGGTTTTTTGATTGTTTTTTTTCGTTGTTGTTTTTTTATATAAAGAGAAATCTCCTAATACTTAGAGCTATGGAATGAGTAGCCTTGGGGAGGTAATAGATTCTCCTTCTCTAGACATCTTCAAACAAAGCTCCATATTACTTGTTATGTATGTTAAATCATATATGTGTGTATGTGTGTATACACCCATAAATGTTATGGGAAGCTAGGTAGCACAGTGAATAGAGCCTTGAGTCTAAAAGCAAGAAGAATCTCATCTACCTGAGTACAAATATGGCCTTAGACATTTCCTAGCTATGTGACCCTGAGCAAGTCACTTAACCATTTTTGCCTCAGTGTCCTCATCTACAAAATGAGCTAGAGAAGGAAATGGCAAACCACTCTAGTATCTTTGCCAAGAAAACTCCAAATGGGGTCACAAAGAGTTGGGCAAGACTGAAACAACTGAATGACAAAGTATATGTCATGGTGGGGATTTCTGTTCAGGTTTTGTTTAAACTAGATAATCTTTGAGGTCCCTTCCAACTCTGACAATCTGTCAATCTTTGGTTCGATTGAAAAGCAGTCAGTCCAGGAACCACATAAAGGCACAACTAGAGAAGAACAGGAGCACTTACACAAGAGCTAAGTGCCTATAGACCCTCCCTGGGGAAAGCCCAATGCCAACGCATAGTCAGAATGCTTTTCCTAGCTAACAACTAGATGGAGAGTCTCTACTTGTCATGTTTATGGTTCAGGAATTCAAGTTAGTCAAGAAGTCCCCCATACTTAGACCCTCCAGGAACATTTGCAAAATTGTTATTGTGCAACTTTTCAGAGCCTTTTTTTTTTTTTGCCAGAATAAACCTATATTTAAATCCCAGCCTATTTTGCATCTAGTCAGCAGCTGTTAGACTGCAAGGGGTTCTAACGATATGTTTCCTCAGCTACTTAGGGTGCTTCTAACAAGAGATAGGCTTCATGCTGTTGGAGACTTGCCACATTGAGTAAGCAATTTGGGATGGAAAAGTGGATGTAGAGGGAGAAGGAGTTGCAGGAAGAATTGGAGGTTGGAGAGAGATTGAGTCAAAACCAAGACAAGAGTTGTAAGACTCTGAATGTGGTGAGCCCCAGGCAAAAACCACGACACAAGCCAGGCTCTTACTCTTCTCCTTTCGGCAACATGCTTTCCCCTCATAGCATACCATCTGTATCTTTACCAGGGACCAAATGCCTCCTTGCTAACAAAGTCATTGATCTTCATGTTCTCTGGCCCTTCCTAGGCACTGCCCTAATTTCTGGGTGTCTTCTTCCTTTTATAAAGCTGCTTTTTGGCTAAGGATAATTCACTCAAAGATGTAAGTAGATTGGAGTGGAGTGGAAGGGCCATGAGCTGTAGAAGAAGCTAAGAATTTGAGGACCTGAGAGTAGGAGGGCAAAAGCCTGAGTCCAAGACGAGAAGATCTGAAGAAACAGCAGGTCCATAGGAGTCAATGGGAACAACAATCTATCAGCAACCCAGTTAACTATAGAGGAAGGCTGAGAGAACTAGATGAGTAGGATGAACACATGGGGAAAATCAGAACAGGGAAACCACCATGAAAGCCTCAGGAGAAAGAGCTGGACAGAAGTACAAGAAGCTAGATCACTGTGGAAACAAATTGCCAAAGGAAAAGGTATGTGGACCACTAACCTTTTTTTCTGGCACCTTGATCAAGATGTAGCCATGCTTAATTTGATATCTTAAAGAGATGGCAAATTAGAAGGGCAGGATTCTGATAAACGGGTTAACCTCTAGATAGAATGTGCATTTTAACAAAGGATGATGCCTTATCCAAATGGAATAAAACTGATATAATGAAATGTTGTCTCCCCTGATTGCCAGGCTCTTTTCACCTTCATACTGGCCTCCCTAGAGTAGAATCATCCAATCTTACAATGTTAGAGGGCTCTGTGTCAACCTCCTCCCCCACAACAGGTACAAGCATACCTGGAAGATATCTGGGGCTAGGTTCCAGGCCACCCCAATGAAGCAAATAGCGCAATAAAGTGAGTCTCACATGAAATTGTTGGTTTCCCAATGCACATAAACGTTTTGTTTACATTATGCCATAGCCTTTAAGTGTAATTTATTATGGCTAAAAATTAATGTACATATCTTAATTTAAAATACGGCTAAAAATGCTAACCATCATCTGAGCTTTCAAAGAGTCATAGCTTTTTTGCTGGGGGAGGATCTTGACTCTGTTGATGGCGGCTGACTTCTCAGGATGGTGGTTCCTGAAAATTGGGGAGTTTATGGCAATTTCTTAAAATAAGATGACAATGAAGTTTGTTGTATGGATAGAATCTTCCTTAAATTTGACCCCTTAGAGTCCATTGTAAGGTTATTAATTGATCTAATTACAGTGTTGTGTTGTGGACAATGGGGGACCCAAAGAGAAGAAGAGAGAGGGGGAATGGCTGGTTGCTGGAGCAATCAGAACACACCCAACATTAATTAATTAATTTCACAGTCTTACATAGGCAAGATTGATGGAGTCGCAAAACAAGTATGATAGTAATATCAAAGATCACTGATCTGGGCAGCTGGGTAGCTCAGTGGATTGAGAGGCCTAGAGACAGGAGACTTCCCAGCTGTGTGACCCTGGGCAAGTCACTTGACCCCCATTGCCCATCCTTACCAATCTTCCACCTATGAGACAATACACAGAAGTTAAGGGTTTAAACAAAAACAAACAAACAAACAAACAAACAAAAAAGATCACTGATCACCGATCACCATTATATAACAATAATGAGAAAGTCTGAAAAACTGCAAGAATGACTAAACATGACACAGAGACTTGATGTAAGCACACACTGCTGGAAAAATGGCACTGATAGATTTGCTCAACTCAGGATTTCCACAAACATTCAATTTATATTAAAAAAACACAATATCTGTGAAGTAAAGCAGAATAAAATGAGATTTCCTGTATTTAGTAAATTTTTTGTTTGTTTGTTTGTTTGTTTGTTTTAAAACCCTTCCCTTCCCTCTTAGAATCAATACTGTGAATTGGTTCTAAGGCAGAAAAGCAGTAAAGGCTAGGCAATAGGGGTTAAGTGACTCGCCCAGGGTCACACAGCTAGGAAGTATCTGAGGCCAGATTTGAACCTAGGACCTCCCATCTCTAAGCCTGGCTCTCAATCCACTGAGCCACCTAGCTGTTCCCCTTAGTAAATGTTAATGGAATTGAATTAGAGCTAAATGAATGAAAGATGATCCAGGAATTATCTCATTCTTCTTTAATAGGACCTGTTTTAAGTGAACTCAGCATACACAAATGAAAGTATATGTGACTAGCAATAAAAAAAAAGGTAAAAAAATACATAAAATAAAAACTTTAATTATGCACTAAAACAAGGGTTGGCAACGTTTGGCTCTGGAGCCATATCTGGCTCCACCTCCCAACCTACCAGTCCAAGCACAGCCCCAGCATGTGCCCCAGGGGGTGCTTCAGCTCCTACCCCAATTCCAGTGCCCTCCACCTCCATCCCCCTCCTTCCGCAGGTAGGCGTTTATGGCTCTCACGACCAAAAAGGTTGCTGACTGTTGCACTAAACCATGCCATTTTCCCCAGCTGAATAATATCTCCCAGCAGTTCTCCCAATCATGCACATTCTCACTTTGAGAAGCATTAATGTGAGTCATTACATTGTCCTGTACCAAACATTGGTCTTTGTCTGGAGTTCTCCCTTGGAACAAGTCATGTCATTGTCATAAGTCTCTTTGTTTCATTATTACTATTTAGTTATTACTAATGGCTCCAAAGTACAAGAGTAGTGATGCTCATAGCTCTGATAAGCCTAAGAAATGTCACAAAGTATATAGGTATGTCTGTCTAAGAAATACTTATTAAATAATGGGATTCACTATTATGCACAGTTTTCAACTTATACAAAGGATCTTGGAACATATTGGTAGTGTAAAGCAAGGTCCTGCTGTAATAGCTAGCTTTAAGATTTACTAAATGCTAGACAAATATTATCTCACTTGATCTTCAAAACAACTCAGGAAAATGGGAGGTATTATCATCTCCTTTTATAAATATGAGGAAACAAAGGTTTAGTTACTTGCTCAGGGTCACACAGCTAGCGCATCATTGTCTGAGGTCCGATTTGAATATCTGACACCAGGTCCAGGGCTCTATCCACTGTGCCACCTGGAAGTCCAGTCCCCTATCCACTATGCCATGTTTCCCCAAATCAGCACAACTTCGGAAGACATTACCAGGCTGGGTGAAGGGGCTCACTTGATCTGGGGGAAAGAAGACTTAGCAGGTCATGATGACTCTTTTCAAGCATTTCAAGGGCTGTCATGTGAAAGAAGAATAGTCTTGTTCTGTTTGGCCCTTAGTGAAAGTTGCTAAGGGGCAAATTAAGACGATGTTAAAGAAAGCTTCCTGATTTTTTCTTCTTTTTCTTCCTAACTTCCTTTCATGTTAAGAAAAGTTCCCTTGAATCATTCAAAATCAGAATGCAGTCCATGAGATCCCACTGAGGGTGCCCTCTCATTGGAGGTCTTCAGACAAGGACTGGGTAGCCACTTTATCATGTATTATCATGAGGATGTTTGGGGCAGGGGGAATGGAGGGAAATTTGAGTTAAACTAGATGCTGCTGAGTTCCCTTCCAACTCGAAAATGGCTTTGTGATTCTACAATTCTCCTGGGGCTCCTCCTCTATAGACTGTTCCAAAGCTACCAGAATCTCTGCCAGAAAATAAGCAGGGGATAAAAAGAGGAAATGAAACCAGAATCAGTTCATTTGACTACTCGTTAACATCTATGGCTTAAAAACTCTGTGTGAAGAGAGGTTCAAACTAATGGCTAATAAAAGTTTTGACTGAGCCATGATTTTCCATTACCTTTTTCTTATGACCATCAACAATCAAGATTTTTTCTGTGAAATGCTTTCTATTTTCCTGATGACTTAGAGTAACTACCAAGTAGTTAAGGGAGGCAATATAACTCTGAGAACAATGTTGGACTCTTAAATGCCTCCTTATGCATAAGTTTTTGCTAATGTCTACAGCGACTGCTTCAACACTGCAGTATATATACAATGTGGACCTGACATCTGCTGTGGTCACCTAGAATAAGGCTCCTAACCTTGCAGTGCCTCCATTTCCTCATCTACAAAATGCCAAGCAGTAATCCTGATGGGTCTTGTTTTCCTGGGTAGTAGCGTGATTAGAAATCATTTTTTAGAAGCAACTGGCAAACCTGTAAGTTATGTCTACACGGGCAGAACAAAAGAGATATCGCACCAGCCATCTATTGAACTTGATCAATGTAAACAGTCCATTGAGAATCTTAAAAAAAAAAAATCCTTTGGCTTTCTCCACATATGAGAGGTTTTGCCCTCAAATTCAGGTAACTAACTGCCTCAAGCCTGCAACAATGTACAAGTATAGACTCTTCCGAATAAAATCCATGGGACATCAAAATTGTTTTTATAGTGGAATTTTGTTAAAAAATGATTCATTGGTAGAAACCCCATTTCCTGTCTACAGGAGCTGGAGATAAAACACAGCTGTTCCCAGCATCTCATCAGTAAATCTGAAAGGGCAAAGAAAATCTTTGAACCCAGTAGGAGAAGAAGGGAGGTGTCATACATACTCTACCCCTCACCCCCTTTCTTCCTCTTAGGCTCCTTGATCATTTAGTGAATTATTTAATTTTGTTGGGTACTTTGGAAGTTTAGGAGGTTTTTGTTTAAGTGACTGATGTTTGTGGTGGGGAAAGATGACAACTTGAAGGCTAATTATTACTAGATGGGGAAGGTGAGGGGGAGTGCTTCCTTCTAGGGTTAGATAAGGCTTCTACTATTCCTCGACAAAGATGGGGGAGAATGGGGGCAAATGTGCTTTCTTACCTTAGACCTCACCATCTACCTGTCTCATGTTCTTAGCCCAATGGGCTTTTGGGAACCAGGGAGTAGACAGGAGATGCTTGTGTAGCATAAGCCTAATGTAGAAGAAGCAGGAAAAGGAGATGAAGATGGACCTAAAAAGTCCTGCCTAGCAACCCTGAGAGACAGATACTATCTCTAGCACCAGTGCAGCAACCAGCATAGCGCTTTCCCCGTCCAATAGGAACCAGATCCCATGCAACACAATAATAATAGCTAACATTTATATAATGCTTAATATGTTCTAGGCTCTATGCTAAGGTAGGTGCTATTATCATCCCCATTTTATAGATGAGAAAACTAAGGCAAACATAGGCTAAGTGACTTATCCAGAGTCACACAAGTTGGTAACTACCTGAGGTTAGAATTAAATTTAAGTCTTCCTGATTCTGCTGTATCCACCACTATAAAGTTCAAACTTTTTGCTCCCATTTCTTAGTAAATAATTCTTGTAGAAAGTGCTAGGTGGCAGGTAGTAGAGAGATTCTACCCCCAAGTTCTCTATACTAATGAAATCACTGATCAGGATTCCCACCCTTCTCCCCCCATTTTTGAGGGGTGACTTTGTATGGTCAAATGTATAGAACTTTTTAAGGAAATTAGTTGGCTCACCACCCCCAAAAGCAATTTTGAAAGTTGGGAGGTTTAGAGGGGAACAGAAATGCCAGTTAAACTCTGAAGCAGACACCACTATTTAAAAAAAAATCTGTAGGCTTCTCCACTTGAACCAAATGCTCTGGGATACTGGGAAATGTGTCTATAAGGGCAGTGAATAATAGCGCTGACTTTAGGAACTTTCTCTGATTATTGATCTGATCTACAAGTAGTTGATTTTGTCCTGTAACTACTTTTGTTCTATAACTGCTTAAGTCATGGTTGTCTCAAATTAATTCAGAATTCATTTGGTCTTTAATGGACTAAGTTCAAGTCAAAATCAGATTTGGGAAGAGAACCGCATTCTAGGAAACACTGGGTTAATTTAAAGTACATTTTTAAAACACTTATTGTGTGTCAGGCATTTTGCTAAGAGCTAGAGATACAAAAAAAAAAAAGACAAAAATCTCTGTTCTCAAGAAATTCAGGCTCAAAAAAAGGTGGGAAAAAAGCACTCAGAAAAACACAAATCCAGAAGCCGTTCTTAGAGAGAAAAGTCCTAAAGAATATATTCAAATTGAAAATATGAGAGCTCCTGATATTGTAGTAGTATCTTTATTTTCAACGCACTTGGGTTTTTGAGATCTTGAAATCTTCAAGACTTCATGATCTTTCTTTTTATTTTCCTCATTTCAATTGAATTTAAACAAAAGTATAAACTAAGGCAGTTCTCCAAGCAGAATAACATCTATTAGCAGGGGCATGCTACCTGTCAATAAGTGAGTCAATGGCTTGCCTCTTTTTGTGCCAAAAATCTGAAACAGATGAATAGCTCCCTTTTTATGGGCTTTGGGAGAGTACAGAACAGGGGAGATGAAACCCTGGAATTAAGGGCAACATCATTAGTTACAGAGCTGCAGTACAGGAAACATAATTGATTGGAAATTTGGTAATGGGTGCTAGCAATGATTCCTTCTTCTCTCACGAATCTAAAAAGTGCTCACTGTCAGAGTCCAGATACCAGATAGAGGCCCAGATTTTTAAAAAGCAAACCAGACATCTTTGAAGGATAGCTTGGTGGCATAAAGATATCAGACACAAACCCCTTTTCTTTCTCACACATTCCCCAAGGTTAACAACATTCCTTGGGGCAAGAATAAATCAGTGATTAGCAGGAGAGCTGGATTTCTAAACTTAGTCCATTATAGACCAGTTGAATTCTGAACTAAGTTAAGAGACAAAGAACTGTGACTTAAGCAGTTTTAGGACAAAAGCAATCACAGTATAAAATCAATTACTTGTAAATAGGATAAATCAATAAATGGTAAAAGATCAGTTTTCATCTTCTCACCCCATCAGAGATGAACACTAGGACTATTTCATAGTTAATGGTTACCTAAAATCATTCATCATTGCTTAGTCTCCTTTTTCTGCCTTTACCACCCTCTACTTTTTTTTTTAACTAATGCAGATTTGAGAAAGAATGAACTATTTACTTCACAATATGTGCAAGGGAGGGAGGAAATATTCAACAAAGGAATATTCTTCAGGAAATAGTTTTATTGTTTCTTAAATTTCAATAATATCCCTTGACAGGGAATGAAGTTCTTTTCTTCCTCAGGATTTATACTGGTGAAAGTGAAAATGAAGAATAGAAGGCTTAATAGCAAGTATCTTAATAACTGCCTTTTCATTCATAAAAGAGAATGATGACATATGTTCTCTATCTCCACTGAATACTGAAACAAAATGAACATAACTTGAAGCAGGAAACATAAAGGTTGGACTAAAAAAAGGCATGAGTAACTATGTATAAGTAATTTGGGTGTAGATGTAGAAATTAATGAAAAAAAGCCACCAGTTCCACCCTGCCACCTTAGGATTGTTAAATAAAGCACCAGAGTAATTGAATTCACTCTGGCAGCAAGAGGCAAGGATAAAATGGGAGTTGAAAAGCATTTGCTCACTCCCTCATCTAAAAAAAACTTTTTAGATGAGGGAGTGAGTATATATGTATATATACTGAGACTGAAGTGAAGTAGTGAGAAAGCCAAATATGCACTGGCTATGTATGCTATGGGTATGACTCACAAAAGAGATGAAATAGCCCTGAGGCTATGGGCTGACTCACAGAAGATTTATAAAACACTCTTGTGACTGGGGTAAAGAGGGGAGGGGAAAAGGGAAAGCTGAGCTTCAGTTCAGCAGAGAGGCAATAGATGGCAGTAACAACTCAGCAGATAGGCTGACAGCAATTGAGAAGACAAACAACAGATAATAGTAGATACTCAGTGGAGAACTAGGAGATGACAACTAAGTAGAAGCAGCCAAACAGATGACATTATCAGTTCTATAGGGAATAGCAAATGGCAGTTTTGGTGGCAGAGAGATACTCCAAGCAGCATGAAATCTTAGGAGCATGAATTGTTTGGGCTAGGCTCTGAGTATTTTCTCCTCCAAATGTGGCTTGGGAATCTACATCCATGTGTGTATGGAGGGATGATTTGCTTTGTTTTTCTATTTTATTTAATTACTATTACTGATCAATTCTTAAATCAAATCTGGATTGGTCTACAAAAGAATGAATGAGATTAAAATTCATGCCAGGGGTTTTGCATAGATGCTGACCCATAACTTGAACCTGGGTATGGTTTTTCAGAAGACCACAATGAGGGTTCAAGTTATGCATACAAAATTAGAATATCTAGGACTTTTGGAAAATTTTCTCAGGGTATTTTCCAGAATTGTATGGTAGTCTGGTTTATAATAGTCCTGATAAGAACTAAGTATATGTATTGAATTACCCCAATTTTCTACTAGGTTGAAAGTTCCCCAGATGATAATTCGGTATGTGCCCAATGGACAGTGAGGGAACATGCAATTTTTTTCAGTTTTAGGGTAGAAAGCAGACAGTGGGCTAAGACCCACCAGAATAAAGGTTAATGATGTCTTAGAACTATGGAGATTTGGTTATCTAGCTTTGAAAAAAAATATCCCATCTAGGATTCTGCAATTTAATTAAAATTCAAAGTCCAGCAAAAATGTTCAAAAATACCACCTTAACACAATCAAATAGGACACCTTTGGCGGGTGGGGGGGATTGTGCTTAATTTATTATATGCTTTTAAATAAAAAGATATACACACATATATAATAGAGATTCATGATTTAATAAGCAATCTTTTTTTCTTATTCTTTTTTGTATAAGGAAATGTTCATATTTGTCAAGTTCACTATAAAATATATTAAGGGGAAATACTACCACAAAAGAAACAAGATATTTAGATGGAAGACAACTTCATAGTCACTTAGTCCTGGGACATCTACTACACATGAAACAATGGAGTTTTCCCTCTTTATAAGTCAGCCTTCTTTTTCTTTTCTAATGAAATATTACAACTAACTCTATTGCCTATGAACAGGGCCAGTTCTCTAGGAATACAGTAAAGAGCTTCCTTCCCCAAAGCCTCTAGTTTGTTCTTTCAAGATCCTGAACCTTCCACATATCCTAGAGAGGTAAATGCTGTGTGGGACTAATTAAACACTGTAATTATCCATGAGCTGTAGCCCAGGAGCAGAGAGAGAACCTAACACATGACTGATTGTAATATCAGGTAAATACTCCAGACGTGTGACTGGTAAAATGCAAAATATTCTATTCATTTAATATTCTTGATGAATAGTGAATTAGTCTAATCACATTAGCTATTCTATTCATTTATTAGCTGAGAGTGATTAGAAGTGAATAGCTGGGGAAAAAACCCTCTCAAGTTGCAAAAATTAAACTTCTATAGTTTTATTATGTTTATTTTCAACTGAAGGTAATTGTCTGTTGCTTTCTCTGAGATGAGCCTTTACCCCTCCCTGTCTCCCTTCCTTGAAAAGCTCATGGCTAAGTACATGTGGAGAGGGAACAGATGAGGCATTTACAAAGCTGGAACACTGACTCTGATATGTGATTATTCTCCAGATCTGGATCAATGAATATGAAAAAAAAATCATTGAGCTTCCAAAGGCAGTGTAGAAAATACTTCTTGTAACCATTTTTTTCTCCTGTGATTAGCAACAGGCCAAAAATGGCTGATTTCTAAAGGTCATCTGAGTGAGACCATCTGCCCAAAACATATAGATTATACAGTTACCTAAAGTGTTGCATGCAGTAAAACACAACCAAGAAATAATTTGTAGCAGAGCAAAGAAGGCGGAGTGAAGGCAAGAAACTCACCCAAACTCTCCCAAATTCCCTTACAAACAATTTTAAAATAATGTGTTAAGTTCATTTTTGGAGTGACAGAATCAACAAAAGGTTGGGGTGAAACAATTTTCCAATCCAAGAAAACAGAGATGGGCAGGAAAGGTTTGTCACACCAGAGTGGTGGTTGGGCCAGGAGCTCAGCCCAGACCTGCCACAGGAATGCCAGCAGGAAGCCTTGGAAGCATCTGTAGCAGCAGCAAAAACAGCTTTAGGAGCTCTCAGGGGTCAGACAACTGGTAAAGAGATTACAGGATATTCTTTGCTAGCTCTGAATACAGGACCTTGTTGCATTTCCCATACACAATTATGAGTTGGGTCCCAGAACAATAAGGAGCCCTACCATACTAGTATTTGTGGCCACAAGGGAGGCTGGGATGCTGGTCACAGTTCCAGGGCAGCAAAGAGTATCTGTGGTCACTCAGGAGGGAGCAGGGTCCCTGGTCTCAGCTCCAAGTCGGAAATAAGCCCTAGTTCTTAGGCTACAAGAGAGCAGGAGACCTGATCACAGTTCCAGGGTAAAGAGCAGTGGCTACAGAAAAACAAGGTTCCTTCATTAAAGGCCAGGTCACAGACTAGAGGAGTAGTAACCAAACCTCCCCTTAGAGCAAACCACCTTGGAAGCACTGAAAACTTATAGACCCCCAGAACTACCTGTGAAAACAGTAGCACAAAAAAAATATGAAGCTTGAAACAGTGCCTCCTCCATCCTGGGAACAGAGGTCAACTTTAACATAAAATAAAAGGTCAAGAAACAGGCTAGGAAAATTAGAAAACAATAAATAACTAACCTAGCCATAAAAAAAGGTTCTTTAGTGACAGGGAAGATCCAGACACAAACTCAGAAGACAATGATGTCAAAACAGCCACAAGCAAAACCTCAAAGGAAAGTTTGAATTGGATGCAAACCCAAGAAGAATTCTTAGAAGAGCTCAAAAAGGAAATACACAGCAATCCTAACTGTGAATGTGAATATAATGAACTTACCCATAAAATAGAAGCAGTTAGTAGAGTGGATTAAAAATCAGAATTCTATGATGTGTTGTTTATAAGAAACACATTTGGAGCAAGGAGACATACACAAAGTAAAGGTAAGGAGCTGGAACAGAACTTATGATGTTTAAACTGAAATAAAAAAGGAGCAGAGGTAGCAATCATGATCTCAGACAAAGCTAACGCAGAGATAGACCTAATTAAAAGAGATAAGAAAATAAGGGCAAAACAGGTACATGATTTAGACACAAATGGTGATAGCATAAGAAAAATAGGAGAGCATGGAAAATTTTACCTAACAGACCTATATAATGTAAGGGAAGAATTTATGACCAAAATAAGAGATAGAGCACATTACAGGATATAAAATGAAGAAATTTGATTACATCATATAAAAAATGTTTGCACAAATACAACCAATGCTACCAAGACTAGAAGGAAGGCAGGGAACTGGGAGAAATTTTTTACAAGTTTCTCTGATAAAGGCCTCATTTCTTAAATATATATATAGAGAATTAATTATCAGAATACAAGTCATACCCCAATTGATAAATGGTCAAAGGATATGAATAGGTAGTTTTCAGAAGAAAAAAATCAAAGCTATCTGTAGTCATATGGAAAAAAGTGTTCTAAATCACTATTGATTACAGAAAGCCAAATTAAAACAACTCTCATGTACTACCTCATACCTACCAGATTGGCTAATATGACAGAAAAGGAAGATGATGATATTGGAGGGGATGTGGGAAAATTGGAACATTAATGTACTATTGGTGGAGCTGTGAACTGATCCAACCCTTCTGAAGAGCAACTTGGAACAATAAATATGCAATAAAAATATTGTGCATACCCTTTAATATGCACATACCACTAATATGCACATAATAAGCAACACTACTACTATGTCTGTATCACAAAGAGATCAAAATTAAAGGAAAAGGACTTATATGTGCAAAAATATTTATAACAGCTCACTTTGTTGTGGAAGAGAATTGGAAATTGAGGGGATGTCATCAATTGGAAAATGACTAAATAAGTTTAATTGTGATGGAATATGATTGTGCTATAAGAAATGATGAGGGTGATGTTTTCAGAAAAATCTGGGAAGACATATGAACTGATACAAAGTTAAGTAAGCAGAGACAGGAGAACATTGTACACAGCAAACATTATACATAGTGACAGCATGATGAACAATGACTTAGCTATTCTCAGCAATATAATGATTAAAGACAATTCTAAAGGACTAATGATGAAAGCTGCTTTTCATTTCCAGAGGAAGAATAAAGGAATATGAATGTAGATGGAGGCATACTTTTTGGGGGATGTGAATAACTATTTGGGGGGAGGATGCATTTCTTGGGGGGAGGGGCTATGTGTGTGTGTTCACAACATGGCTAATATGGAAATATGTTTTGCATAACTACACATATATAATCTATATCAAATTGCTTGCCTTCTCAAGGAAGGTAGAAGTGTAGAAGGGGGAACAAAATTTGGAACTCAAAATTTGAAAAAAACAAATGACAAAAAATTTTACAGGTAACTGAGAAAAACCAAAATAAGAGAAATTGCAAATATAAAAGTACAGATGGAGTTGTGTTGGAGTTATTTTTCATTGGTTCAAGAAAGTCAACTGTCAAAATTTCAGTGTGAACATTTACATTTTGGAAATTGACAAAAACTAAAAATCAGAGCTCAATTTGTTTTGTTGATTTTCTAGATTTAAGAAAATTTTAACAATATAAGTTAAACTTAAAAGTGAAAAAGAAATAATTGACACTCATAAAAATGCTCTAACTGATGTTTTGCATCATTCCCAACTATTAGTCAAAGATGATAAAAGATGGAATTAGTCAGTGTTGTAGAAAGTGTAGAAAGAAGACAGGCATGTGAATACACCATTAGTACAGCTTTGAATTGGTTCAAATGAACCTCAAAACAACTTGAAATTATTGAGAAGTCACTAAACTCTTTATAACCCTTTACTAAACAATCCCACTACTGGATAAAGGGAATAAAGACAAAAAGAAAGGTCCCACTACCAAAATATTCATACTACTTTTGTGATAACAAAAATCTGTAATCAGAATGGATGCTCATCAATCAGAAAATGACTGAACAAATTATGGCACACAAATGTAGCCTAAGGCTCCAGCTTGAGCATTGGCATAAGACTCTCTGCCCTGGTGGAGAGAATAATTACCAAATTGGTGAGACCTTAGGAAAGAAGAGTTGTTTTTCTGGCTTCCCTCTCTGAAAGAGAAAATATATGGTTTTAGGCTCTTACCTACTTATCAAAGGCATGGCTCAACGAGTAATCATTCTCTACAAATGAAGAGAGTCCTATGCCAATGCCCAGGCTTAAACACTAGGTTGCAAATATAATGAAATTATTACATTATAAGAAATGGCCCAAATGAGGAATTCAAAGACATAGAGATAGACTGATATGGAGCAAATAATCAGAACCATAAACTATTTCTTAAGAAGCCTTTGTTTCTATTTCCAGAATTTAACATAGTGCCTGGCACATAGTAAGCTCCTATATGCTTTTTGACTGAGTGATTGCAATGATGTCATTAAAGACAACAATAACAGCAGCTGAATGTGGATGAAATCTTTTGATCTATCTTGGTACCAGAGGACAGATGACAAAGTACACCTTTTGGTAGAATAGTGGTCTTCTAATGGTGAAGAGTGCTATGCACACTCTCACATGCATTCGTTATGCTGATTGGTTTCTTTTGCAAGTTTTGTTTTGTTTTATTTCATAATAAAAGGTTCTATGTGGAGTCTAGAGGAAGTATACTGGGAGATATCAATAATGAAAGGAAGAAAAAGCATTAATAAAACATTTTTAGCATATGTGCTGCCAAAGCAAGAACAATAAAACATTATTTTTAAAGAAGAAGTAGTGAAGTCTCCAATTTCTAGAGATTTTATAAAAATTGCTACAAAATAATTCTTTAGGACTACCCTAAATCCTTTTTGTTGCAATTCTGGCCCATCCTTATACCAACATTCTTGACGAATGGACTTTCTTCAAAGCGACAGTTTCTCCCAGAGGAATAAATGAAAAGGGCTTCTTTAGACATGATCAGAGAAAGAATGAGGAAGGGATATTATAGGCTCACTGATTGTAGAAAATGATGTAAAAATAGATGACCAAATGAAAGTTGGTTTGGAAATATATATAGCAGCAAGAACAATGGACCAGCAGTTGTTGCCCTGCCTCTTCTGCCTTTAACTAGCATGACTTTGGCCATGTCCTTTTATCCTTCTAGGCCTCAGTTTTCTCATCTGCACAGTAAGAGACTACTACACTAGACCCTAAACACTGGTTTGTGACACTTGTTTTTAAAGTCACACAACCTTCTAATTTGAAGGAACTTCAGAGGGCATCTCTCCTAATCCCTACCTGAAGAGAGATATTTTCTGCACCCCTGATAAGATGGGTTTTAGACCCCCAGCTATACCACTTATTCTTCGACAGCAGCGACAGAATCTTCTTTTCCTTGATAAGTCATTGATACAAAGCTGGAAGGGGTCCTAGAGGCTATGTAGCCCAACTTCTCTATTTTATAGATGAGAAAATGGAAATCCAAAGTATTTAAATAATTTACCCAAGGTGCAAATGACAGAGCCAAGCCTCGAACACAGGTCCTCTAACTAGTTATACATTCTTCTCTTTCCTTTCTTGATCCCTTGGTGAAACAGATCAGTTTGACCTTGTCTTCTCCTCTTGAATCCTTTTGGCCCATTATCCCATTAAATATCTTGCCCTGCCATACCCCAGCTTTAGATTACTTCCACCATTTGCTACTTTTACTCCTACTCATGCACTATTGAACAAAGCTGGAGAAAAGTCATGAATCTGTGCTGCCATAATTTCAACTGGGTCCTCACTGCAATCCTTTTATTATATAATCCTAAAGGATTCACTATCCCACTTATCACACTAGCTCTTCCAAACTGTTTTATGCTGCCATAAACTTCCTACAACTCTCCCTCCCCTCATCCCTTCAGCTAAGATCCTTGCCTCCTATTTTACTGAAAAAAAAAATCAAGGCCATTTGTCTTCTCTGTCTTCTCTTCAGTTCCTCATTTCACATCATTCATTGGTGCTGATTATTTTTTTAACCCTTACTTTCCATCTTAGAATCAATACTCTATATTGATTCCAAGGCAGAAGAGCGGTAAGGGTTGACTTGCCCAGCGCCACACAGCTAGGAAGTATCTGAGGCTAAATTTGAACCCAGGATCTCTTGTCTTTAAGCTTGGTTCTCAGTCTACTGAGTCACCTCACTGCCACCAGCACTGTTTATTTCTGTGACAATGGATACAATTTCCTGATATGTAACATGAGGCATTGCAATGCCTCTGATATTTACTTGAAAGGGGAAGTTGTCATATACAATATAGGAGATTTCATATATAAAATGATTTGTAAGCCTTAGAGTGATATGGAAACAACAGTTATATTATTACATGGAGATTAGTAAAATACCACAAATATGGTGGATCATGATTTTAGCAAGGCATTTGGAAAGGACTGAAATAGTCTTCTTTTAGATAAAATAGAAAAATGTAATATGAAATCATGAAGTTAGGAGGAATTGCATTTGACTAAACCACCCTTAAAAAATGCCAATTAATACATAAATACCCAAAGCCATTTACATCACTGATCCATTCAAGAACCTTTAAAGGCTCCCTACTTTCTATAAGACAGACTCTTACCTGGGTATTTAAGGCCCTCCGCAATCTGAATTCAACCTACCTTCCAAATTTATTTAATAGTACTCCCCTTTAGGTAGGCTGTATTCTTGTCTAATTAGACTATTGGTTATTCCTCAATCTATTTACTCTTTTTCCTACCTCTGGTTTGAAACAGATTGCTTTTATATCTCCACATATTGAAAACTTCCCCTCCCTACAAGGTCCAAGATTAAGAACCACTTCCTCCATGAGGCCTTCCCAGTTTTTCCTAGCTCAGGGTGATCCAATCCAATCTAACCTCTCTTCTCTCTCTGTTTAATCTTTCCTATGAATTTATTATAGTCTAACATATTTCTTTGTGTACAAGTCCACTCTCAAGTAGACTGTAAGCTCCTTGAGTGCAAACTACATATAGTTTTTCATCTTTCTATTCCTAGACCTAAAACAGAGCCTTGAAAATAATAGGCAATTAATAAATGCCAGTTAAATTGAACTAAGGTTTCGAGGAAGAATTTCCTAATAATTAGACCTGTCAGAAGTGGAATGGATTGCTTGTGAAATTAAGTGAGGGTTCACTTGGATGGACTCCTGAGCATCCTCCATGTGTCTGTGTCTGGGAATACTTCAGAGAATGACATACACTCAAAATATGAGGAATAATAGGATTTAAAGCATAATAAGATTGAGGCTTGAAAGGGGCTTTATGGATCATTTCATCAGATTCTATCAGTTTATAGGTAGGGAAACTGAGGCCTAGTGTGGATAAATGAATTACCTAAGATCACATAGGTAGTAAAGAACAGAGCCAAGAAAGTACCTCCTGCCAGTCAACCAATGCCAAAAGATTGAATAGCAATTGCTGAGCAGAGCCCAATATTAAGCAGGCAAGAGAGTTACAGAGGGAATAATTAGCAGTCCCTGCCCTCCAGGAATTTATAATCTAATGAAAGAGAAGGAACACTCCCCCACGAAAATGATAGAAGATAGCAGACATGGTGAAGACAAACCAGGTATAATCCTGGAATACATACACACACACACACACACACGTGTGTGTGTGTGTGTGTGTGTGTGTGTGTGTGTGTGTGTGTGTGTGTGTGTGTATTGGGTTAAAAGGAAAATGCCGAGGAGTAAGCAGCATGAATCAGTATAAAGAATGGTGGTTTGGGAATCTGAGGATTCAGGATCAAATTCTGATTCTGGTATTTCTATTTATGTGACATGGTGCAAATCAGGTCAACCCTTCATGCCTCAATTTCTCTCCCAATAAAAAATGAAGGAATTGGTCTAGAGAGCATCTGATGTTTCTTGTAATTCTAAATCTATGAGCCTATGTGTTTTCAATTGGGTAGTAAAGATCCCAGTTATGCTATTCACTCCAACTCAGGAGGAACTTGGACTTGAGTGCTAGCCTAGGGAAGATGTGTTAGCGAAGATGTGGCACACATGCAGAGCCAGCACTGGGATAGGTGCTATCGAAGAGCCCCCCAAGGACATTTTTGCAGCGCCCCCCCACTCACAGACAGCTTGAATTTGCCCTCTGGGCACTCAAACTCAGAAAAGGTTCACCAACACTGGGCTAGGGCGACAACATGAAAAGTCAGGAGATGGGATAATGAATTAAATCTGTAGGTAAAAACTAGTCTTGGTAGTCCTTGATGGGGAACTCGAGCCTAATGAGAAAAACATTAAAGGGCCACTTCAAGGGTTCAATGGACAACACTGATTACATTTTTACTAAGTGTCAGGTATCGTCATTCTAGATGTGATATGAAGACAAAAATATAACTGTCCCTGCCCTCAAGAAGCTAACATTCTAACAGGAAAGAGAACGCATACAAAGATGAGTACATATAAAATTTGTACCAAGTATATAAGAAAATATAGGAAAGGGAAGGAAGTACTAGGCCCTGGGAAAGCCAGGAAAGGCTTCATTATGGGAAATAGTATTTGAGCTGCCTTGAAGGAAAAAAGAGATTCTTACAAAGGCCAAAAGAGTATGCATTCCAGGCATGGGTATCCAGCACCATGCTAGGCACTGTAAGATTCAAAACCAGCATAAGACATAGTCTTTGCCTTCAAAGAACTGAAAGTTAGGTTCAAGATAGAATATGCAGACTTTAGGTTATTAGAAGAGAGAGTAAGGAATGTTATTGAGTCACTTTGGTTTCCAGTTTCCACATTTCTATGGGGAGCCCAAGGCCAGCCATTCTACACTGGAACTATCTCCACTTCCTGACCTCCTCCTAAATAGGAGACATATGGGAAGCAAGAGGAAGGGGTTGCTGTTGACACTGTAGTTGTACTGTTTGGGGTGGTTTTTCAAGGTTTTAATTCATTGTAATTAATTTTTATTGCATGGAGGCTGATGGCTGCTACAGTGAAAGGCAGTAATTTCCCCAAGTCAAAATAATAAATAAGTAAATTTAAATAGTCCTGAACTTTCCAGGAGGGGAGATACCAATTCTAGGTCACACCCGTACACGGGAAAGCCAGTGACAAGGGCTCTGCCCACCTCTGAAGGAAGGCCAGAGAAATCAAAGGGCAGCCATGGTTTTCAGCTCTTCCTTCCCACCAGATTTTCAGGAAACCAATTTTTCTGATCTATTCTCTTCCCTTCCCCCCACCCCTTTCACCACATACTGGTACATACACACCTCATTTTTGTGGTTTTTCTATTTTAGTCAGCTTGGAAGGTAAGGATTTTTAAAGAACTAAACCTTGGGTGTCCAAGCAGCACCCCAGTATGAATAAGGGACCCCTGATCCTGAATTGGGAAAGAGAAAACCCCTATTGGTTGGTCTGCTGGGAAACAATGAGCTCTGTGCACCGAGAATCCTTTGTTCAGCTCCACACTTAGAGCCCTGGCAAGCCCACCGTGCTGGAGCGTGTGCTGGGTATTAAGTCTCATTTCAAAGATGTTTGTGAGTCTCTGCAGCGGAATGACATGGGAGCCGAGCTGGATGCTGGGATTGGGAGGGAGGCTGGCTCGCAGAGGTGATTTGCTTTGAGCCTTGTTCATCTGTATAAATTGGAAAGAACTGAACTGAAAACTGAAGGCCTTGGGCATTGGGGGCTATTTTCTGACACATAGCTCACCCCCTCCCTCTTCTACCAAAAGAGGACTGGGGAGAAAAAGAAGATTAAAACTTTTACAGTCAGGAAACTCTGTGTTGGGGCTTCAGGAGAGAGCCCTGAGTAATGACTAGTGTTAAGTTTCTCCTGGAAGACTCATTTATCTGGATGCCAGTGGGTGATCTTTGCTTCCTAAGCTTGAAAATTTAGATTTATTGGGTGCCAGAAATTGGACTGGCCACCATTTAATAGGCCCGGACACCATGAAGGTGAGGGCGATAAGGGGGAGAAAAGTCAAGGGGGCAAAATGGATGGTGTCTTGGTCTGGGATGGTAAAGTAGTTGTTAATAAAAAAAAAAAAAAAAAAAAAAACAGTGAAATCCGATTAGCACCATCAAATGTTGGCCAGGGCAGGTGGGAAATCCAAGACTCTGGAGAAACTAGTGGTTAAGAACAGAGTAGAGATCAGATAACCCGTGGGAAGAGAAAGATGGTGCATGTTAAACAATTAGTCTCTGAACTTTGGTGTGGAGAAAGAGAGACAGAGGCCTAAAGCCTGGACTCAGACAGATATGCTATGACAGGAGGTAGGTAGATAGATGAAGAGCCATTTGCTGATTTAAAACAATAACAACAACAAAAACAACATATACCTTTCCTTTCTTTGTTCATTCTGAAACAGAAGAGAAGCTCTGGGATTAATGGAATCTAGATTTGCATGGAGAGGCCCTGGAATATCTAAATAGTCTACATAACTTCTATTGCAAAGAGGCATTTTTGCAGGTGGAAGCACAATAATATGGAGTTGAGGAAAGATAGTACCCTACCACCTCCCTACCTCCATCCCCCACAAACCCACCTGGACTCCTGATTTCTCAAGTGAATGTGGGGAAGAAATACCAACAACAACAACCCTCCTGTGATTCAGTTTCTTCATATTCCTCCATTCCTGTTTAACCATCTAGTTCTTCAAGATGGAGGGAGTAGAGATAGGGTGTAGAAACCAAGAATTATTGGAGTGACTGCTAGAGCTCTGAGACATCCTTACAAAAGACTTTAGCCCCTTTCAGCCATGAGGTCGACTTGCATCTGTTTTTCCTCACAAGAGAGAACGCATACTTTTGTTCACTCAAGGAACATCACTTAGTAGGTATAAGGCACTGTACTCGACATGCATTTATATATGCACAGACAGCTAAGTTGGGTCTCCATGGTGCCAGCTGGCCTGATGAAGGTCCCAAAATTTAATAAAAATTTTAGATGTTCAGTCTAGATGGCAGTAAGCCTCTGGATATTGTACGTTTTCATTTTAATCCAAGTGCCACTTAGAGAAAGTCGCCCATATCCATCCCTTGCAAATAAATGTAAATATTTATTGGCCCAGTACTACTTCCCTTAGATGGACATCCATAGTCAAAGATTTTTAAGTGTGTCACCATGTACCGGCATTTTGCCCTTAAGATCATGACTCTACTAAAGCTTTGACCCTTATCTCCCTCTGGCTCCCCCCAACTTCATCCTCAAAGTTTAAAGTAGAACCTTTCAAAAAAACTAAATTGTGGGGGGCAGTTGAGTGGCTCCGTAGATTGAGAACCAGGTCTGGAGACGGGAGGTCCCGGGTTTAAGTCTGTCCTCAGACACTTCCCAGCTGTGTGACCCTGGACAGGTCGCTTAGCCCCCCCATTGCCTTAGTCCTTATCGCTCTTCTGCCTTGGAACAAATACACAGTATTAGTTCTAAGACAGAAGGTAAGGGTTTAAAAAAAATGGTTGTGAACTAGAATAAATATTTTAAAATTCGAAATCTATAGCTCTGATGTTATAGTTCTTTTGGTTAGTACTCACAGTTAGTTTGCTGACTGTAGAAGGTTAGCCGAAGGAGAGAATATTACAGAGAGGTAATAGATACACTGCAATATGCATAGAGGGCTATTAACAAATGAATCAATTCTGTATTCCTTGTTCTTTGTATTCATTAAAATGTATACAGAATCACACAAACATTTCTGCATATATACCATGGTCCCTCAGGCGTATAATGGCAAGAGCACTAGATTTGGAGAGAGAATATCTGGGTTTAAATTCTTGGATAAATTTCAAAGGTAGAGTAAGTACAGTGCTGGTCTTGGGTCGGGAAGACTTGGGTTCAAATCCCAATTCCGACACTATGCGAAGTGGGCAAGTCACTTAAGGTCTTTAAGTCTCATTTTCCTCGTGTGCAAAATGGCCTGCAAAGTCCCTACCAATTCTTAATCTAAGTTCCTTTTATAGTGAAACCCACCAATTTCTGTAATGAACATATTTTTATTACTCTTTTTACATCGATAGATATATTTAGAGTTATTGCTGGTAGGTGATGCAGTGGATAGAACATTAGACCTGGAGTTAGGAAATCCTAAGTTTAAATCCAGCCTCAGATACTAGAATCATGACCTCAGCAAATCACTTAACTTCCCTGTGCCTCAGTTTCTTCAACTATAAAATATCGATGATAATAGTACCTATTCCACAGGTTTGTTGTAAATCTCAGATGAGATTATTTATAATCTTAGCAAAGCACATGGCCCACAGTAGGATTCTAATAAATGTTTGCTTCTTTCTCATCCTCTAAAGCAGTGATTCCCAAAGTGGGTGCCATCACCCCCCGGTGGGTGCTGCAGCTATCCAGGGTAGAGGTGATGGCCACAGGTAAATTTATCTTTCCTATTAATTGCTATTAAAATTTTAGAAAAATTAATTTCCAGGGTCTAAGTAATATTTTTTCTGGAAAGGCCAAAAAAGTTTGGGAACCACTGTTCTAAAAGGGATAAAACTGAAGGAGACAAAATTTTAGATGTCTTGAGGTACAGCAGGAAGAATGTCAGGACCAGAGGTCCTTCCTAGGGTCCTGGGGAAAAGAATCTTGGACTGGGAGCCAAAATCACAGAGCACTTAGTATTTCCATAGCTGTGCCAAGTGAGCCTAAGTTCACTCATCTGTAAAATGGGGATAGCTATACCTGTATCCTGCCTTCCTCCACCCAGCTGATGTGAGGATTTGATGAGATAATGCCTGTGATAGCCCTGAGCTCATTATGATGGATGACAACCAGAACACGGCTTCCAGTGAATAGTGCAAAATGATGCCTGGTATCTGCATCTTTATTGCCTAGACCATATGGATGCTATGCATTCTGAACCCTCTGCCCTAGTCTCAAAGATTCCCCTACAGGTCTCCCTTAGCCAGAGCACAGAGCAGATGTAAAGTGCAGTCTTGGAAAGGTTCCAGTCCTTTTCAAGACTCTGATTGCTCAATATTTCCTGCACGAAGCAGGATGCTCTGACCTGGCTGTGGGCCAGCTGCACTGAGCCCTCACTCCCGAAGCAGCCCCAGAGCTTGCCAGCAAGGGGCCCTGGGGTAGCCAGGGCTTCTGGGGCCTTCCCCAGTTTCAACGTGTCCATGTTCCACAAGGGCGTTTCTTCAGACCCTGAGACAAAGCCTCTGCAGCCGCCTGCCACTACGGCAGCAACAGCAGTGTGAGCACACAGATGGGGACACACGCCCCCACAGCCAACACCAAGATTTGCCTGCTCTTCTGCTCCCCCTGGAGCACCAGCTGAGCAAAGGGAGGGAAGAAATTCAGACCTTTCTCTTTCTATTCCTCTAAGCAGTTGATAAGAATCCAGGGTGAGGGCTTTGGCCCAAAGGACCAGTCATCCCAATATGGCATCTGGGAGGTGTCGTACACAATGAGATGCATTTTCGAGATATTGGGAGAGGAAGGGAAGGAAAGAAGCATGGCCTGTGGTCACCAAAATCACTCCAGCCTCATGGAAGTTGCCGTGGCCTGCCCTAGGGTGGCAGATTTTCAGATTCTGATGTGGATAGCCCGGCAAACCCATTCATCTCTTGGAGACCCTTCCTCTTTAAGGCTCCCACTGATGGAGCTGAAATTCTTATCCTTTTCCAAGTGTTGCTCCCTAGACCGACATTAGGGATCACCTGGGAGTACTTATATGGCATTTATCCTCTCTTGGCTTTTAATTTATTTACATAATCACTTGCCCAGATCTGAATATATCGTGGATCACTCTGTACCCTTATGCATTGAAATTGGAAATAATATTGCTGTTTTTCACGAGATAGTCCTCCAGTCTTTTTCCTGCATCCCTTTATTTTTTATCACAGTCACCAGTGCTCAACCTCCTTCCTACATTTGGAGATTGTATAATAGGAAAATAACACTAGTCTCTGACACATATAGCACTTTACATACATTATCTCATTTGACTCACAACTCTGTGAGGTAGGTGCTAGAATTATCTCCATTTTACAGATGAGGAGGCTGGGGTTCAGTGAGGTGAACAACTTGCATAGGTTCACATGGCTAGTAATTCCTATTTGCTGACACCCACCCACCCAATACCCCTCCCATCTTGCCATCTGCTCCTAAATCAAAAACCATACCCTGTGGGACTTAACCATCATAGCTCTGGAGCTTCAGCCCTGATACTGGCACTGCCTTGATTTGTGAGGATCAGAATGGATCAGAATATCTATCTGGTTCATCCATGCTTCATTTCATATCCTCAACATTTTATTGTCTGCAACCCTGTTGGAACTCTTATTTCCTCCCCCCATTCCCATTTCTACTTCTGCTTTCTAACTCTAGAACCATAATAAAGTTATTGTGTTGTTTAGTCATTTCAGTCATGTCTGATTCTCTTGATCTCATTTGGGTTTTCTGGGCCAGGATACTGGAGTAGTTTGTCATCTCCTTCTCTAGCTCATTTTACAGATCAGGAAACTGAGGCAAACATAGTTAAATGATTTGTCCAGATCACATAGTTAGTAAATGTCTGAGACCATGAGGAAGATGAGTATTCTAGACTCCAGGAACTGAATAATTACTCTATTGCTACAAAAAAGTATGTGTTCATCTACACCTCCATGACTCCACTCATCATTCCTATCAATTTCAAAACCAAAGCTCTCTTTCCCGGACACCACTCCCAATTATCTCTTCCTGTTAGAATGTAAGCTTGAGTCAATCAGGCAACAAACATTTATTATATATTTCCTATGGATCAGACACTGGGGGGGGGGCAAGCACCAGAGAAAGAAAAAAATAAACAAGGAAAAAATGGCCCACCCCCTCAAGAAGCAAACATTCTAAAAGAAGAGACAATGCACAAAAAACTATGCTTATACAAGATATATTAAATATAAATGAAAGGAATCTCAGAAAAGGTACTGGAGAGTTAGGGAAAGTCCTCCTGTAGAAGGTGGGATTTGAGCCAGGTCTTGAAGGAAGCCTGGAGATGCAAATGAGAGAGGAAAGCATTCAGGCATGGGGATAGTTGGTGAAAAGGAATGATATGGAGAAATGGTGTGTCAAATATGAGAAACGACAAGATGGCCAGTGTTGGGTGTTTTGGGGATTATACATTATGCTGAGGCCAGAAGAGTGTAAGAAGAAAAAAGCAAGAAGGGGCCATCCAGGTTGTGAAGGTTTTTAAATGTCAACAAGAGCATTTTATATCTGATCCTGAACGTCACAGATGTCAAACTTGTTGGCCATATGCTGTCCACAACACTCAAAGTGCTGTCCACTAATCAGATCAAAATGTTAACCCAAAGAGCCCAACTTTTGGGACAAAAATTCACTATTTGAGGAAAACTGCTGGGAAAATTGGAAAGCAATATGGGAGAGATTAGGTTTAGATCAACATCTCACACCCTACACCAAGATAAATTCAGAATGGGCAAATGACTTGAATATAAAGAAGGAAACTATAAGTAAATTAGGCCAAAACGAAATAGTATACTTGTCAGATCTCTGGAAAAGGAAAGATTTTAAAACCAAGCAAGAGTTAGAAAAAATTACAAAATGTAAAATAAATAATTTTGATTACATTAAATTAAAAAGGTTTTGCACAAACAAAACCAATGCAACCAAAATCAGAAGGGAAACAACAAACTGGGAAAAAATCTTTATAACAAAAAACTCTGACAAAGGTCTAATTACTCAAATATACAAGGAGCTAAATCAATTGTACAAAAAAATCAAGCCATTCCCCAATCAATAAATGGGCAAGGACATGAATAGGCAATTTTCATATAAGGAAATCAAAACTATTAATAAGCACATGAGAAAGTGTTCTAAATGTCTAATAATTAGAGAAATGCAAATCAAAACAACTCTGAGGTATCACCTCACACATAGCAGATTGGCTAAAATGACGGCAGAGGAGAGTAATGAATGTTGGAGGGGATGTGGCAAAATTGGGGCATTAATGTATTGCTGGTGGAGTTGTGAACTGATCCAACCATCTGGATGGCAATTTGGAACTATGCCCAAAGAGCACTAAAAGATTGCCTGCCCTTTAATCCAGTCATTCCATTTCTGGGTTTGTACCCCAAAGAGATCACAGGGAAAACTACATGTACAAAAACATTTATAGCTGCACTCTTTGTAGTGGCAGAAAACTGGAAAACTAGGGTATGCCTTTCAATTGGGGAACAGCTGAACAAATTGTGGTATCTGTTGGTGACGGAATACTCTTGTGCTCAAAGGAACAATAAACTGGAGGAATTCCATGTGAACTGGAATGACCTCCAGGAATTGATGCAGAGTGAAAGGAGCAGAGCCAGAAGAACATTGTACACAGAGACTGATACACTGTTGTAAAATCTAATGTAATGGACTTCTGTACTAGCAGCAATGCAATGATCCAGGACAATTCTGAGGGATTTATGGAAAAGAATGCTATCCACATTCAGAGGAAGAACTACAGGAGTGGAAACACAGAAGAAAAACAATTGCTTGAACACATGGGTTGATGCAGACATGATTGAGGATGTAGACTCTAAATGACCATCCCAGTGCAATAATATGGAAATAGGTCTTGATAGATGACACATGAAAAAACCAGTGGAAATGCGCATCAGCTAAGGGGGTTAAGGGGGGGGGGGGGGTTGCAGGGGTGGAGGGGAGAATAAGAACATGGATCATGTAACCATGGAAAATTTTTTTCTAAAAAACAAAATTAAAAAATAAAATAAAACAGCCCTTCAGATAATTGAAGTCAGCTAAAAAAATGTAACTGAGAAATATTTACAAAATAAGGAAAATATAATAAAATATAGATAATGGTAATATGTGGTTTTCTAAGTCAATATGCACAGGTAAGGATTCTTATATATGGTTTTGTGGTCCTATTTCCATTTGAGTTTGACACTCAAATTTGAGTTTATTTGCTGGCAATAGGGAGCTACTGGAGTTAAATCAGTAGGGGAATGATATAGTAAGAGCTATGCTTTAGGAAAATCATTTTGACAGCTGAATGGAGGATGATATAAAGTAGGAAAGACAAGATAAGAAGACTTTTTCACTTTCTTTTTACTTCTTTTTTTGTTTGTTTTTGTTTGAGATCTCTTCCACAAAATGACTAATAGGGGGAAAATGTTTTACATGATTACACATGTAAAATCTTTATTAGATTGTTTACCATCTTAGGGAGGGGGAATGGATGGGAGAAGGGGAGGGAAGGTGGAAAGGAAGGAGAAAGTTTGGAACTCAAAACTTAAAAATAAATGAATATTAAACAATTGTTTTTACATCTAAGTGGGGAGAAATATATATATATGTTTTTTTTTAAAGGCAACTGTTGTAATAGTCCAGGGGAGAGGTGATGAGGATCTGTCCCAGAATAGTAGCAGTGTTGGGGGAGAGGAGACTATGAGAAACATGAATGGTTGAGTTCAACTGAAGTTGAGGCTGATAGATGACTCAGTGGAGAGCACTGGACCTGCAGAAAGGAAGACTTGAATTCAAATCCATCCTCATACACTCACTAGCTATGTGACCCTGGACAAGACATTTAATCTCTGTTGCCTTAGTCCAGTGAAGAAGGAAATGGTAAACCATTCTAATATCTTTGCCAAGAAAACCCAATGGACCATTTTGGTGTGCTATGGTCCCTGGGATCACAAAGAGTTGGAAACAAGTGAACAGCAAGGACCTAGTGAGCACCTAAATTGTACTTAGTATGGTGTTTAAAAGGTTACTGGGAAATGGGCAGAAATGGTACTATGTAAGAAACCATATTAAAATAATCAGAATTGCCAAATATTTATAGACGTTTGAATGCTTTCTAAGCACTTTCATACCAATCATTTCATTTGATCCTCCCGAATATTTCAGATCAAGAAGATACTTTTTTCTTTCATTTTACAGAAGGGAAGACTAAAACTGTGAGGTCATAGAAGTCTAGGATTTAGAGACTGAAATGGCATTGATTGGAGATTTCCTAATCTAGCCTCTATATCTTACAGATGAGGAAACTAATGCCTAGTGAGGTAGGAAAGTAGGAGGTCATTATAAAGGAGAACTGGAATTTCAAACCAGGTTCTTCTGCAAATCCAATACTCTTTACTATATGTTCTCCACTACAATTAGAGGCTTGTTCAAAGCCACACAGCTAGTCAGTGGTACATCTATAACTAGGAACTGGTTTTCCTAATATCATGTTCTAATTTTTATAGGGGATAAGATTAACACCTATGTCATGGGCAGAAATACTTTATAGATGTAAATTGCCTCCAGGATCAAACATGAAATCCTGTTTGGCACTGAAATCCCTTCATAACCACTCCTTCTTGTTCTACCTTTCATCCTTACATCCCTCCCTTCCCATGTTCTTTGATCCAGTGGCACTGGCCTCCTTGTAGTGCCTGGAACAAGACCTCTGGGCTCCAAGTATTTTCTCTGGCTGCTCTTCCATGCCTTGAATGCTCTATTTTCTCATCTCCACCTTCAGTTCCACCTAAAATACAATTTTCCCAATCCAACTTAATTCTGGTACTTTCCCTCTATTGATAATTTCCTATTTCTTTTATATATAACTTGTATATATAAAGCTGTTTGCATGTTTTCTCCCAATTTGGATCATAAGCTTCTTGTTTTATAATCTATAATGTAAAGTTTAAATTCTTTTGAGAGTAATTTCAGGATAAGAAATTTGCCATCTCCCCAGAATCCAGACATTAAACCTGCTTGGAGAAGGCACGATGAAAATGCCTGAAGAGCCTTCACTGAATCATGAAGATCCAAATTGAACTTTGGGGTACAGTCGATTGAACTATGGGGAGTTGAATGCATTTGTTTTTGAATGTTCACTCTTATGCCAATAGGGGACTGCCCCAATTGGCTTTTTGTCAATGTGGCTAGTTTTTATCCTCTTTTCTTTTATCCCCAAATTCCTATAATTTAGAAGTTGACTATGTTTACAAGATCCACTGAGAAAAACCATTCTTTTTCACTGGATCTCAGGGGGAAATGTGTTCCATTGAGAGGTATTTGGGGCTCATTTGAGTTTTAAATATTTAGATAAATGACAAACTTCCTGTGGATGTTTAGGGGACTTGGAAACTACATTTCCCATGATTCAATGGGTTTCTGGTCTTACGTGATGACATGAGTGAATGTAAAATGTAGTTTAAATAGAAAGGACTTGATTGGGACTTTCTCTTTGGTATGTGGGAGCCAGGTGGGAGAAGGTATGGTGGGGAATTTGAATTAGATCTTAGCAGGCGCGTGGTCATTTTATATTTTACCAACATGGCCTTATTAAAATATTCATACTTCTTTTAATATCCATCCATATCATTTTTAAAAATAACAATTCCCCAATCATATCCCTATCGACCCATGTGATCAAGCAGTTGTTTTCTTCTGTGTTTCTGCTCTCACAGTTCTTTCTCTGGATTTGGATAGCATTCTTCCTCATAAATCCCTCAGAATTGTCCTAGATCATTGCATTGCTGCTAGTACAGAAGTCCATTACATTCCACAGTGTATCCATCTCTATGTATATGGTTCTCTTGGTTCTACATCAATTGGGCCCCAATCTTTTGAAGAGATTGTTATTCAATGTATAACAGTCACTATTAGAATGCAGATCACCTAAAATCCCATTAATGAGATAATTTTTATCACATCCTGGAAATTGCTAGATGTAGACTTCAGAGGCAAAACCCTGCCAAAAAACTATTAACCCCACCCCTAAAAAAAGACATACTAATTCTTAAGCCTAAGAATGCATTTTAAATAATCTCTTGGTTATAACAATCCAGGAATTGGTTGCTCCAATTAATAAATTACTCTAGTTAGTATTAGTTATCTTTTATAATGTAATGTCATAAGCACAGCCTGGAAGTGGCCCAAACTCTCCTAAAGATGATAGGATTTAGAGCTGGAGGGAACCTTAGGGACCAACTATTATAAAGATTTTTGTCCTTTTTTTGTGTCACAGACCCCAATGAAGTCTGTAGTAAGAAAGTGCTTCGGTATAAGCTCTGGGACTTCCATTTCCTAAGGATAGCTAGTGAGTCACTTCAGTGGCTGAAACTTGCATCGTTTAACTGAGACATCAAATTTTAATTCACATAATTAATTGGCTAGTGATGTAAGAACTTCTGGTTCAATTTTATTATCCCTGTTTACTTAAGTGAAGACATCAACTATAGCCCCATTTATGTCCAGTTAGTTCCTGCTCTGTTTGCAAAGTTCTAGTTAAATCCCCTAGTATCTGTAATCAGTTTATTATTTCATATTATGTAGATTTCTCTTTTGTCCGCTGGTTTCCTGATATATAAATCTTTACCTTCCTTTTTCCCCCTCTGTATTGCATCCATCCTATCTTGTCCTATATAAGATTTTTGAAAATGCTACTCATGGCTCATTGCTTTTTGTGTACCATGCGACTATGCTCCATGTCTATAATAAATTGGTCATTAAAATGCCTCTGCAGTTGACAAGTATGATTGGCAGCAGTACTTATCAATGAATCTTTGAACTTTTTTATATCAAATGTAACAGTTCATCTCAAAATAATATTTTAAATACATATAATTGTAAATGAAATCAATCATATTGAAATAAATATGTACTTCCCCATCCAAGTTCACAGATCCTCTGAAATCTATCCATTAACCCAAGTTAAAAACTCATGATCTAGTCCCATATACTTATTTTACAGATTAGGAAACTGAGTCCAGTGAAATGAATAATTTTCCCACAAATAGCAAGAGAGTGTTGGGGGAATTTCTCAGCTGGATTCCTGAAGAGTCCAGAAGAAATTTGAATGATCAATTTCAGAAGACTGAAAGTCGAATAAAGTGAGTGGCTAAATTGAAAAGAAAAGAGATTTATTAGCACACTAAGGAAGACAGTTGATCTAGTATCATCTTCAGCCTTCAGGAAATGATACTTGGTTATAGAATTGTATAGTAGGGTAGAATTTAGGTTACATAGACAATAAGAAGCATTCTACAACATTTAACTGTACCAGAAGGGCATTGTTCAGCCATACAAGGAAAGCTGATTGCTTGACATGACTTTGATTCTCATAATCAGAGGCAGTTTGGTTTGTTATAGTCTCTCCTAGTTGTTAAACTGGACTGTAGTGCCCTGAGTTCTGACTTGGAGTTGAAGAACTCCTTTTAGAAGAAAGATCCAGGGTGTCATTTTAGTCACTTAAAATGTTTTTTAAATGGCATGTTGTCATTCCTTACACAATAGCTAGGATTTAAATTCAAGTCCTCTATTTCCACATTCACAGTTTTTCTCCACTAAAGTCATGTTGAAGGTTGGCAGACCCTACCAAGGTTTCCAGAATGAGATCAATAATGGACTTCGTGTCTGTCCTCTGAAGATCATAGTGGCTAAGTGCAAACAGGCTCATTAGCCCAAATCAGGTCATAGAGGGATGAATTTATTTTGTCCATGGCACCTCAGGTCCAAGAAGGAATGCCAATCTAGGTCAAACATTTGAAGAGAGGGCTACTAGGATGAAGTCATAAATCCTCAAGCACCTAAACCATTTATTTCTACCTTGCATGGATTACCAATTTTCAAAGAATAAAAAACAAAATACAAGCTATACTGAACGTAAATTAATCTTTCTTTGGTGATTCTGAAGTCTCTAGGAAGAGCTTTACATATGTAAATAAGAGCCATCAGCTTTGGACATCACAACTGTGAAGGCAAAATAATTGTTTCTTCTTACAGATACTGTAGGGTTTTTTTGGGAAAAACAAACAATGCTTCAGATGATTTAAAAAAAAAAAAAAGCCGGGTAAACAGGGACAGAATGTCTACAATAAGTACCTGTCCAAAGAAAGGGGTTTAGGCTAAAAGTCTAGAGAACTGTTTTTGTCCTTAATCTTCCAATAAAAAATGTGAACATGGGAAGTCATTGAACTTTTCTAGACCTCAGGTTCTTCATGACTGTAATAATTAATGCTTTTGGATTTACCCCTAGAAATCACTTTGCTATGCTCTTCTTTTGCAATTTTAGGAATGAAGGTCCTGTTAATAAAGACCATTGGTGATTAATGCTAAAAAACCTGATAATTATTTTACTGACTGACTTAAAGTTTTGAAAATACAGTGATCCCTCACCTATCACAGGAGTTACATTCCAGAGACCCCCTGCAATAGGTGAAAGTAGTAGCTTTATATTCATTTTATTATTTATATATATTTTAAGGCATTATAAACCCTTCCCACTCTCTTATAAACCTTTTCTACACTTTTATTAACCTACAGTCACTGAGTCAGTTAGTGCCCAGGATACAGAACACAATGCTGCGGTGGTCGCCTTTCATCCCAGCAGCCAATAGTGTACCGTGTACAATCTCATGTTGGTTTACTTGCACAAGTGGTAGTGGCATACTGCATTTCCATTTTGTACAAAACGTTATTCATCCACAAAATTCTGCAATATAGCAAAAATTCCACAATATAGAATTAGATATATATTTTTTAAAACCTGCGATACAATGAAGGCACAAAAACTGAACCACGCTATAGCGAGGGATGACTATATTTATACATACATAAATTCATTTGAACTTTCCAATACTATAAGGTGGACATTAAAAGTATTACTAACCCCACGTTCAGATAAGGAAACTGAGGTTCAGCAAAGTTAAGTGACTTGTCCTGAGTAACACATCTATTAAGATCAGTGATCTTGGGGGAGCCAAAATGGCAGAGTACAGGCTGATATCTCAATGAACTCTCCCAACAACTTTAAAATAATTACTCAAATGAAATTTTGCAGTAGCATAACTAACAAAAGGTTAATAACCTAAGACGACTTGAGAGGTCCATAGGTGAGAACTTTAACATTGGGGTTGGCACAGGCCTAGAGTATGACAGGAACACCAGTGGTGAACCTTGGAGGTGACCACAACAACAGCACTTCAGGATCTCTCAGCCAGAAGCAATAAGATGGTCACACAACTGGTCAGAATGAGATTACAGAGGACCATTTGCTGGTATTGGATGCAACTCGATTGGCAACTCTATTGACCATAAGTAGTTCTGAGGTGCAATTCAAGGGGGGAAGAGACCTTGCTCACCAGAGATCAGAGGCTTTGATCACAGTTCCAGGGCCAAGAGGAACACTAATACTTGCAGCTACAGAGAATAGGGACACCTCTTGGGTAAAGACCAGAAGGAGGAACTGAAGAGCAAGATAATACCACATTGGAAGCACCAAAAATTTACAGACTCCCAGAACTAGCTCTGAAAACAAAAGCATGAAAAAGTCTGAAGCCTCCCTACTCCTAGGGAGAACATAAAGTTCAGAGTGAAGAAACAGGCTGGGAAAATGAGAAAACAACAACAACAAAAAGAACTTGACCCTAAAAAAATCTACTATGGTGGCAAAGAAGACCAAGACTTAAATTTTAAAAAGACAATAATGTGAAAACAGTGGCAAAGAAAGCTTCTAAAAATGCTCATTGGATCTATGTAAGGCCAGCAAGAATTCCTAGAAGAATTAAAGAAAAATATAAGAAAATTATGAAAAGAGAATTAATAGCTTGGTAGAAGAAGCACAAAAATACTGAAGAAAATGATATCTTAAAAAACAAAATTGGCCTAATGGTGAAAGAGGCACAAAAATTCACTGAATAAAAGAACTTTTCAAAAAACCAGAATTAGTCAAATGTAAAAAGAGTTATTAAAGCTCATTGAGGAAAATAGTATTAGATTTGGGCAAGTGGACGCTAACGACTCCATGAGAGATCAAGAAACAATAAAACAAAGTTAAGCAAATGAAAAATTAGAAGAAAATTTGAAATATCTTATTGGAAAAACAACTGATCTGGAAAAATTATTGAGGAAAAAACATTTAAGAATTATTGAACCACTTGAAAGACATGATCAAAAAAAGTCTAGACATCATATTTTAAGAAATTATAAAGAAAAACTGCCCCCCCAATATCATAGATCCAAAGGATAAAATAAAAATTGAAAGAATCCATAGGTTACCTCCTGAAAGAGATCCCCAAATGAAAACTCCCAGGAAAATTATGGCTAAATTTCAGAATTCCCAGGGCAAAGAGAAAATATTGCAAGTATTCAGAAAGAAACCATTCAAATGTCATGGAGCCAAGATTAGCCCACAAGCAACTTCCATGTTCCTTCCTTTCTACCTTCCTTCCTTTTCAAATACATAGTAGAGAAATGCAAATAAGCTTTTTCATGGTGCCTATAGATAAGAGATTGAACCTATTCCCATGCTGATTCCCTCGCTCTTACTAATAATAATAGAGAAGAAAGGAAGGAGGAAGTAGGGAGGAAAGGAAAGGAAATAAGAATTTATTATATGCCAGACACTATACTTTATGAATATTATCTTGTTTAATCTTTACAACAACCCTGAACAGTAGGTTCTATTACTATCATTTTAGAGTTGAGGAAACTGAGGTAGGCAAGATCACATAGTTAAAAATGTCTGAGGCTGGATTCAGAACTTCCCAATGTTTGCTGTTAAAAAATATGTCATTTATTATGATTTGTGTGCAAGCCTTTAAACATATACTGGGACTGATAAGGGAAAATTAACCTAAAAAAGAAAGTAGATTTTCCTGAGTTCATGCGTGGGAGGGAGTAAGGAGAAAAAGGAGGGGAGGGAAGGGAAGGGAGGAAAACAGTAATTAGAAAATTATTTCTATAATGTTAGTATTCTCTGAGGTAGTCATAACCTTTAGAATGCCTGTGAACCTTAAGAGGTGCTTAGCAAGAAAATGAGTCAATAGCTGTTAGAGGTGAAGGTTGATGTATTGGTTCAGGTAACCATTTTGCTTAAACACAACATCTGCCCAAACAACCTACATGGCTACAATAAGAAAAATAATAACACATAAATATTGTCAGATCTTAACAAAAATACTACGAAATAGATAGGGAAAATATTATCCCTATTTCATAGCTGAGCAAAGTGGAGCTCAGAAACCATTTAGTCTATAAGCTAATGGATAACACGAGGTCACACAGCTAGTGTCAAAGCTAGTACACACTCACCCTTGCTGATTCCAGTACCAGTGATCTACTATAAGATTAAACTAGGATCAACCAGAATGACATCTCCAATGAAGAACATCAGAACTCTCAAACCATTCTTTAGGAGGTATTAGAAAAGAATGCATAAAAACTGAAGTTTACAAAATACCTTCCTGACAGCAATTCTGAGACTCCTGCTGTCCTGATTAGTGATTATTTCTCATGACCCACCATATCTAGCTAGCTGTACCTAGCTATACTTTACGTTGTAAAGAATGATGTAACTTCTAAGGGAGAACTTCTATTCAGCCTAATAATTCACCAACGAGAGTCTCCAAGGGCCATGGAGACACAGTCCCCTCCATTTTTTTTTTTGTCAGACAACCTATCTACCCTACACCCTTCAGACCAGAGACCAAAGCATGCTCTGGGGAACTTCTGGCCTGATGCCCATGCTGTCTTGACTGTTGCTTTTATTATATGATCTGCTATATTCAGTCTTCCTTATCTACATTTCATATTCCTTCAGTTCATCTTCTTTCTGTCTTTACTACCTCAGATCATCCTTTCCAATTTATTCCCCCCCCCCAAAAAAAAACAATCAAAACAATAACACCATTGGTACTAGAAATGGTATGTGAATGGTTTTATTAACCAGCCCTATCACTTCCCAAACAACAACCTGACCACTATACTGCTGCAGCTTCATTTCTGCTTTCCTCAGCAGCCTGGGAACCATCATGATAGATTCAATGTAGGCAATTAAGGGGTTCTTCTTGAGCTGAACTAAGGAAAATTTATGAGAATGAATGACTGAAAAATTATATATAAAGTATTTACTTTGTGTCAAGTGTTGAGGATGTCATATTCCCCATATTTGAACTAAAGTTCCCTGAAGGCAGGGACTGTCTTGCTTTTGGTTTTGTATCCTCAGTGCTTAATACAGTGCTTGGCATATTTCAAGTGCTTAATAAATTACTTTTCATTCAATCAATCTTCTGATCATTTACTGCTAGTAACAATGCCCCCATAAAAATGAGGAAATGGATGCTCAGAAATTTGGTGATTTCCACATGTCACAAGGCTAGTAGATGTCTCATGTCTTCTGACTCCTAGACCAGTACTCTTGCATTTCAATCACATAAGGACTAAAATTCTGCCTAGGGGACCATGCTGAAACCTATTTATTTCAAATCGTCAGAAAATTTCCCTTTCCTGCATCTTCACTGGGCTCTTATATATAGTAGGCTCTCATAAAAATTGTTGAATGAATGAATTTCCTACTAGATAGATAGATAGATAGATAGATAGATAGATAGATAGATAGATGAATGGATGGATAAATAGATGCTAGACAAATAGGATAGACAGCTAGATAAACAGATTGATTAAAATAATTTCAGATTAAAATCATCCTCCTATAACTCTTCTAAACCTGTCTTTATCATTATAATCTCTCACCAAGAAAGAGAAATTCATTCAAATAGGATATGGCTTTAAAAATGGTCTGTATTTAAAATTAGTCACATACATTTAAATACAGATGGGAAGATTGTGTTGATATATACAAAGCTGCTTATAGATAGATGCATTCTATACATATAAACCAGTAGCGCCATTTTGTGGAGGCTAGAGCCTGAAAGAGTCTATATAAATGTAAATTACTAACCAAAGGGAGCATAGCATCTATGGATGTGAAAATGAGGCTTCTATCTTTTCTCATCCTGCTTCTATTGGCCAGTATGGGCTCATGCAGATTTCTTTCATTTGAGGAGCCTCTGGAGCGTGGATTTAGCAGAAATGCTTTGCATCGGGGCTCTCCAGGTTGCCAGTGTCTGGAAGATTTGTAGTGTCTCTGTCACTGATTCTCAGCGACAGGGGTTTCCCAGCACTGGCAGAGTTGCTGAGGTCTTCACACATATGACTTGTCATTCCCAGCACTATTTTGGTCCCAGGAATCTCCAGCAGGAATCTTCCCAAGCAAATCACAGAGTGACTTGGTCCAATAATTCAGTCTAATAGCTTATCAACCAGATTTTCCAAGGGCCATGTGGATACAGTGCTTAGGGATTAGGCATTAACTCTTTCAAGCCACTAATGTGGCACTAAGGATAGAGCTGTCATTTACTAAATGAGACCCTTGTGGCCTGAACAAGTTAAAGATGCAACTATGCTGTTTATTATCTGTGTGACTTCAGACAAGTTTCTTAACCTCTCTGGACCTCAGTTTCTTCATCTTTAAAATGAGTATTAGACTAAATGACCTCTAAGTTCTCTTCCAGTTCTACAGCTATGTTCCTAAGCTCCTTGTTTAAATGAGGAAGAATGAGGCTCACAATAACCCCACCACCACCTCTGTCCTCTACCCCCTCATCTTGACTAGGCTAAGAATTCATCAGATAAGGGAGATCTACAGGGTACTTGGAATTCCATGCAAGAAGAGATTGGAAGGAACCAATCAAGCTTAATGGAAATGCTTTCCTCTTCTCAAAACAGGCTGTGCTAATTGGGTACCAATCAGTCCACTTAATGCCAATTGACATTAAGCAATTTGCCATTTGATGGAAACTGAAAAATCTGTGGTTTGCTACACCAGACTGGCTCGATTATCCCAAACAGATTTTCCATTTAAAAAATCAAAATAGATTTTGATGGGATCCCTTTGATCTGTTTATTTCTCTGTGTGTGAAACTGTGGTATTACACGGGGAATCTGGCAGCCCCACTGAATATGGGAGTTTTCAGAATGAAGGGAAATCAGGCCACAAAGGGAAAATTCCAAGGAAGGATCTCAGACAATTGGCATGATGACTCCAGACCTGAGGGCAGTGTGGCCCAGCCTAGAATAAGGGGGAGTGTGGCATGGGATCACTTCACATTGGTCCTAAAGCCAGGAACTGGCTTTCAGTCTCAGCCAAGACAACTTCCTGTCTCCGGCTCTCAATCCAGGCTCTTGGCTTTTAGTCTTGTTTCTGTTGGGAAAGGCTTCCCACATTTTTCTCTGCCTAACCAGCTACTTATACTTTCAAAATTCTACTGAAGACTCTCCTCCTTTGGGAAATATTCTTCAGCAAGACCTGAATCTCTCTGATTGCCACTGGGTTAATATATACATATATATATATATAGTGTGTAATAGTAAATTTATATATCCATGCATATATACACATAACTGTGCATATATGTATATGTGTGTATTTAAGTAAATATATACAGTTATTTTATATATTATAAAAGCGCACCTAAGTGGTACAGTGGATAGAATACCAGTCCTGAAGTCAGAAGGACCTGAGTTCAAATCTGG
The DNA here is from genome assembly GCF_016433145.1 of Gracilinanus agilis. Lineage (NCBI taxonomy): Eukaryota > Metazoa > Chordata > Mammalia > Didelphimorphia > Didelphidae > Gracilinanus > Gracilinanus agilis. Next base: position 208,179,473 of record NC_058132.1, on the reverse strand, counting down.
CCTCTTCAGACACTAGCTGTGTGACCCTGGGCAAGTCATTTATCCCTGTTAGCCTTAGTTTCCTTATCTGCAAAATGAGCTGGAGAAGGAAATGGTAGACCATTCCAGAATCTTTGCCAAGAAAACCCCAAATGGGGTCACAGAGTCAGAGACGACTGAAAAATAACTGAACAACCACAAACGTAGCTATTCATCATTTGGGATAAAATTCTGTTTGTACAGGTTCTTAGTTTTATCTGCCTTATCAATGAATGAACAAGCATTTATTAAGTTCTTACTGTTGAGAGGCAGTATGGGACAGAGGAATGAGTCACAGAACCTTCCACTTCTGATCCTTGGTGTTCTTATCTATGAAATAAGGACACTAGATTATATGGCCTCTGAGATCCCTTCTAGCTCAGAATCTTACAAACCTATTTGCCAGGCACAATGCCAGACACGGGGGATTTGTTGTTCTAGTCGTTTAGGGCATGTCTGACTCTCTGTGACCCCATTTGGGGTTTTCTTGGCAAAGATACTGAAGTGGTTTATCATTGACTTCTCCGACACATTTTACAAATGAGGAAACGGAAGGATGTCTGGAGCAAAAGCAGAGCAGTGGGAGACCCTGTGTGACACCAGGAAAGCCAAATATATTTGCACAGTCATAAATGTATCTACCATGTGCAAAGTACTAGGTTGAAGGAGACGAAGATAAAATTTTGGCCCTCATGGAGCTTATAATCAGCTCAACTATAATTCTGTTATCAACCTCGTGGTATATTCTTTAACTGTCTTTGTTAGAGTCTTTGTCTATCAAAAAGGAGTGGGTTTTGGTGTGTTTTAAAATAATCTTAAAATAAAAGTTAGCACAAGCTAAATCTTCTAATGTTATAGTCTTCAAAGAACAGCATTTAAATGTGCCACAATCCATCATGAAGGAAGGAGTCATCAATTACATAAAGAAAACATTAGCTCTGGAGTGAGAAGTGTCATTATGGACATAATCTAGTCATTTGTGAATCACTGATAAATTAGCTATTTGAGGACATTAGCAACGGCAAGTATTCAGAACTGATGCCATGCTCTTTGATAGGCTGAATCAACACAGTAAAAAGGATGATACTACATTAATATAGAGACTTAATGTAATATTAACCTATTTACCAGATTCTTCATAAAAGTGGACAAAAATGTATCTGTTTAATTGGTAGAATCTTGTTATATCATTGGCATAGGAAATTTCCTGCTTTAGAGATTTCTCCATCAATGGTGATGAACAATTCCTCTGTAATGAATAGTCATAGACCCTGGCCTGTGATGCTCCATGAGAAGTTAAGTAACTTCAGAAGCCCCACTTAAGGAAGTACCATACCAGCCATCCATCCTTCTAAACTCTATTCGCTCCTGACTTGCCTAACAAGTTTTCCACTTGGATCTCCACTTCCTCTCTTTTTAAATCTCTTTAACATGTTGTTTTCTCCCATTAGAATGAAATGTAAGCTCCTCAAGGTCAGGGATAGCTTTCTTTGTGCTTGTATTAGTATTCCCAGCATACCACACATGCCTGAGACATCATAAGTACTTAATAAATGCTTCAATCTCTAATTGAAATGATTCCCTCATATTCATAGAGCTAGTATATGTCAGAGGAAGAGCTTGAACCTGGATCTTCCTTACTCCAAGTCCAACCATCTGTTTACAAGACCATAATGCCTCTGCCACATAAACAAAATTCAAATGGAGAAACAAATAGGCAAAAATGTATGGGATTCATTTTTGGAGGGCATGGGGCACGCAGCAAGTGAAGCTAGACTGGCCTTTACAATATATATTTTAAGGCAATTTTGTCAAAACTGTCAGGTATTATGCAAAAATAAAATGGAAACATTGACCATTAGAAGAGAATAGAAACCCCAGAAATAGAAACAAATGCATAAAAGAGGTTAATATTTGATAGAGCTATAGACAATAAAAACTGGAGAATTTACTATTTAATAAATATAATTGGGGATGCTGGCTAGCAAGAGGACAAAAAAAAACAATTTAGACCCTTGCCTAATAGCATATATACCAGTAAATTTTAGCTTAAGCTTAAAATTAATTATGAAAAGAACTTTAAGAGGAATCATATTTTTATCTCAGTTGGGGAGGGCAAATACATTTTTACCTATTAAGCAAAAAGGAAAAATTTCCTGGGGATATGGTAGATTATGTTATTACATAAAAATGAAAACATTATACATAACCAAAGATGCCATAATCAAGACATTTTTAAGTGGGGGAAATATTTAAAGAAAACAGCAGCAATAACTATTTATCTTCTAAAAGGTAGAAGAAACAAATGAATATTTCCTGTACCCTCAGACTGTGATCTGTGCTCCTCAGATCAAAGACAGTGCCCTTACCTCTTTAAATCAATAATCAAAGCATACGGGCAGCTAATTTATAATAAACAATAGCTCAAAAATGTTCTAATAACCATAGCAATGCAAATTAAAATATCTCTGAGGTACCATTTCATACCCATTTCACATCAAATTGGCACCAAAAAAAATGCAAGGCAAAATTCAACGGGATTAGGTAAAAAAATAAATTAAAAAAAAAGTATACTCAGAGTCTGATGAAACTAAAAACTTGTAGACTCAAAATCTAGGAATACACAGAAGAGGTAATGATGGTATGATAGAAATAGGGTTGCATTTGGGGTGAGGGAACAGAGCTTAGAATTAAAGTGTAGTTTCAGAAGCTTCTCAGCTTCAGTTTGCTATACTATAAAATGAATGGGTTGGACCAGATAATCTTTAAAATCTTATAAAAATAATAATAACCAAATAACCATTTAACCTAATAATCTCTTTTAAGGACCAATACTCTTAAGTATTATAATAAAGGGGGAAACATATCTATTCAAGTATATGTATATGTAATATATGCATTTATATTCATATATATACATGCACATACATATGTATCTTCATTTCATTTATTATTACAAAGAACTGGAAACAATCCACACACCCAACAGTTGGTAAATGGCTAAATAAATTAGAGTATTTCTATGTAATGGAATTCTGCAATGCCATTTTAAATTTTAAAATTTGAGGAATATAAAAACATTTCAAAGGCATATATTATGTAATATGAAGTATAAAAAGAACCAGAGATATAATTTTTTAAACCCTTACTTTCTGTCTTAAAATTAAAATTAAGTATTGGTTGGTTCCAAGACAGAAGAGTGGTAAGGGCCAGGCAATGGGGGTTAAATGACTTGTTCAGGATCACATAGCTAGAAAGTGTCTGAGGTCAGAATTGAACCCAGGACCACCCATCTCTAGACCTGGGTCTTTATTCACTAAGACAGCTAACTTACCCTAGAAAAATAATTTTCATGCCAACGATAACTTTCTGTTTTTGTTGAGAGAACAGGAGAGGGTCTGGATCTATACATGGGTCTAGACATATACACTGGTATAGGGAAATTACACTAACTCTCTCTATGAATGTAGTCTAGTAACTTCTCTGCAACATTATAGTCTTACAGAATTTTCTGGAGGCATTGAGACATTAAAAGACTTGGCTAGGGTCATCTAGCTAGTATATGCCAGAGGCAGGACTTGAATCCAGGGCTTCCTGATTTCAAAGTTGTATTTCTACAATTATAAATAGTATATGATGCAGGAAAGAGTTGGTCAGGACACTTCCTATCAGGTGGTTTCCCCACCAGTGCCACTGATGAAATCACCAAAGGAGCAGGTAAAAGAAGTCTCACTAAAATACTAAAGTGGTTTGCCATTTCCTTTTCCAGTTCATTATATAGATGAGGAAATATGTCTAAAAGGTTTAAATGACTTGTTCAGAGTCTCACAGCTAGGCAGTGTCTGAGGTTAGATTTGAACTCAAAAAGATAAGTCTTCCTGACTCCAGCACTCAATTCACTGTGCCACCTAGCTGGCCAAAATGAAATAAAGTATATTAATGTGTTTAAAATGAAACATTGAAAGTTCTTCTTTGGTAGAATTAGAACAGTAACTTGATATTAGTTTGCTGAAGATTGGTGATGCCTAATGACAGTTGAAGCAAGAAGTAGATTCAATGAAATATGTCTCTTGTCATATTTTCTCTTAGAGAAAAACTAGCTATCCAGGAAGAACCTAGCTCTTAAAAAAGGATTGCCTTTTGCTTTTCTCCTGTTGCCTCTACTAGAGGGCAGCAAGAGGGAAGAGAGGCTTTTCTATTCTCCTAATTCTCCACATACCAGTTTGGAAGTGTAGCTACTTGCCTAGTAAGAGTTTGAGCCCAGTCTATGGAAGCAGCTCTGAGGAATATGGCCCTGGCAGTAGAGAAGAGAGCCAGATAAAGATTCAAGAAAAATTAGTTCTGGGAGTCAGAAATTGAGCTTCACTGAAGAGCATGCCCATGGAGTTTAGCTAAGCCCAGTAGAGACTCATGCCCAAGCAAGCAGAGTGAGAAGAAAAAAATCAATGAAAATCTTCAGCGCCATAGGTATGAGTTGCCCTGGCCACATCTACCTCCCTACCAGTTTATTCTTTGTGCCTACCCTTTCTACCACCATTATAATGCCAATTCATTTCTAAATATGTTATATGTATTTGTGGGAGGATTCACTGTAGATTTATGGAAAAATATTTTTATCTACTGTTCTTACTGTACTATCCTAAAAAATGCCTTTTTCTTGAGATAATTACATCAGTTGGTTTATTGTTAAGGTAAGCACACACCAGTAGAGGATTTTAAGTTATAGTTTTGGAGAGGATTCACTGAATATCCACTAAAAACCATATTAGCAATCATCAGTCCAGAGGGCTCCAGTGAATAGGAATTGGCAGGGGGGCTGTATATATAAAATTAAAAGAAATGTATGGACATTATACACACACGAATACAGTGCTTAATGAACAAATAAATAGTAGAAAAGAAAACCTGAATAACTAATAATTTGTTACGAACATAATATATTGGAGATAGAGTTCTTTTTTGTAACCAGGAAAATTAGTTTCACTGTACACTAACGTAGCCAAACTTTATCTGGAATATTTTCTAAAGTTCTGGGCACTATATTTTATGAAGGAAAGTGAGAAAGTGGAGAGAAGTCCAGAGAAGGGCAATCAGAATGGTGAACAGGACTTTGCAGTCTTGCCATCTGAGGACTTACAAATGGAAAGAACTGAGGAAGTTTAGCCTAAAGAAGAGAAGGTTTTGGGAGAGGCATTGAAGCATGGTAACAGTCTTCAAGTACTTGAAAGTTTGTTATGTGGAAGAAACTTGTTTGACTTGGCTCCAGAAGATAGAAATAGATCAATGGGAAGGAATTATGAAGAAAAACATTTAGACTTTATGTCAGGAAAAGCTTCTTAATAATTAGAACTTTCAATTCAACAAGCCTGGATTAAATGCCTAGTAGGTGCTAGGTACTGTGCTCTGCAATAGAGACAAAAATGCAAAAATAAAACAGATCCTGTCTTCAAAAAGTTATATTTTCAAAAGACTACCTTGGAAAGTAATGGAATTGCCCTCACTTTTAAACAATGGCGGTATATATTTTTTAGTCAACAGACATTTATAAAGCACCTTCTGTGTGTTCAGGTGTTGTGGATACAAAGAAGGTAAAAGATAGTCCCTACTCACAGTCTAATGGGGGAGATAATATAAAAACAACTACATACAGAAAAGAGTGCAATCTTTGTTCAACATATAATAAACAAGAGTTCACTCTTTATTTATTATGGTTTGGACCCTGGCCAAATTGCCTAAGCTCTCAGAGTGTCAAGCAGCTTTCAAACACTAAAAATTATGTGAAGTTGCTGATCTCCATCAGTTGAAGTGATCTACTTATCAAGAGTTGTCTACACTAATAAAATAATAGGACTAGGGGGAAATGACATTCAAGGCTCTACATTTCCATTTTTCTCTCCAATATCTTATATAACATTAAAAATTAGAAATCTTTTCAGTCTTTCCAATATACCACAATGACCCTTAATATACACAACTTAAAAACATGATCTAAAGAATAGTGCAAGACTTGGAAGCAGGAAGACCTGAGTTCAGATGCTTCCTTGCTAGTTGTGTTTTGTCTTGTTTTGTTTCTTAACCAAAGCAAGTCACTTAAATTTTCTGAACTGCAAAGTGGGTATCATAATCCCTGCAGAATCTGACTCATGGGGGTGTTGTACGGTTCAAAAAAGATATAAATGAAAAGTACTTGGTAAACTCAAAAGTACTAAATAAATGTCAGTTTTTATAATCTAGACCTTTCTGTGTTATCAATCTTTAGATCTAGGGTGACCAGAAGTCCTTTTGTAATAATTATCATCTGAAAGCTTTTGTTGAACAGTAAATTATTTCATTTCCTCAACAGTATAAATTAATGAGAATGCTATTGAAGTAATTCAGGCATAATATATAGAAGCACCTGAGATAGAGTGGAAGCCATGGTAATGACAATACAGGATGGATTGAAGAAATAACTTGAAGGAAGAGGCAAGACTTGGTGACGCAGGATTTGGGAATGGAGAAGGTGGAGTCAAAGCCTTGTCCAACTATCAGCCTTTTTCAACTTGTACCTGTAGGCATGTGCATCAACTGGAATAATTTTTGGCCACTGATAATCTCTCTCTCTCTTCCTATGCTTCTTCTCACTTCTCCTGCTCTCTGCGTATGGAGTTTCTAAAGAAGATATCTTCTTTGATTTCTTTATATTTACTCTCTCATGACCTCATTTATTCCCATATTTACAACTATCACTTCTCTATGAATTGCTCCCAAATCTTTATCTCTAACTCTGATCACTCTTATGAACTTCAGTACAACATTTTCCCTGTCTGTTGGATACATCCAGATGGAAGTTCCATGAGCATTTCAACCTCAATATATGCAAAAAGAACAAAAATTAGGATGGATATCAGGAAAAGTTTCCTGATAGAGCTATTCAAAAGTAGAATAGGTTACCTTGAGAGATGGTGGGTTCCCCTTCCTTTGAGGAAGACCTTGGAGTTCTTTGAGTAAAAGTTATTCAGCACTTGTGAGATATACTATTCTGGGGATTCCTTCTGTACATGAGTTATTCTTCTGTACATTGGTTATACATGGTCTCTGAGGTTCCTTCCAATAGTCAAATTCTATAAGATTAAGTGACTTTCCCAAAGTAACATAGCTAGCAATTGGCAAGGTTAGAATTCACACCCAGATGCTTTGACTACAAGTCCATTTCTCTTTCTAGGGAACCAAGTTTCCTTTTGCCCTTCAAATATACTGCATACTACTTTATCATTCACAACTTCACTTAACAATAACAGTTAGCACTTATATGGCATGTTAATGTTTAGAAAGCACTTTTCAAATGTTAGTTTATTTGATGATCACAAGAAAAAAGTAGGTTCTATTCATTTTACAGGAAACTAAGTCAGAGAGAAACCCAGCTACTATATCTCTGAGACTGTATTTGAATTCATATCTTCCTGATTCCAGATCCAACACTATCCACTGCACCAACTAACTTCTATAAAATTTCCTTTCAGTCACCTCCCATATACCCTGTTTCGATCAAATTTGACAACTTGATACTTTCCAAAACTACTTTTTTGCTTTATTGACACTGACTGTATAGTATAGTGGATAGAGTACTAAAATTTGGAGCCTGAGGACCTGGGCTACCTCAGGAAAATTCCTGAATTTTTCTGGGCCCTGGTTTCCTCCTCTGTAGAATGAAAATCTGACTAGCTAATTTCTAATACCTTCCATTCTCTAAATTCTAAATTCTGGTGGACTTTTGCTTTTGTCATTATTGATGCCTGGAATCCCTTCTCCCTTTATCTCTAACCATCCAAATCTGCCTGTTCTTAAAGATCCAAACAAAATTCATCTCTCCATGAAGCCATTTCTGATTGTCCTGGTCAGAATTGACCTCTTTTTTTATGCCTCTATAGCAATTTACTTATTTTATTCTAATGACTATAACCTCATTAGTCTATCCTTTAGTTAAGAGTGTACTGTTTTATCTCCCTCTATTAGACTGTAAGTTCCTTCAGGGCGGGGACTTTATTTTGAGGATTCTTCCTTTCTCTCCACTTCCTATGCTGTTCTTGACATGTCTTTCATAGGCATTGCAGGGATGGCTGCCCCATTTCCACTATCTAGGCAATTTCTTAATGTTGCAAGGCAGAGGGGGAGTTAAACTGAGAATTAGGTAAAGATTTTATTTTCAAGGTATTCGGTTCATTTTTCATCAACACAGGTACTTTCTCAGAGATCCCCAGGCTATACATCAAAGAACACAGAAAAGAAAGCATATGGAGGAACTTGGAGAGTTATGAACCTAACAAACCATTGATTACAATCTTCTTTCTACCTGACTCTTTGTAGGAATGCAATTGAATTTACGCCTGGTTTAAAGGAGACTCTCAATTATGTGTGATTTAAGTGAGATGCAATAAAGGGATCTAACAAAAATGACTATGCTGTGTATGTTCCATGGAAGGGATCACTATCTTGTATTTTAAGTCTTCGGAGAATCTCCCAGGTGATTATGATAAGAAGCAGGTCCAATTGTACCTTGGAATTAAGATATTCATTCATTTAACACTTTTCTTATGTAATCCTTTAACATGTGGACCTAGGTTCATTTTAGGAATTACCTCTCACTAAATCTCTCAGGATTACGTTATTTCACACACACACGCACACACACACACACACACACACACACACACACCATCTAGGGAACTCTGGCAATTTCAGTATCTAGTGTTTGGAGAGTTTCTTTTTATTTTGTTTTTACGTCCTCAAAAAGACCTTCAGCTCATCCAAAAGCATTTACAAGTCATTAAACAGAGAACTCATACCTGAAGTTATAGAGAGTCAATAAAAGCCTTATACTTTTTAGGGAGATTCATATAGTCCTTTTGATTTGTTGTAGTTTTCTAAGAAGACCATAAGTCTTGAGTGTGAATTGGATTCATGCAAGGCAGAGGTGCACTAAGTCATCAGTCTCTCTTCCAGTCATCAAAGTCCAATGGCAAGACAAAAGTCAGGATGAATGTCCATGACCTGGGAGGAGGTGGATGACCTTGGCATCTCCAACATCTGGCCAAGCTCTAAGAGCTCCACAACACCTGCTTCAGTCTCCTTCATTGCTTTGTACCTGCATAGTTTAGGATTGCTGGAGTTGGCCTCCCTCTCCCGGGGCCTGCACAGTCTGCCAAACTCACAGTACAGTGAAGGTTTAGGGCTAGTTTGCCTCTCCATGGCATAGCTCTGTTCATTATTGCTCTTTGTTTGCAGTCCTTCCTCTAGCCCTTGATCCCGTGGTTCCCTCATTCTCTCCTTTTCATCATTCTGGTGCTGTGGTGCTGATTTAGCTTCCCCATCTGCTACAGGTGGCCTCCCTATAGACACCACACAAAGACAGATCCTGTCGTTACAAGTCTCACTTTAGGTCCATTTGAGTCTCGATATCTCTCTGTCTGGTGCCTGTCCCATTCCTCTATGGATGCAGAGGCCTTCAGCACAGGGACTCTTTCCGGGGACTCATGGAACTCAGTGTCTCTATCTAACACTTCCTTCTTTCCTACTGCTGCGTCTAGGACACATGGTATTATTCCTCATATGAATCTTCTTACCACAGCCCTCCCAGTGCCCCTTTTACAGAAGTAGCTCCCCTCTCGTATAGATGACCCCATCACGACATAACAGACATAACCCAACCTCTTTTGGCTCATACCTGCTACATCTACTTGCACAAACGTGTTTTGAGTTTCAACTAAGTACAGGAGATAAACAGTTTAGATGAGGCACAGTTCTTCCCATCATAGAGCTTATTCTTTAAGGGACTATAATATATACTTAATATATACTATATACTTAATATGGCATACTTAATAGGGAGGAGATCTAGTTGCTGGAGGCAAAAATATGGTATATTAAAGGCATGGCTTAATGCATGTCTGTCATCTTCACTTGCTTACCAGCTTGGTGATTCTTAAAATTAAATTAAACACTCACATGCCCTTATAGGCAGAGCCCTGTATAGACACCAAGACAAGAACTAACCAAGGATAATCCAAAGGAAGAAAAAACACATAAAATGTATAATTGATTAAATTATGCCTCTGAAGAAAACTAAAGTTTATTTTAAATTAGTCGATAATTAATAAAATAAAAATAATTAATAAAATTTTAATAAAATTTAAAGTAAAAAGAGAACTGAGAATCAGATGGCTGGGTTATAGACCCCTTTCTGCCATTAATTTATCCACTGACTAACTTTGAGCCATTTATGTGAGATAAAAGGGTTAGATAATGTGTTGTGTCCAATTCCCTCCTGCTTCAACATTCTACAAGTCTATGAGACTAAGCACAAAATAAAACAATGAGCTTTGTGTACACAAGTACTGAGAATTTCTGAAGAAGCAAAGAAATGCTCCACACTGGGTCTAAGTAGAGTCTCTCACAAGGGCCTAGCCATGGACTAGGGACTACTTTCCCTCATGCTTATTTCCAGAGTCTAATGGAGCATCCCTAGAGAATTGAAAAGAATTGTTCCAAGTCATTTTGTCCCCAGAGCATCTCCCCAGTGGCCTTGATGCTACTTTACAGCAGCCCTGATGTGATCCAGGACCTGATAGTGCTTCCCTCTGCTGTTTTATGGGAATCCGCTGAGCAATTAAAGAGATTATTGAGGGTGTCTCCTCCCCCATCCACCCCACTGTGTCTCAAATCCTCAGGGGGTGGGGTGGAGGATTGGCTGATAGGAATGGAAAACAGAGAAGAGATTCATCTTGTTAAAGAATTATAAATACAAGAGTAAGATTACAGCTCAGGGACGAATTGAGCACAGAGAAGGGGCCAAATGTAAAACTTATGAAGAAGAAAACCTCTAAAAACTCCTCAAACCCCAGTAAAAAAGTTGGACAGGGAAAGGAAAGAAGGAAAAGAAAAAATATGAAGGAGAGAGGGAAGGAAGGAAGGAAGGAAGGAAAGGAGAAGAGAGAGAGAGAGAAGGAGAGAGAGAGAGAGAGAGAAAGGAAGAAAGGAAGGAA
>NC_058132.1:208147759-208168219 GCF_016433145.1 Gracilinanus agilis | reverse complement strand
AAAGAAAGAAAGAAAGAAAGAAAGAAAGAAAGAAAGAAAGAAAAAAGGAAGGAAGGAAGGAAGGAAGGAAGAAAGAAAAGAAGAAAGAAAGAAAATGAAAAAGAGAGAAAAGCTTCTTTTTCTTTTCGTAACCCATATTCTTCTATAGGAAAGAATGAAAAACTCTCATTTCCTAAAAGAAAGGTTAAGACCAAATTATCACCCTGCAAGGAGTCGTTTGCTGCAGGAGGAATGAAAATAGTTTACTGCTCAGTGGAAAAAGAATACTGCTTCCAAACTTTAGGTCAAAAAAAGTTGGCAAAGAGAACCCGAGCTCCCTGCAAACTTGTCCATGATGTTTATCCATTGGATGAGGATGCTGTGATGGCCTGACTTGCTATTTTTTTTTCTTTTTTTGTGCCACATACAGTTTCCATCAGATCCATTTTGTAAACCTGGCACAAGCCAAAAGGCCTGTTGGAAAAGAGATCTTGATTTAGCTTCAGCAACTCTTTTCCAAGTCAGGACCATGCTGGACAGAAGAAGAGAGATCCTCTTGAAGCCTTAAATATAAAGAGTGTAGTCCAATGGAAAGATCACTGGCCTGGGTCTTTGGAAAGTCAATTCTCATACCACTGAGTTTGGTCCTGGGTAAGTCACTTAGTCTCATTGAGCCACAGAGTCCTCATTCTCCCTCCTAAAAAAATAACCCAGGATTTTTGTGTGTAGGTCAGAGCTCTGCCCATACTTTGAAAGTAAAATTACTCTAGGAATGCCAGTGGCTTTTCATAGCAGTGCCCTGTAGACAAGTTTCAATAAATGTTTATAAAATACTTATGGGCTTTAAGCCACTATGGGTTCATCAAGATGTCATGACAGGGGGCAGCTGGGTAGCTCAGTGGATTGAGAGCCAGGCCTGGAGACGAGAGGTCCTAGGTTCAAATCTAACCTCAGATACTTCCCAACTGTGTGACCCTGGGCAAGTCACTTGACCCCCATTGCCTACCCTTACCACTCTTCTGCCTTGGAGCCAATACACAGTATTGACTCCAAGACAGAAGGTAAGGGTTAAAAAAAAAGAAGAAGAAGTCATGACAGACTGAACTCCTTTCCTTACTTAACAGAATAACTAGATTGGTGAGAGGGCCATGTGGCATGGAGAGAAACAAACAGCCTTTAAGCCAAAAAGATTTGGGTTCTCATCCTGCTTTTGACACATAGGACATACATGACCATGGGAAAATCACTTAATCTTTCTGTGGCATCAGTGGTTCTCTACAGCTCTAATTTACAGATAGTAATAGATTTAGGCTCGGAACAGACCTTGGAAGTCATCTAGTCCTACCCCTTCATTATTGGATGAGGAAGCTGAGGCCCAGAAAGGATAACTGGCTCTTACCAAGGTCACACAGCCAACAAATGGCAGACGTGAGATTTGTACCTAGAACTCCATTAAAAAAAACATCATCATCATCATCATCATCATCATCATTAATTCATAGGATCATTGATTGAGAGCTGGAAGGGACCAGAATGGCTCTAAGCCAACCTCTTCTTTTTACGGTTTAAGAAACTAAGGCCCAAGGTCACTGTAAAAGGGAATTCAATTAATTTAGAGCAAGGGATTAAGAATTCCCTTTTACAGTCACAAAGGCAATAGACATCAGAAATAGGATTTAAACAATGTCATTTGACTCCAAAACCATGACTTTTTTCTATACTTCTTGCCTAAGTGGAGAATGATGAAGCTGAAAACAGTTTATGTGAAAAAGAACTAGTAGATAACAGACTAAAAGCTCAATAATAATGAAAGATATACCATGGTGGTCAAAACAACTAAAGGGACATTTGAAATAGGAACTGGGCTGATTTCATTGGTATAGGGAACTGTCAGATTAAAAATAATAATAACTACCAATATAAGTGATAGCTTCTCCACGAGTTACAGTCTGAGAGAGTTGCCTGGAACACTGAGAGTATAAATGATGTAATACAACTAATATGTATCAGACGTAAGATTCAAATCCTGGTCTTATTGCTTCAAGATCAGCTCTCTCTCTCTACCCATTAAAACACACTGCCTCTCTGGGAATCTTAACAAATAGAAAGCAAAATAGAAAAACAGAAGCAAACATAGCTACAAAACAAAGGATAGTCCTATTGTACTATGCCCTACTTGAGCCATACTTGGTGTATTGTGTTCAATTCTTAGAATCTTGTTTTAGGAATTTGCAATACAATGGGGTCATAGTATGGCATACAGACAATAATGGTAGGATGGTGCAATGGAAACAGTCAGAAGCTGAAGATTCTAATCCAGGTGAAATGGAAGAAAATCCTCTGATTTTGTGGACTTTTGCCATATGACTGACCACCCTTATCTTAGCTGTGCCCCTTTGCCCCAACCCACCCCTGTAGTATCCCTTGAAAGCAGGACTCCTTAACCTTGTGTCATGGGCCCCTTTGGAAATCTGAAGGCTATGGATCCATTCTCAGAATAATGTTTTTAAATACATAAAATAAAATATATAAGATTATAAAGGCAGTCAATTATAGTGAAATGTAGTTATTGAAATTTTTAAAAAACAAATCCACATATCTAATGTTAAGAACCTGTTCTAAAGGAAGGCAACCTCTATGTTTGCATTCTTCTACACCCTTAATGGCGCAGCAAGAGATGCCACAGTAGATAAAGCACCAGTTCCAAAATCAGAAAGACTCATCTTCCCGAGTTCCACTCTGGCTTCAGACACTGACTAGCTATATGACTCTAGGTAAATCACTTAACCCTGTTTGCCTTAGTTTCCCCATCTGTCAAATGACCTGGAGAAGGAAATAGCAAATCACTCCAGGATCTGCCAAGAAAACATCAAATGGGGACTGAGTTAGACACAACTGACAATGACCTAACAATACCTAGAAACTTCTCAAAGTATGAATAGGGACTATCTATGATTTCATTCATTTAGGGAACATCTAGGTAAAGAAACTTTCAACCAATGGATGTAAGTATGTTCTCTGCCATTTCTAATGAAGTTACCCACAGAACTAGAAGGTTAAGAGTCACATATGAGTAGGAATCAAAAGCACTGAACACAGGTCTTTCCAGTTTCAGGGTTAAAAAAAAAATTTAAAAACAGAATTTAGAGGGTTTGAGTTCTTTCTGCCTCGGTTTCCTCATTTGCACAATAATAAGGATAATAATAGTACCTACCTCCCAGGATTCTTATGAGGATAAAATGAGATAATACTTCTGACACATTGCCAACTTTAAAGTGCCATATGCATGCTATATTATTATTATTATTATTAAAGGAGTGAAAAGAAATGAAATATGAAGAAGGTAGAAAATTATACTTTAAGAGGAAGCATGACAGAATGCATTCAGGGACATATGGGTGGCATAATGGATAGAGCATTGAACCAGCAGTCAGAACGATCTGAGTTCAAACCAGCTTCAGACACTAACTAGCTATGTGACCCTGGGCAAGTCTTTTTTTTTTAACCCTTGTACTTCGGTCTATTGTCTCATAGGTGGAAGATTGGTAAGGGTGGGCAATGGGGGTCAAGTGACTTGCCCAGGGTCACACAGCTGGGAAGTGGCTGAGGCCGGGTTTGAACCTAGGACCTCCTGTCTCTAGGCCTGACTCTCACTCCACTGAGCTATCCAGCTGCCCACCCTGGGCAAGTCTTTTAACCTCTGTCTGTCTCAGTTTCTATAATTATAAAATGAGAATAATAATAGGACCTAATTTCCAGGGTTGTTTTGAGGATAAAATGAGATGATATCTGTAAAATACTTAGCACAATGCTTGGTACTTAATAAATACTTCTTTCTTTCAGAGTCTATGTGCTCCATCAAAAGGAAATTAAAATTCTAGGATACAGGGTACAGTGGGGACAAGATGGGCCTGTATAATCAGAAATCTTGACTCCTTGGACTTCATCCCCCAGAAGTCCTTCAGCATTTCCCCAAATTCCTTTTAATCTCTCCACCACATTGCATGGTCACGTTTTGTATATGGTTGGCTGAAACTCTGTCTCTCCTCCCCTCCCAAACCACACCCCCCCCCATGGCTGGGAGAGGTGGCTTAACTCAGGCTTTTACTTTTGTCTTTTTATTCCTTTTACTTCAAGTTTATAATTAATAAATCTTATCAAATATAATATTTGGAGGTATTGTATATTCATTTTAATCCTCACAGGCCACAGCAAAAAAGTCTTGAAATCACAGAAATATCATTTTAATTTTGTTCTAGAAAGGAAAGAACAGATTGAAGTGATGTTCCCCTCCCCCCCCAAACAAAATCCATACAAAGTCCTGTGGTATAATTTAAATAGTCAGAAGCTACAGATTATAATCTGGGATCTTCTTTTTATTGACTATGTGACTTTGGGTAGGTAGGTCCCTCTCCTCTCAAAGCTTCATTTTCCTTATTAATTAAATGAGGGTTTGTCCAAATTGATTTTTCAGATCTCTTCCAACCCCCTGACCAAGAATCCTATGATTCTTTTTATTTCTAGGAGGTCAGGCTACTCGCCTGGGCTTCCAGAAGTTCAGGCCATTGCTAGTACATTCTTCCTTCAGAAATATGCAAGCTCCAAGTAAATAGTCTACTGACTTTGACAGAATCCTTCCCTGAAAGTAGAGAGACTATATAAGGACGTAAAAGTAGAAAAGTACAATCCCATATCAGAAAAAGAAATTGAACAAGCCATCAAAGAACTCCCTAAGAAAAAATCACCAGGGCCTGATGGATTCACAAGTGAATTCTATCAGACATTCAAAGAGCAACTAATCCCAATACTATACAAATTATTTGATATGATAAGCAAAGAAGGAGTCCTACCAAATTCCTTTTATGACACAAATATGGTACTGATTCCAAAGCCATGGAGATCAAAAATAGACAAAGAAAACTATAAACCAATCTCCCTAATGAACATAGATGCAAAAATCTTAAATAAAATACTAGCAAAGAGACTCTGGCAAGTGATCAAGAGGATCATCCACCATGATCAGGTGGGATTTATACTAGGAGTGCAAGGATGGTTCAACATTAGGAAAACCATCCACATAATTGACCATATCAACAATCTAACAAACAAAAATCACATGATTATCTCAATAGATGCTGAAAAAGCCTTTGACAAAATACAGCACCCATTCCTATTGAAAACCCTGGAAAGTATAGGAATAGAAGGACCTTTCCTAAAAATAATAAACAGTATATACCTAAAACCATCAACAAGCATCATATGCAATGGGGATAAATTAGAAGCCTTCCCAATAATATCAGGAGTGAAACAAGGATGCCCATTATCACCTGTATTATTCGACATTGTACTAGGAACACTAGCAGTAGCAATTAGAGAAGAAAAAGAAATTGAAGGTATCAAAATAGGCAATGAGGAGACTAAGCTATCACTCTTTGCAGATGATATGATGGTCTGCTTAAAAAATCCTAAAGAATCAACTAAGAAGCTTGTAGAAATAATCAACAACTTTAGCAAAGTTGCAGGATACAAAATAAATGCACATAAATCATCAGCATTTCTATATATTTCCAACACATCACAGCAGCAAGAGGTAGAAAGAGAAACACCATTTAAAATCACCCTAGATAATATAAAATACTTAGGAATCTATCTACCAAAACAAACACAGGAATTATATGAAAACAACTACAAAACACTTTCCAAACAATTAAAACCAGATCTAAATAATTGGAAAAACATTGATTGCTCATGGGTAGGACAAGCTAACATAAAAAATGACCATTCTACCCAAATTAATTTACCTATTTAGAGCCATACCTATCAAACTACCAAAAAAACATTTTTACTGAATTAGGAAAAACTATAACAAAGTTCATTTGGAATAACAAAAGATCAAGAATATCGAGGAAAATAATGAAAAAAAAATGTGAAGGAAGGGGGCCTAGTATTACCAGATATTAAACTATACTATAAAGCAGCAGTCATCAAAACGGTATGGTACTGGTAAGAGACAGAAGGGAAGATCAGTGGAATAGACTTGGTGTAAGTGACATCAGGAAGACAGTGTATGATAAACCCAAAGAGCCCAACTTTTGGGACAAAAATCCACTATTTGACAAAAACTGCTGGGAAATTTGGAAAACAATATGGGAGAGATTAGGTTTAGATCAACATCTCATACCCTACACCAAGATAAATTCAGAATGGTGAATGACTTGAATATAAAGAGGGAAACTATAAATAAGTTAAATGAACACAGAATAGTATACTTGTCACATCTCTGGGAAAGGAAAGATTTTAAAACCAAATAAGAGTTAGAGAAAATTACAAAATGTGAAATAAATAATTTTGAGTATATAAAACTAAAAGGCTTTTGTACAAACAAAAACAATGTAGCCAAGATCAGAAGGGAAACAACAAATTGGGAAAAAATCTTTGTAACAAAAAACTCTGACAGGCGTCTAATTACTCAAATATACAAGGAGTTAAATCAATTGTATAAAAAATCAAGCCATTCCCCAATTTATAAATGGGCAAGAGCCATGATTAGGCAATTTTCAGATAAATAAATCATAAGTGTCAATAAGCACATGAGAAAGTGTTCTAAATCTCTAATAATTAGAGAAATGCAAATCAAAACAACTCTGAGGTATCACCTCACACCTAGCAGATTGGCTAAAATGAAAGAAGGGGAGAGTAATGAATGTTGGAGGGGATGTGGCCAAATTGGAACATTAATGCACTGCTGGTGGAGTTGTGAACTGATCCAACCATTCTGGCTGGCAATTTGGAACTATGCTCAAAGGGCTATACAAGAATGCCTGCCCTTTGATCCAGCCATACCATTGTTGGATCCCAAAGAGTTCACAGATAAACAGACTTGTATGAAAATATTTATAGCCACACTATTTGTGGTGGCAAAAAACTGGAAAATGAGGGCATGCCCGTCAATTGGGGAATGGCTGAACAAAATGTGGTATATGCTGGTGATGGAATACTATTGTGCTCAAAGGAATAATAAACTGGAGGAATTCCATGTAAACTGGAAAGACCTCCAGCAATTGATGTAGAATGAAAGGAGCAGAGCCAGAAGAACATTGTACACAGAGACTGATACACTGTGGTAAAATGGAATGTAATGGACTTCTGTACTAGCAGCAATGCAATGACCCAGGACAATTCTGAAGGATTTATGGTAAAGATGCTACCCACATTCAGAGGAAGAACTGCAGGAGAGGAAACACATAAGAAATGCAACTGCTTGAACACTTGGGTTGACGCGGACAATGATTGGGGATGTAGACTTGAAACTACCACACCAATGCAACTATCAACAATTTGGAAACAGGTCTTGATCAATGACACATGTTACAACCAGTGGAGATGCACATCAGCTATATGGGGGGGTGGTTGGGGGGGGTGAAGGGGAAAGTAAGAGCATAAATCATGTAACCATGTTAACTTTTCTAAAAAACAAATGTTAATAAATGTTAAAAAAAAAAAAAGTAGAAAAGTCACAAATGCCAAGACTGTTTCAGAGGGTATCTGATCTAAATAAACAGTAAGCTCTTTCAGGGCAGGGCAGGTTTCATTTTTATATTCATATCACCAGCACTTAGCACAGTGCTGGGAAACTATCAAGGGCTTAATAAATGATTATTAATGGATCCATTTCTGAAGTACTGGGAGATGAGAGTAGGTTGGGCAAAAAAGGGAAGCAGCAACCCTGGATCATTCTAAACACTGCATTTTAAGAGCCAGCATCATGGAAATTAATGTAGAACACTGGATTAAGAGTCAGAAGATTAGATTCTAACCCCAGCTTTGACACAATCTAGCCCCAAGCAAATCACTTAGAATCTCTGGTCTTCCATTTTTTCATCTGTAAAATGAAGGGGTTGCTTTGGATGACTCCAAAGGGCCCTTCCATTTAGAATATAAACTTACCCCATGTGCTTTGTAGATTTCATTAAATTTCCGGGTGGTAAGAAGCTTTAGATAGATAACTCACTGGATGGCTCTGAGAAGTTACTTCATGGGGCAGCTGGGTAGCTCAGTGGATTGAGAGCCAGGCCTAGAGATGGAAGGTCCTAGGTTCAAATCCGGCCTTGGACACTTCCCAGCTGTGTGACCCTGGGCAAGGCACGTTACCCACCCTTACCACTCTTCCACCTAGGAGCCAATACACAGAAGTTAAGGGTTAAAAAAAATAATAAAAAGTTACTTCGTTCTCTTTCCTCAGTTTTCCTCTCTATAAAATAGGCGACCAACTAATTTATAGACTTGAAGAGCTCATGTCTCTTCAGTACTGCAGTCTTTTAGAGAAAGCATAAGGCCAAGGGATATTACATATTATTACTATGTAGAAGATTTCACTTTCATGCCCCTGGATTATCTAAACCAGTGATGGGCAAACTTTTTAAAGAGGGGGCCAAAGGAAAGGAAATGCTTCTCTGTCAGTCTGTTTCTAAGGCAACTCTTTCAAGTGTCATTGTATTGTATCCTACTCAGTGTATTCGTCAGATTAGGCATAATGTTGCCCAGCTGGATAGAACATTTTAGGGGGCCACATCTGGCCCTCAGGCTGTAGTTTGCCCATCACTGATCTAAACCCTTATGAAACATCTTTCTGTCAATATTTGTTAATAGAGCTTCAGTAGCTACTGAGCTAGTCTACTTGTCTTACAGCACAAGGCAAAAGTCTTCCTCCTACCCCTACACACATGCACATATGTGAATACACACTCACACACTCACACACATACACACAATTTGAGACCCAACTTAGTTATAGAAAGTGATTCTTTCATGACTGCAACGTAGCAGCTCTAGGGATTGCCCTTCTCAGAGACCAATTTTTTATCAAATCAAATTGGAAAAAAATCTTATATAATCATCAGTCATCAATTCATATCAGTGATTCCTACTGATTTGTATATGCCCAGCATGGCGCATACTACAAATGACAGTTAGCTGAATCTTGTCATCAGTGTAAGCCTTGCAAATCCTTTCATATTTACCAACTCATTTGAACCACACAGAGGCAGATAGAACAGATATTACTATTCCCATTCTGTAGGTGAGAAAACTGAACCTCTATGACTTACATGAAATTGCAGAGCCAGAAGCCAGAATTCATGGGCCCAGAGAAAAGTCATTTAGAGAGTCTAGAGGGCTTCTTTGAAGGGCTCTCTTCTCTTATAAGGGAAAAATCCCTTCTCCTAAGGAAGCCCCTTCCTTGGGCTTAGAAGACAGAGGGTCCTAAATTGCCTCTCCTCTATAAGAATTCCTTTGTCTAAGCCAGAAAACATTTCCCCCTTCCAGTAGTGTCTGTGCTATTAACTCAAGCCTTGACTGACAAAATCTCCCTCAGACTCTTCTCCTTTCTGATTGAAGGACAGAAGCACAGAGTTTCAGACTCTTCTCAATGCCTTCCATTATAGAGGATAGATAGAAACTGGACAACTTTGTAACTCCTACCTTTCGTGGTTTCAACTCCATGGAACATGATACCTGTTGTGGTCCCATTCCTTCCCCCTCTCTCCACACTTTCCTGCCTCCTTTTCTGCCAGGTCTACCCCATTTAGATTGTAAACTCCTTGAGGGAAGGGGACTATCTTCTTATTCATTTTATCCTCAGCACTTAGCATAGTGCCTGGCACATAGTAGGCACTTAAATGTTGATTGGATTGGAAAAATGTTTCTTGAATTAGATTGTAAGATCTAGAGCTCTCTAGGAAGTCTGGTCTTTCCAACTCTCCAACTTGTGAACTTGTACTTTTGACTGGTGGGCATTCAGCCTATTTAGCCCAGATCCAGATCAACATGCTGCTGCAACCAGGTCATCTTTAGGCTATGCTGCCTTGCTACTAACTTCTGCCTCTCCAACCCTTTTGCTTTTCACCTCAAGCTCTGAGAACATTAGTCAAATTAATACTACCATTCCTAGAAAGGACATGTCAATCAGTTGCTCTGTGACTCCAAATACCTTTCCTTTGATTCAAACACTCTTCCCAGCCATCATTTTCCTATATGCATTGTCTTTCCCTATTAGCACGTAAGC
This sequence comes from Gracilinanus agilis, assembly GCF_016433145.1. Classification (NCBI taxonomy): domain Eukaryota; kingdom Metazoa; phylum Chordata; class Mammalia; order Didelphimorphia; family Didelphidae; genus Gracilinanus; species Gracilinanus agilis. The sequence goes on along the minus strand of NC_058132.1, from coordinate 208,158,177 downwards.
TCCTTGATACCAGGGATTATCTTGTCTTTCTCTACTTATATACCCAGAATTTAGCATTGGGGCTGTTGGTTTTCCACTTATTCATTTTATAGGTCTGTAAAAGACATTAGAGACCAAGCAAAGGCTAGATTCTAACCTATCCCCCTTATTTTATAGAAAAGGGAGCTGAGGTCTAGAGGAAGACTTACCCAAGATCACATAAGTAGCAAGAAGAAATCCAGAATTTAGAACCAAACCTTCTGATTACAATCCACAGCTGGAAAATGTTGTTGTCCATTGCTATACTCTTGTCTAGATTGTATCCCAATGGCTGAAATGCTTTCCTTCATCACCCCTTTTAGGATCCCTAGCTCCCTCCACTCAAGGCCTAGCCCTTTCATCTTTCATCTTTCACTTGAAGCTTTTCTGATCTCCTATTTATTAGTGTTCCAATTCATCTTCTTCTACTCAAATGACTTGATATTTACTACTTTAATTTGCTTCTGTATGCATGCATTGTTCCAACCAGTAGAATGTAAGCATCCATCATAGGACTTACACAGTGCTTGTTGCATCAAATTGTATTGCTCCTCGAAGAGTCAGAGAAACCAGGTTAGACCTTATCATGGCGGTAAGACTTATGACAAATTAATTCCTCGATTCTGCAATTTATTCAATAAATTGCTTATTCAATAAAAAAACTATTAAGCACCTATTATATTCTAAGCCCTATGCTGAACACTAGAGATACAAAAAAATGGCCAAAACAAGCAAACAAATAAATAGTTTCTGCTCTCAAGGAGATTACATTCTATCGGGAACAGGGGAACACACCATATAAGTCATGAAGTACAGAGGCACATGAGAGATAAATACAAAGGGGAGGGTAGCTAGTTGGTTCAGTGGATTGAGTCAAGCCCAGAGATAGGAGGTCCTGACTTCAAATCTGGCCATAGACACAATCTAGCTGTGTGACCCTGTGTATGTCATTTAATTCCCATTGGCTATGTAAGGGCTTTTTTTTTTAAAGATAAATACAAAGTAGAAGGAAGGTCATCTGAAAGAGGAAAGCATTAGTAATTGGGGGAAAAGGGGGACAGGGGAGTCTGGTAAAATTTCTTACAGAAGGCAGGGTTTGAACTGAGCCTTGAAGGAATCTAGGAACTCTAAGCAATGGTGATGAGAATGAAGAGCATTCTAGGGATGGAGTCCTCAGGAATATAATGTCTAAGGAGGTGCCAGTACTCTCTATATAGCTCATGTGTTCCCCAGATCATCTACTATATCCCAGGCCATCAGCAGTCATTCTGATTTTTGTCTTGCCCCTGTACGTCAATGATTCTGGAAGAAGAGAATGAGACTGATAACTTTGTACAACTCTCCCTCATTTACATCCACTCACATACAGTTCATGATGGAGTCAAACATCACCTTCTTATTGTCATAACAAACAAAGGATGAACAAAAACAACCCTTGGGTAATAATAAAAAGCAATCCGTGTAGCTAGATGGTAGAATGGACAGAAAGGGAAGTAAAATATGATTGGAAATGTAAAGAGGGAAAATGTTCCGGGTTAAGATGGCAGCAGAGTAAAAAGCAGCTGCTTGACCTCTCCTAATCCACACATATAGAACTCCTCAAGAAGACATAAAAACAAATCCAGACAAATGAAGGGACCCCACAATAGGACGCAGCATTGAAGGTACGTGGAATCAGGGCATTTCCATGCTATAAAGGGGTGAAACAGCTCTCACTAAAATGCCAGCTGAGCAACCCCCTCCCCTCCACACACTACCTACAATGCCAAAGCCAGCACAAAAGAGTTAGAGCAAGTTTGGGGCACCCATTAAGTCCTTGGCAACTACCTGGCATCACCAGGGCCTGCTCCTGAGAGCAGCAAGACTTAAGACCCCAAGAGGCTAAAGAATGCGTGGGCTTTGAACACAGACCCTGAGTGCAGGCACGGACACAGATCCTGAGTGCAGGCGCGGACGCAGATCCTGAGTGCAAGCGTGGACCTTGAGTGGGGACCCAGAGCAGAGGGGTGCATGACTGTGGAAGCAGTGCCCTGAGACTGGTAAAGGAGCTTCAGGCAGAAGAATGAGCAAGGAGACCACCAGGAGGTCTGACCCTGAGAACAACTAGACCTGAGACTTCAGGAACCTAAAGAGCACAGACAGACCCTGGGCGTGAGGATAAAGCTGAGAAGGCGCTAGGCTAAAAATGGCAAGTCAGACACAGGAACCCCAGAAGAGAAAGATCAAGAAGAAACCTTTAACACTTGACAACTTTTACACAGAAAAAACCCAGACAACAGAGCAAACAGCAGAGGAGAACAAACAAGTAACCATATCTAAATCTTCCCAAAAAAATGGAAATGTAAAGAGGGGCTATGGTGTGAAGGACTTTAAATGCCAAAAGGAGGACTTCAGAGTTGATTCTACAGGTAAACGATGCCACTAGAGTTTATTGATTGGGTCAGGGGGTTGATATAGTCAGAACTACCTTAGATTACTTTGGCAACTGATTGGAGGACATCCATCCAGGAAATGTTTATTGAATTATAATGGGTGACCTATGAAATGTACCATAGAGAATTTAAGAAAATCTAAGATGTTCTTGTCACCCTTCAGGAACTGAAAAGTTAACAAAATTGAGAGATTATACCATCCCATCCATGCCCTGCCAATGGTATGATCCTGAAATAAGCCCTTTACCCAGGAAAACAGGGTCTGCCTGATTGCCAGGAAGCCTGAGACCAATCTGCCCAAGACTGTGAAACAAGATGCCTGGGAAATATTATTCTCATTCATGCTCTGTTGAGAAGTCCCTGAAGGGACCCTCACTCCAGAAGAAAGTCTGCAAACCAAAGGCTATCTATATCTGTTCAAAAATTACTACTATCAATATAGATCAAACTTTAACTAGTTTATTTATGGAAACCTTAGGAAGATGGAGATGGTGAAATGGAGGTAGGACTGGGGAACCATCTTTTCCCCTTTATAATGAGAAGCCAAAGATATATAGATGTAGACATGTAATCTATATCTATATATATATATATAATTTTAGTATATCTGTTCACATAAATATAATTTTGTCACTCATCCAATTATTTAAATACATTAATTTATTTATCTATTATTTACAAACCTAATTTATCAATTAATATAACATTAATTGGTATAATATTTCATACATTGAAATTATATAGTATATTATATATAATTATATGAATATAATTTTAGTGAATATATATGCACACCAATAACTAGAATATAAGATAATATAAGATACTTACTATGCAAATGAATGTTGTGGGAGTTCAAGAAGGGACAAAACATTATGAACTCCCTTGGGGGACTGGGAAAGACTTCACAGAGAATGTGAGATTTGAGCTGGACCTTGAAAAATGGGTGCAATATTAATAGTTGGAGCTTGTGGTAGAGGAAAAGAAGGTCATTCTAGGTCAATGAAATGCTTTAAATCAGTGATTCCCAAAGTGGGTGCCACCTCCCCGTGGTGGGTGTTGCAGCGATCCATGGAAGCGGTGATGGCCACAGGTGCATTTGGGAGTGGTGAATAACTGTAAGGGGGCTGTGACAGTATGTGATAGGGGGCTCTAAGTAATATTTTTTCTGGAAAGAGGGCGTTAGGCCAAAAAAGTTTGGGAACTACTGCCTTAAAGAAAGACATATAGATGGAACAAGCATTGTTTGGGATGTTTGGTAAATGGTAATATACTTAGAATAAAGTGGTCATGGAGGAAGGAGAGGGAATTCCAGAAGGGTAAGGAGGCTGGAGCCAGACTGTAGAGTATAAGCTAGCATTTTTTTGTACCCAGGAGAAGAGGCATAAAACCTGCCTTGGGCAAGTAGGATAAAATGCACCTTCGATTCCTTTGAGGAAGATAACAGCAGAGAATTTAGGATACTGTGAGTTTCCTATTTTAAGTAACTTCATTTCTAACTGAATGCTAAGCTCGGTTGTTTCTATGTTGCTAAAGGACTGAAAATGGTTTCAGTATCCTCCTTTAAAATGTAACAACCGGGACAGCTGGGTAGCTCAGTGGATTGACAGTCAGGCCTAGAGACGGGAGGTCCTAGGTTCAAATCCGGCCTCAGACACTTCCCAGCTGTGTGACCCTGGGCAAGTCACTTGACCCCCATTGCCCACCCTTATCACTCTTCCACCTAGGAGCCAATACACAGAAGTTAAGGGTTTTAAAAAATAAATAAATAAAAATAAAATAAAATGTAACATCTTGGGACAAGGTCCCTGATCACCCTATCTCTCTGGGTAACCATTTCTAGGATGTCTTTGACCTCAGTCAAACTTCTGCCCTGCTGATCCTAGTACTGAAATTACCACTACTAACCCCCCGCATTTTCTGCCCACTACAATTCCATTTGTTTGTTGGCCTAGTTTTCCCACATCCTGCCCATGTCTTTGAACTCCCAGTGAAAGACTCTGATCTCCCTAATCAAAATGCCACTGCCTACTTCATTCATGACTCAGCTCTGGTTTCCACCCTGTCTGGTTCCTCTGGACAGCACCTTGTCCTGACCTCTGTCATATTCAAGTATACTTCACAACAGCCCTGCTGTCATCAACCTGCTGTTCCCTTACTTGGCAGATGCCAATTGGTGCAAGCCATACAATGGATCCTGTAACTGCCCCACTACCTGCCAGCCACACTCCCCTCTCTCCTTTAATGGGTCATAGGTTTAGAAATGGGAGGAGAATAGAGGTCTTCTAGACCAATTTTGTTTTCTACAAATGAGGAAATTGAAGCCTAAAGAAATTAAATGACCTACCAAGATCATGTGGGCAGTAAATGGCAATCAGAATTTGACCCTAGCTCTTCAGACTCTCCATCCAGTCAATGCTCATTCCTCTGCAGCTCATTGCTTTTCCTATACCTCTGGGCACCAAACCAAGCAGGAAGAACTGAAGGTTTCTGAGCAGGAGGGCAGTACAATTAAAGAGATGCTCTAGGAAGATGCATCTGGCCTTAGTGGGGAGGATATATTGGATGGAGGAGAAGCTAGGGTCAGGGAAATCAACTAGGAAATTACTATGTGAGCCAAAGGCAGTGTTTCTCAATCTCCTGGCCAAAAATCCCTAGCTGGAGAGAATACAGAATTATTACAATTATTGCATCTAAATCTGAATGTTCACTAAGCCTTGTCATGTTTGTATTCCCAGTGCCTAGCACTGTGCCTGGAACATCAGAGACATCTAATAAATGCTGACCAAATATAACCAGATTGCCATTCACTGAAAGAAACCAAACAAAAAGGAGAACTAGCCATATCACTCCATGAATCAGAATAATAAATAAATAAATATTTCTGCTGCACTGAAAAAATACTATACTTCACAATATGTGTGTTACTATTTTCAAATATGGAGCAACTCTATTAATAAAATACGAATTCATTTTTAAATGCTACTGGATTTAGAATAGCTTTCTCTGCTATTATGTTTTCTCAATCAATGAAGATTACTATTATCACTTCTTTCATTTCTCAGTTGTAGAAGTTAATATGTAACCTTAGGCAAGTCACATCACCTCCTTAAGCCTCAGTTTCCATAACTGAAAATATAATAAATGTAAACTAGATTATCTCTAAGGCCCTTCCAATTCTAAATCTATGTTCCTGTAATCGATGGGGTTGCCCCAAAATGTTACATTAGAAAGTTGTCCTCCTACTTTAAAAGACTGAAAGCTACTCATCTAAATGGACTGGATCTAGAATCTCATTGATTTGGAAATTCTCTCCATGGATTAAGGCCAGAACCCATCCTCCCTGATCATTTTGTATAACCATTGTGCATGATAAATTCAACTGAAGATTCCATCCAATGTGCCTTCCTGATAACTTAATAACCTAAATTAGGGTAATGGCACTGGGAAAGACAAGAGAAGGAACTGATTTGATTGCTATTCCAAGATTTTAAGCATTGACAATTGGGAGAATAGGAATTTAACAATCAGAAATTTAAAAATCAAGAACTAGATTCAATTTAAAATGTGTAGAGGAAGAAATAAACTTCAGATATGAGATCTTTAGGGATGAAAATGTTGAGAGAGAAAAAAACAGAGGGTTGGGGACAGATTCTTGGGCAAAACCCTCATTTGTGGGGTAAGATCATACCTTTAGAGTAAAAAAAGACTTCAGAGGTCATTTAATCCAAACTCATCATTTTAGAAATAATAAAACTGAGGGTCAAAAAGAAAAGTGACTTGGTCAAGGTATTCAGTATAATCAATAACCATTTATATTCATTTAGTAAATATTTACTATGTGCCATGCACTATGCTAGGTACCAGAGATAAAAAAGATTAAAAAATGAGATTATCTTTGCCCCCAAGGAGATTACATTTACAACAGTCATAGATAAGCAGATATGGTATGAAGACAACATAAAAACAAATTAATTCCAAGCAGGGAGAAGTATTTATAATGGGGAGATCACATATGGTCTCTTATAATGGTAGCTTTTGAGTTGACTCTTGAAAGAGAGTAGAGATTTCAAGATTTATAGTTGAGAAAGAAGAGCATTAGCAGAGGATCAGCTCATGCAAATGCTGTAGGGAAGAGATGGAATGTCATGTATAAAAGACAAGAAATAGAATTGTTTGGTGAGAATATAATGTGGATGAGGACCTAGAAAGGTAAGTTGGAAATAGATTGTGGAAGATTTTAAATGCCAAATAGAGGAACATGTATTTTATCCTAGGAGGAATAGGGAGGGGAGCCAAGATGACAAAATACAACCCAAAACCAAGCTGAACTCCCTCAACATTCCCCTCCAGACAACTTTAAAATAATGATTCAAATCAAATTTTGAATCAGCAGAGACAACAAAAGGCCAGAAGGAGATACTGTTCCAGTCTGAGACAACTTGGGAAGTCATCGCATTGGGGTGGACACAGACCCAGAGCATGACAGAAGCATCAGCTATGGGGATTGGAGACTGTGGCAACAAAAGCAGCTTCAGGAGCTCTCAGTCCACAGACAGAAAAAGGGTTGGACAACTTAGTTGGTCAAAAAAATATTATAAGAACCCTTTTCTAGCACTGAATGCAGCTGGGGCTGATTGGTAGCTCTATTGCCCCTAAAGAGTTCTAAGTCATAGTTCCAGGATGGAGAGGAATACTTATGAGTAGTCAATCTCCAACTAATAGTCAAAGTATATGAACATGCAATTTCAAAAGAAGAAATCAAAGCTAGCTATAGTCATCTGAAAAATGCTCTAACACACTATTGATTAGAGAAAGGTAAATTAAACAACTCTAAATTATCCACAAATATAAGAAATGACAAATGCTGGAGAGGGTAAGTGAAAAATAGGTATGCTAATGAATTTTTAGAAGCATATCAAACTGGTCCAGTCATTCCAAAGAATAATATGTAACCAAACACCATTTGAACCAGCAATACCACTACTAGTTCTGTACTCCAACGAGATCAAAGAAAAGGAAAAGGAATTATATGTACAAAAATATTTATAGCAGCTCTTTTTGTGGTAACAAAGAACTGGAAACTGAAGGGATGTCCACCAATTGGGGAATGTCTGAACAAGTTGTGGTATATGATTGTGATGTCGGACTTTTGTGATATAAGCAGTGATGAGGGGGATGGTGTCAGGAAACATGGGAAGATCTCTATGAACTGATGCAAAATGAAGTAAGTGGACAGTGTAATGATGATCAACTGTGTATGACTTAGCTCTTCTTAGTGATACAATGATCCAAGACAGACCCAAAGAACTCATGATGAAAAAAATACTATCCATCTCCAGAGAGAGTACTGATAAACTCTCAAGTGCAAATTCAAGTATAATTTTCTTGCTTTCTTTCTTTTCTTTTTTGATGTGGCTAACGTGGAAATATATTTTGCATGAATTCACATGTATAATTGATATCATATTATTTACCTTTTCAGTGGGTGGGGGAGGGAGGGGAGGAAGTAGGAGAATCTAGAACTCAAAATTTTAAAATAAAACAATGAAAGTTGTTTTTTTAATGAAACAATAGGGATTCTCTGGAGCTTTTTGAAAAGCCATGGTCCTGGGGAGTGACAAAGTCAGACTGGTGTTTTAGGATTATTTTATTAACAGTTAGTGTAAAGGAGAAATTGGAGAGGGGATGGATTTGATACAAAAAGACCAATTAGTAATAAATAAGGTGATATGTAATGAGAGACTGGACTACAGCAGTTGTGGTTTGAAGGGTATAGATAGATGAGATGTTGTAGAATCAACAAGATTTGAAAATTAATTGAATAAAGGTAGTCAAAGATGTGGAAGAAGGAGTTAAAGAAGATCCTAGGATAAGAACCAACAAAACTGGAAGCATTGGTGCCCTCTACAGAAACAGGACAATTAGGAGGCTAACGCAACTGGGCAGAAAGAAGGATAATGAACTCAGTTTTGTACAATTTGAGTTTGTGATGTCTTTTGAACATTCAAGTCAAGACGCCCAACCTTTAAATGCAAGATGGTAACTCAGGAAAGAGATGAGAATTAGGCATATCAAGATTTGAAGGACATTTGCCTAGAGCTGAATGTTGATTTGATGAGAGCTAATGAAACTACAGAAACAAAGAAAGAAAGAGAAGAAGCAGAGAGCCAAGGGGGGAAAGCCCCAAGATATAGCTAGGGAGAAAGAGAGGGCAAAGGAAGTAGCATTTATATAGCACCTATTATGTGCCAGGCATGGTGCTAACTGCTTTTACAAATATTACCTCATTTGATCCTCACAATCCTAGGAGGTAGATATGGTTAAGATTTGTATTTTATTTTATAGTGGAGGAAACTGAGGGAAACAGCGGCAAACAAGTGAGAGACTTGCCCAGGGTATGGAGCTTGTAAATATCTGAAGCTATATTTGAACTCAGGTCTTTCTGACTCTAGGCCCAGAGATCTATCCACCACACCACCTAGCTGCAGGGGCAGGACATTACCCTTTAAAAGAGATAAAGAAGATTTGGTAAAATAGGCAGGAAGAAATCACAATAGAGCAGAGTCACAACAATCTAGAAGGAAAAGGGTTCCCATAAGGAGGGGATGGTCAAGAGTCTAGAAGAGCATTCTCTTCTGATACTGAAGGAAGAGGAAAACATGAATTGAGTTGAATCTTGAAAGCCAAATAGAGAGCAAGGCTCCACAAAGTGGTCAATAGTATTAAAAGTGGCAATCAAGTAAAGGATAATGAGGACTAAGCAAAGGTCACCAGATTTGGCAAAAAAGAAACATTAGAAACTTCTGAAGTTTCCTTAGGGCTAAGGAGGCAGAACTAAAATTACTTTAAAAAACAACAAGGGGGTAGTCAAGTGGTCAGGTCTGGAGCCTCAGAAACTTCCTATCTGTGTGACCCTGGGCAAGTCACTTAATCCCCATTGTCTAGCCCTTGCCATTCTTCTGCCTTGAAATCAATAGTTAATATTGATTCTAAAATGGAATGTAAGGAAGAGAAAGGAGAGAGAGAGAGAGAGAGAGAGAGAGAGAGAGAGAGAGAGAGAGAAGTAGAGGAGGGTGTCTATGCTGCGTACATGTGGTACAGGCAGTGAGATCAGAGCCCTAACAGAACGGCTGTGTAATTACATGTTTCTAGTAAGTGTGTTAGCCCCACGGGGAGCTGAGCTTTCCAGTCCATTTGGAGAGGAGAAGTAGATTTTGGAAAGGTGACAGGGGTCACTGCAGAACTGAGTTCCTATTCAGCTAGGATAAGGGGAACCACTGATCCCCACTGATTGCCTGGTGGCTGTCTGAGTTGTCTAGATACTTGGTTGTTTTTCATTTTTTTTTTTTTTTTGCAAAGGGGCCACACCTTGCTACAGAAAAGAAGACAGTGACCAGGTTGGAAGCGGTAGGTTGTGATGCTCAGCATGTTTATGCAGCAGAAATGCTGGGAGAGCTACAGAATGGGGCTCGGGGCTGGTTGGTTTATCTGCAAAAGAGATTTCTTTTTTAACATGCTTGTTATGGGAAGAGTTACGGCATCTGGTAAGGTATCAGACTAATCCTGCCGGTCTAAGCTGTCATGTCTCTGTTTGATGTGGTCTGTGTTCCTGTGGCTATTTGGAGCTCACCTTTAAATACCCGATAGCTTCTGCTCTTCCTTTTTCTCTCCCCCCACCCATTCCCCTCGGATCTCTCCCCCCACCCCACCCCAGCCGAAGCTTTGCATCCTCCAGCATGTGGCCTACCTTATTTAACCTTGTTCCCACTCCACCCTGAGTCAGAATGTCTGGTTCGTTTGCTGCAGGTGTCTGTGGATGCTTTGCAGAGGCACAGGGCCGAGGGCTGCCTGACTGACTTGGATTCTGCTGGAATAGCTGTGTATGGGAAGAGAAGGCCATGGCTGTACAGCTGGTTCCCGATTCTGCTCTCAGCCTGCTCATGGTAAGTGCTCCCTGCTCCCTGC
>NC_058132.1:208088233-208143676 GCF_016433145.1 Gracilinanus agilis | reverse complement strand
CTCTCCCTCTCTCTCTCTCTCTCTCCCTGTCTCTCCCTCCCTCCCTCTCTCTCTCTCTCTCTCTCCTCCCCCACCTCTCTTTTTATCCATCCCCCCCAACCCTGCCTGCCCCTCCCTAGAGGGCCTTACAGTGTTTAAACTGCAGTGAAAAATTATAGCATGCAGGCCTACCCTTCTCCTGGCTGAGCTCTGACTCTCCCGTGATAGGGGGATGGTTTACAACACACATGTTCCTTTGTTCGTCTGGACCCCGTGTTATGTTTGCATAGCAGCATGTGGTACCACTAGAGGAAATCGAACCAATACTGAAAGTTCAAGGAACAGCCAATCTCCACTGGGGGGTTATGGGGGGAGGGGTGGAGGAACTGCCTGGCTGGGCAGTGATGAATGGGGATGCTGAGAGACTGCAGGAGAAGCCCAGAGGAAGAGAACTGGTGGGTTAAAGCTGTGTCTCATGAAAGGGACCATACTGAACAAGACTTTCAGACCTAAATCTAAGCAAGTCCTTGATGCTAAATCATTACGATTTAGATTATAAACTCTCTGAGGGCAGGGATGCTGTCTAGAAGTAGAATAATGTGCATATCTAGGAACTTAAGATCATATCACATAGAGCAAGCAAGAACCTTAGCAGATCTTTCCCAAATCTATACATCCAACCTCAGACTCTGCTAAGTTATGGTCATACATCTCCAGCTGCCTCTTTGACACAATGAAGTGGAGGTATCATAGATACCTCAAACTCGATCTCTGCAAAACAATAATCATTATTTTTAGCTCCCAAACCCTTCCCACTATTGCCGTCAAGGGTATCTGCATCCTCCCAGACACCCAGGCCTACACCTAGTACAAAGTATCGTGTGATGTCTAAGGGAGAAATGTAATTGGTGGGGCAGAATAAAAGAAGAATTTTTGAAGAAAGTAGCACATACCTACATATATTTTCATATAGGATCTGCATGTTATACATCATATATGTAATAATATATGTAGTGTATGCATAGTTCTTTGTAGGTTGTCTACACACATTAGGATATGGCTCTGAGGACAAAGATTGTTTTTTGCCTTTCTGTCACAAGGACTTAACCACAGTGCTTGGAACAAGAAAGTATAATAATATAAATTGCTATAACTATTCAATATGATGGTTAGGAATAATAATATAATACTATTAATAATCATTTAAATAATAAATGTTTATCCACTTGATTTGACTTGACTATTTTGCTAATACTTTGAACAGAATGGAGTTTGTCCCAACATCAGATGTGTTCCCCCAGTCTGAACACCCTAGATTAGCTAATACAATGTGCGGTCTGAGGCTACCTTTTTTTCTGATCTGACTGTCATATAAAGCTCTATGTTTTGACTGCATTGAGATTTGCCCTTAGTTTATCATGTTGTCCTATACATTATTGTATATTATATATTATTGAGTATATATTATTATATATTATTATATTATTGAGTATAAGCTAAGTATTATATTCAAAATATGTGCTATTGCTAGCTGTAAACAAATACCAGGTGATTGCCACGTATTATTGTACTCTAGAGCTGAGTGTTATCTATTCGGTTATGTTGCTTCCCTTGTATGCTTGTGGATGACTCCAGGTTATCTGCCAGGACTACAGATTCCCATGGCAGTGGGGATTGAAGGAGGGGCGGGTTTGAGAATAGAGGGAGACTGAGAGTAAAAACTGGTCAAAATATAGCTCCAAAGCAGTCAGGCTTTACTACTGACAGATATGCTTGACACAGAAAGAAATTTGGACTAGATAGGTAAAAACAATGACCTTGCCTCCTTGGCTTACCTTTTGTTCTTGCTCAAACTCATTTACATGTTAAGTAGAGAGGATTTGAGGAGTATATGAGTATCTAACCCTAAGTTAGTTATCTATAACAGAATGCTTTGATCACTCTTGAGACTTAGGTGTTGAAAAGAAAAGACTTAATCTTAGCCTAGAGGCAATCTCCCAGGAGAGTTTGTTAGCTGGATATAATAGCTGTTATTAAAGAGCTATCTTCCCTCCCAGATCAAGGAGAGGTTATAGCCACTATACCCTAGCCAGCTGAAGCTGAGATGCCTTGAGTGGCCCTGAAGGGACGAATCTAGGAGATAATAATAGCAAGGGAGTAGAGCTCAGCAAAGACTCTATTTCCAGAGCAACATTCAACTGAGGCTTTGGGACTAACAAGCAAAATGCCAGCAGAAAGTCTACATGCACAGCCCTCCTCATCGACCAGGGGATACTACATTCCCAGTTGTCTCCACTAGATTATCAGGGACCAGTAGAGAAATGTGTCTAATAGTAAAGAGTATGTCCAATGACAGAAAAGCAATGCCATCACCAAAAAGAACCCATGGTGGTCCTGTAGCTTCAGAAATGTCAGCTGCCCTCTCCCACATAGTCCCCATGTGTTGAACTCTCATGCATGATTCCTATGCATGCTCACTCTCCATGCTAATAATGTATATATTCATGGGACAGGATGTCCAAGAGTTGTGGAAGAAATGTTCTACTGAAAATTTTCTTATTATGCTATTTTATCAAATGCCTTTGTTTGAAATAACTGTCCTCTAGTTAACAAAAGAAAAAATACCTCGGTGAAAGCTCATTGTTTTGAGTGGTTGTGAACCTACAGAGTATCTTGAACCTGAAGTAATTACTTTCATAGGGTGTGGGATAGAATACCGCTACCACACCCTAAATGTTGGTCCAGGTGCAACATTTGCAAAAAAAAAAAAAAATACCTGGCAATGGTATGCAAGATGCATTAGGGAGATAGAAAGAGTAGAGGTGGTAAGATCTTTTAGGAGACTTTTTAAATAATCTAGGCAAGTAAGATGGTCATAGTAGGAATAGAAAAAATGGTGATTTCAAAGGATACTACAGAGACAAGATCAATAGGATGCAAATATTGGTATATGAGAAGAAAAGAAGAAGATGGAGTCAGAGAAATACCAAACTTTTAAACATGAAAAATGAGTAAATGATGGCACTGACAGGAATGGTGATCAAAAAGAAGAATAAATTTGGGGAGGAAGGAGTAAGCTTTGTTTTAAACATATTAACTCTGTTGTGGTAGTGGGATATTCAAGTAAAAATCTCTAGACAGCAGCATATGCAGTTCTGGTCAAAAAAGTAGAGATTTGAGACTAATACAGAGAGGCAATAGTCGAAGCTATGGATGGAATCATTTCAAACTTCCAGGGAAGAAATAACAGAGGGGGAAAAAGATAGTAGGACCAAGGACAAAACCTTGGGGAATTCCTGATTTAAAGGATTGGAAATAAAATGAGAAGACAATGAAAAAAAAACACAGTAGAAGTGGTTAGAGAATCAAAAGGTTATGATGTTTCAATAATTAAGTGAGAAGGAAGTGTCCAGAAAGAGAGGTCTGTAGCAATGTTAGATACTATATCAGATAAAGCATAAAACAGGGTACCCACCGAAGGCATTCACAAAGTTAAGAGAGGATATCCAGTGCATAGTACATAGTCTCTGTGGAAGGCAAGACCTACTAAGATGTTCCAGATAGTTTGTGGATGACATTATACTGTTTCAATAAAATCCTAAAATACTGTAGAAACTCCTGGAAGTTATCTATAGAATGCCTTAAAAGAGTTTGGACTTAGCATCCACAAGGAAGACCAAATGAATGGCTATTCCCCAGATTATGATATATATTTGAATGGACAACCTATAGAGCCTGTCCATTAGTATATATACTATCTATTGAAAAATATATATATTCAATTATTATTATTATTTATTATTATTATTCCTATTGACTCCCAGAGGAGCATAGGGCCGCAACCATCTCATGCCAACGGACTCTGTTCTGGGCAACTTCCCCCAACTGGGCCCATGTCACTCCGACGGTCCCTGTCTCATTCTCAGCATATCTCCGCCAGGTCTGCCATCTGATGTCCAAGATGTGATGCAGGCACCCGTCAAAGACCTGGAGTTTGTTGGCTTTTGCCAGCACGCATCATGGACTCTGTTGGAGAACAATCTTCCAGACTAGGCGATTGTTGGTTTTGTTGGTTTAATGAGGTTGCAGTTTCTTTAGCAAGTAAGATTTTTACAGGGTGAGGTTGCTAGCCTCGCGCCCAACCCTCCTCCTTTTTCAGCCGGGCTTGGGACCGTCCTTGGCGGAGTTATATATATTCAATAGACAGTACAAATAGGTTGGGTGCAAAATCAAACAGACATGCAGGCTGAATTGCCTTGAGGAAATGAAAAAGCTCTTTTAGTGACCCCAAACTTCTTCAAAAAGAAAAATGTATCATTTAAAAAATAACTTTTTAAATCTTTCATTTTTTTATCCTCTACATATACCAGTTTTACTCCTTTCCCTGAAAGCCACCCCTTATACCAAAAAAGGGGACAGGAATGGTAGGAAATGATTCCAAAAACTAACCAATGTATCCCAAAAGGCTGACATTATGTCCACTGTCAGGCAATATGCACATGAGTGCATGCACACACACACACACACACACACACACACACACACCTCTACCAAAAAAAAAACCAAAACAAAACAGCAAGATATGCCTTCTCATATTTCTTGAGTCCAAATTTGGTCATTATAATTTCACAGCCTTCAGTTATGATTGTTTTGTCATTATCTTTCTCACTACTTTATTGTAGTCATGTATTTTGTTTTCTGGTTCCATTTTCTTGGTTTAAATCAGTTCATCTAAGTCTTCTTTGACTTCTCTGTAGTTACCAACGTCATTATTTCTCATGACACAAGAATAATCCATAATATTTATTTACCACAATTGACTTAGCTACTCCCCAACTGAAAAGAAGTCCTTATTCTTAGTGTCAATATCCTGTTGATGTTGTGATTTGACTACAAAAGATAGAACATAAGTCTCCAAAAAATTAAAAATGAATATTGCCCAAAGTCAATAGAAAGAAGCATAGAGGAGGTGAACAGGCTACAAAATATTACTAGTGAGGAACCCCTGAGAAAAGAATGAGATAAGTCAAGTCAACAAGAATTTTATTAAATACTTACTATGTGCTAGACAATGTGCGAAGTGTTGGGGATACAAATACAAACAGAAAGATAATTCCTGCCCTGACAAAATATGTATTCTGTTAATATGAAAAATGATAAAGGCTGGTATAAATATATATATTAGTATTTTAATTAAAGCCATGTTGATAGATAAAATCATTAGACCACGCGCTTGTAATCATTCAAAACTGCCGCCTCCATACCGTCTCCCATTTCCTGGAAGCCCTACTCGCCAAAGAGACCACTCCCTCCTAACCCACGAGATTTAAGCGCTCCCCTGCGTCAAGACGTCGGAAACGGAAACCAGTTGGACCATGTTGGATCACGGGAAATGTAGTTTTATACATTTCCCAAATCCACTTTTTACAATTCTAAGAGGAGAAGACAACACATAACAGGAAGCTGAAAAGAAAAAGACTCTTATTGGGGCATGGCAGAAAAAATCCAGAACATCAATAGTACACCCTGGAGTAAAATGAAGACATGACTGACCTAGATATTCCTCTTAAAATGGAGGTTCTGAGAGGAATTGGCCAATCAGAGAAGGAAGCCACAAGAGTAGAGAATATTTTCATTGTGAAAAGATCTGGAATAGAGTAAACTTCCAGGATGAAGATATTTCTGTGACATTCAAGATAGAAAAAAATCTGTGGAATCAGTCATGTAGCCTGGAGAGGAGTGTATAATTAGAATTTTCCACCCCAGGACTCTCTCTCTCAGCATCCCATTTGTGTATTTACACTAATGTGCTAACATAGGGAAGATAATAAGTTTTGTGTAGCTTCGCCCTCTTTTGCTCTTCTTCCCAGAACACGGCTGTGGAGGTTGGGTAAGAGCCAAGCAGGACAATTTTACCTACATGTTTTTACTCAGGCTTTTTTTATTTTTGTTCTTTTATTTCTTCTACTTCAAGTGATTATGAATAAATCTTATAAAATATAATACTTGGAGCGGATATTAATTTAAATCTTATGGGGGTAAAATAGGTCATCAAGGAAATGTAGTCTAGGAAGAAAAAATAGAAATATCACATGGTAATAGTGAGGAATGACAGGTGGATAACAAGAATGCTGTCCCTTTTCCATCTCAGGAGAAATCAAGGAAAACCTCTTATATGTTGGGTGAGCCTCATGGCAAATTTGTGTAAGGACTTAGGCCAGAATCACACAGTGTAAGGGTTAAATTAGGAATTTTGACAAAATAAGGGAGCAGCTTTTAATAATTTAAGTTTTAATGAGAATATAGTAGAGTTGTAAATTAATATTATCCCTTTAAGCCAGAGAAAAGAAAATTTCTAGCAGCTTTTAACAATTAACAATTTAGTTTAATTAAAATAGAGATAGTAAAAGAATATAGTAAAATGAATATAGTAAAGGAGAGAAATATAGGAAAGAGGTAGAGAAAGAAAATTTCCTAATTTCTATAATAGTTATCCTATAACTACCTATAACTACCTATAATTACTACCTAAAACTGCCTATATCTACCTATAACTGCCTACCACCCCACAAAGTTCCAACCCAAACCAGCCCAATCAAAACCAAATCAATCAGTATTTAATCCAACCCCAATTAGGTCTGTCAGCAAAGACCAGCCACCTTCCAAAAAGTTCAAAAAGCCCAAAAGCCCCTCTAAAAGCTAAAGCCAAAAAGCCCTTTCAGTAAGCTCAGGCCCGCCTTTATATTCCAGCAACTAAACGCCAACCACCAACTCACACACTCCCAGCAGCCAACTTCCCTGCAATTGCTAGCCCTGTCAGTAACTAACATCCTTTTATTCCCTTTTCCAACCTCTCTTCCAGTCTCTCTAGTTTCTACTTCCTGTCACTGTGAGTCTGTTAATCCCTATAGTAAGAGAACCTCCTGTTAAATTTTAAAAAATAATAAATAAAGAATTCCTTTTTATAAAAGGATGAGCAGCTATAGATGGTTTATGATATGCATCAATGCAGGAAACATCTAAATCAATGAGACCACAGATTCATTGGAGTGTTTATGTTAATGCCAGAACCTAGTGTGATACTAGGCTGCACTTGTGCCTTGTAAAAGTAAATGTTTAATAAATGTTCATTCAAGTGAACTAATAAAAGTAGTCAGACTACAAGGAATTGAGGTGAGAAAATGGATGCATTTATATTGACAACATCAATTTTTCAAGATGTTTAATAGAATGGATAATGGGACGAAGGGATTAGAACATTTGAGGTAAAATCTTTTTTTATTTTAATATTTTTAGGATTGTGGAGTTAATGTATTCATAGGAAAATATAAAAGGACCAGGGTGGGGAGAGACAGAGACAGAGAAGAAGATACAGGAAAGAGAGGTAATAACTAATAGAGCAAGATCCTAGAGTCAACCCAAGGCAATGGAGGTTTGAGGAAAGAGAAAAGGACTAGAAAGAATAACTATGACTCTTTAATGAGTGGGATGGAAGGGTTAAAAGTAGCAGTACAGACTGAGAGGAGATAGTAAACTTTGATTTTATAATAAATGAAATCAGCTTGAATCATGGCTTTCTTTAATGCAACATAAGAATACAGAGAAATATCATGGTGCTATCAAGTGCTGAAGATTTACAGGCTAAGAATAGCTACATTTAAGACACAAAGAATTTCAAGAGAGTGGCCTATGAATCAGAAAGGTGGCAAGCTACTTGAGGACAGGCATGCTTTTTCTATTTTATCTTTTATCCTTAGAGCCTTATCTGAAGCACTAATGCAAAATATCAATGCCTTATGTTTATTTAGTACATCTTTAATAAAAGCTTGTTGAATTGAACTGAATAGGATCAAGGTGAGCATGGTAGCAAGTGAAGGCAGAGTAGGAGAGATGATCTGGAAAAATATGGGAGAGCTAATTCTCTGTCTGTCTCTGTTTCTCTCTCCTGTGTCATTTAAAATCACTTGGGATACTTGGAACTACATTTCCCGTGATCCCTAATGAGTTTCATGTTTTGGATTACGTATTCAAGGTGAGGGACAGTTTTTAAAATAGGGGGAAGTGTCTGGGAACTTCCTCTTTAGCTACTTGAGCTTGCGGAGAGAGGAAAAGGTAAATGGCTTCAGGGAGGTTGGAAGAGGTTTCTTACAGGCACGTGGTCAGTTTATCTCTATCAGCATGGCTTTCATTAAAATACTATTCTCCCTTCTAATCTCGGCCCTCATCATTTTTAATCATAACACTCCATATATACATATCTGAGAAACTCAGGAAGACTTATAGGAACTAAGGCAGAAAGAAATAAGCAGAACCAAGAAAATAATTATATTTAATTAATACAAAAAGAACATTCAAATGAAGTTGAACATTGGGTAATTAATTATACTGGGAAATTCTGATCCTAAAGAAGAGATGAGGAAATGCACCTTCTTCCTCTCAGTAAATAGGTGGAGGGCTCTGGGTATAAAATCTTGTATATATGGTCAGATGGATCTCTGTGTCAGTGGGTTTTGCTCAATTTTTTCTTTATTAAAAGAGAAGATGCCATGGGTGGTGGCCAAGATGCAAGTTTTTTAGTTTAGAAATTACAATAGCTTAAAAATGAAAAGATATAAATAAAACTTGTCAAAATCAAAATAAGCCAAGGGGGTAGAACTACATGATCTCTTGGCTCTTAGAACTCTGAATTTTTTCTTCCATTATTTTTCCATCCTTGTCCTGCCCCTCCTTCTTGTCTCTGCTGTGTGGCTCAGGTTTGGATCAGTCTAGACTTTCCAGAGACCTTTCCTTCTACCAGTTCACAGTCTTGCTTTCCCACCCAATCTCTACCCAGACCCCAGCTCCTATTACATCTAATGCTAGAACTACCCTTGACCTTAACCCAAAGGCCAAGAGATAATCCTTCACTTTCCATTTACATATTGTCCCCTATTTATCCACAGTGCAATACCCCCACAACACTACTTCCCACTCCCCCAGGCTCCAAAAGGACACATTCCTGAATTCCTTTCTTAGAAGGGCATTGCTGTTTCTCATTTTGATCCACACCTGGGAATTTCAGGCTATTATTTAATTTCCTCCCTGGTCTCCCCCAATTCTTTACCCCCCACAGAAGGTCTACTATACTGGATTCCTAGAGGAGATACTTTGTTTGGATTGCCCCTCTCCTTTCCTCAAAACAAGACCTAGTAAGGAAACTATTTATTGAGATTCCTTGGTTTCCTTTTCCAATTTAGTTTCCTTTTGTCCTAAAAGATGTGTGAGTGTGTGTGTGTGTGTGTGTGTGTGTGTGTGTATGTGTGAGAGAGAGAGAGAGAGAGAGAGAGAGAGAGAGAGAGAGAGAAAATAAATGAGCCATGCCTTAGGAATACCACTTTGACAAATGGGTGAAGGATAGACTGGAGGAGGGAAAGACTTGATTTAGGAGGCCAACCAGCAGGCTATTGCAATAGTCCAGGTATGGAAGTAAAAGGGCCAAATCCAAGATGGTAATAGTGTCAGAGGGCAAAAGAGAGTATATATGAGAGATATTACAGAGGTAGAATTGACAAAACATGACAGCTAGTCAGATATTTGGAGTGAGAGTGAGAAATAAAGGAAGACTCCCAGGTTAAAGGTCTTAGAAATTGGGAAGGTAGGTATATATATAGATATAGATATATAGATACCTTTGACAATAATATAGAAGTTACAAAGAGAGGTAGGTAGGAATGTGGGGAGACAAGAGTTAAGTTTTGAACATGTTGAGTTTAAGATGTCTACAAGATGTCTAATTGAGGTATCCAACAGGCAAATTAGAGACTCAAAACTGAAGGACAGAAGTTAAGGCTGGACAAATACATATGAGATTCATCTGCATAGAGATGTTAATTGAATCCATTGGTGTTGATAAGATCTCCAAGTGCAATAATACAAATGGAGAATAAAAAGGCCCCAGGACAGAGTCTTGGGGGACATACAGACTTAGAAAACATGAAGACCCAGCAAAGGAGACTGAGAAGGGACAGTGGGACAGCCAGATGATGAAACAAGTAGGAGCTAAGAATTATCATCCATTTTACAGATGGAAGTACTGAGGTTAGGACAAAGGATTTATACTTAGTGACAGATAGAACTTGTCTTTATGTTTTCTGACTCTATCTTATACTTTTTGCTTTATATTGCAGCAGAAGATTCAATGGAAAAGAATATTGGTTCTGCATTAAGCAGGACTGAGTTCAAGATCCAAGTCTGCCACTTACTACTTTAGTTCCCAACAAGTTCCCAGCAATTCATTTCACTTAGCTTTAAATCTAGGATCTTTCTTTCTTTCTTTTTTTTTTTTATTAAAACCCTTACCCTCCATCTTGGAATCAATACTGGGTATTGGTTCCAAGGCAGAAGAGTGGTAAGGGCTAGGCAATGGGGGTCAAGTGACTTGTCCAGGGTCACACAGCTGGGAAGTGTCAGAGGACAGATTTGAACCTAGGACTTCCCATCTCTAGGCCTGGCTCTCAATCCACTGAGCCAGCCAGCTGCCCCCTAGGATCTTTCTTAAAGGAATATGCCACAGAAATGAGGACCCACTATCTATCATTCCTAATGTGTCTTGGCAGTGTAGAAATGACCGTTTGCAGCATGGGGTAGATCTGGAACCAAAAGGCATTTGGGAGGCTATTTGATCCATCCTCTTCATTTTATAGGCAGCACAGTGGTACAGGGGAGAGAGAGTGCCAGACCTAGAGTCAGGAAGACTCATCTTCCTGAGTTGAAGTCAGGCCTCAGACACTTACTAGCTAAGTGACCTTATGCAAGTCACTTAATCCTATTTGCCTCATTTTCCTCATCTGTCAAATGATCTGGAGAAAGAAATGGTGAACCACTCCCAAATGAGGTTATGAAGAGTCAGATGTGACTGAAAAATGACTGAAAAACCTAATTTTATAGATGAAGAAACTGAAAAAGAGAGAGGTAAAATTAAGTGACTAGCCCAAGGTCACTCAGATAACAACCATCAGAAGTCGCATTTGAATGCAGGTCTTCTGAGTATAGAGCCAGGACTCTTTGCACTGTTCCAGCAGATCTGATTTCCTAATTCTGTTTTACTTAGACCAATATTTAAAAAAGCATGCATTCCCCAAATTCAAATATATGCTCAAGCAAAGAAAGATGGCAATAGAAAAGCATGAAGGTCTGGGAATAAGAGTAACTTGGATAATACAGAAAGTAGATAACTGAGAATTGAGTTTAAATATAGTTTAGTTTTACCTAAAGACCTTCATTTTCAAAAGCCATCCTTATTTATTCTCTTACCTCTTTAAGGCTTAGTAGATATTATTATTTCCATTGTTATATAGGAGAATGCTGACCTTGAACAAATTGCTGCCCTAGGCCTTTGCTTCCTTATCTACAAAATGATAAGTGCAGACTAAATGAGCCCTAAGCTCCTTTCCATTCTATGCCAGTCTTTGATTTCCATGTTAAGTAAATTGTCCAGAATCACATAGCAAACCACTGGTTTTATGGTTCAAAACTAGACTTCACTCTGAGGCCAATACTGAAAGCCTACAGTGATGGGGAAACCTTCTCTCTTAAGAAAGTATCACTTAGACATTATGCCAGTTTGGATTAAAAATGAAGACCTATTGAGAATCAAAAATTGTACCCAGCTTGCTAAATGTTTTTTCTCTATAACTCAACAGGGATATCACTCTGAATGGAAAGAGGGATCATGGGGGAGTGAATGTATGAGTGCAAATGTTTCTATTCATCTTTTGAACATTCTTTTCACCACTTTTCTGCAGAGCCTGGGGCTGGACTTGCCTAGAAAGCACTCAGATGGTAAACGTATGTTGTAGAGGGTTAATGATACAGAAGTGAAAGACAGTATCTCTCATGATTGAGTCACATTTTCTAAAAGGGAAAACTACCCAACTTGAACCTCAAAAAAGCCTGGATTTTTGGCTGGCACTCTGTTCTGTTTTTGGCTGGAAGCTTAGAAACCAAAAGGGCTCCTTTTTCCAAACACATGGCTAGACTCTTCAGGAGGACAATATCCAAGGTCCTTTTCAGAAACACTTTTTCCACTGAATTCAACAAACATTTATTAGGCTGCTACTATGTTCAAGGCACCTGTGTTTGATACTGGGAAGTCAAAGACAAAAATGAAATAATTCCTGCCCTCAGGGAGCTTACATTCTACTTGGAGAGACATGTAAAGAGAAAATTTAATATATGGTAATTTGTGAACACTCAAAATGAGAGAAAATCAGAGAAGACTTCATGGAAGAGGTAGAATTTAGGCTGTGCCTTAGAGAAAGAAGTTAATGGACAAAGAATGAGAAGAAGCTCACCCAGAGGGGAAGTGATTTTCCCACCAAGGTCTGTGGGAAGCCCTTGGACTACAGTTGTCCTGAATATATTGAGGAAAGAAGCCTAGGTCTTAATTTTTTCCAAGGTCAGGCTCAGATGTTACCTCCTACAAAAACCTTCCTGCTTCTCCCATCCTGCCTCCCTTGTTAGCATTCCTTCCTCTTCTAATTATATTTTATGTGCTTATACTGAAACCAGTTCTTCAGGGAACCTGTGGGTCAGGTTGACATGAGATGACATGAATTCTTGGGGAACCTCATCAGCATGATTTTGAGTTTGTCAAACAGGGTTCAGTACCTTGGGAGAAGGAGCAAAAAGATAGATGGTGGGGGGTTGGGGGGGAGATTCAAAGTTGAGGGAGATCCATATGTTTAAAAGGAGGAAAGCAGCTTGGCAAAGTGGGAAAGCAATGAATTTGAAATCAGAAAATCTGGGGTTCAAATCCTGCCTCTGCCACTTAGTATATATGTAACTATGGAGAAGTCATTTTAACTATCCAAGGATCCATTTTCTCATTGGTAAATTATGAAAGAGTTATACTTGAAAACATCTGGTCCCTTGCAGCTCTAACTCTATGATCCTAAAAGTAGAAAAGCCTGTGATCAGAGGATAGAATTCCATGATGGAGGTGATGATTGTGGAGGTGCAAAGTCATGGGTTATTTGGGGCAATGTAGCATTTGCTCCTTCCTAAAGCCTAGTTACCAAAACTTCCCCCAGAGACTGAATCTCTTAAATCCATGCTGATCAAAAAAATTCCTTGACCCACCAGTTTGGGAGAATTTGATTATTTAGTTTCCAATTAATTTTTAATTTGTTTCTCAATGAACCCTTATTGATCATAATTTGTATTGCATTGTAATCTGAAAAAGTTCCATTCATTATTTCTGCTTTTCTGCAGAAATAATGGTTGTGATATTTTTAAGCCCCAGTACACGGTCAATCTTTGTATATGTACCAGGTACTGCTGAAAAGAAGGCATATTCCTTTTTATCCCTATTCAATTTTCTCCACATTTCTATTAACTATTAACTATTAACTTTTCTAAAATTTCATTCACTTCCCTTACTTCTTTCTTACTTATTTTTTGGTTTGATTTATCTAGTTCTGATAGTGGAAGTGTGAGGTTCCTCACTAGTATAGTTTTACTATCTATTTCCTCCTTAAGCTCCTTCGGTTTCTCCTTTAAAAATCTGGATGCTATTCCATTTTGTACATATATGTTGAGTACTGATATTTCTTCATTGTCTATACTACCTTTTATCAAGATGTAATTCCCTTCCTTATCTCTTGTAATCAATTCTATTCTTGCTTTTGCTTTGTCTGAGATCATGATTGCAACTCCTGCCTTCTTTGTCTCAGTTGAAGCCCAATAGATTCTGCTCCAGCCTCTTACCTTTATTCTCTGTGTAGTCTACCTGTTTCTTTTATACAACATATAGTAGGATTCTGGTTTTTAACCCATTCTGATATCTACTTCTGTAAGTTCATCCCATTTACATTCATAGTTATGATTAGCATCTGTGTATTCCCCTCTATCTTGATTTCTTCTTTTAATCCTGACATTTCTTCTTTCACTCTTTCCCTCCACTACAGTGTTTTGTGTTTAATCACTCCCCTCCTTCCCCCTCCCTTGTATTATTCCCCTTCACACCACCTCCCATCTTATTCCCTTCCTACTTCTCTATAGGGCCCTGACTGCACAGTATCAGCACTGACACATGTAGCCATTTTCAATGACACATGGCCACATGTGGTCTCATATAAAGAAGTATGGGGTTGCATGCCAAAGGAGAAACATTTGCTGTAGACTAGTGTAGATACTCTGTGCCGGAGGTCTGTAGGCCAAAATAACAGAACTCCAGCACAAAACGTCTAGTTCTGGGACTTCTGGGCCATTAGGGGACCTTTGACTTCACTTCTGGCTGGCAGAGCAGGAAGCAGTGGAATGCCGTGGGGGACACATCTTTGGGGACCCTGTGATTGCCATTGCCAGCAACTGCATAACCACAGCAACCATCATCCAATTTACTATTCTGAGGTGTTGTGGATTTCTAATTGACCATCATTACTGAGATAAGTGAGGGGGAGGCTGGGAGAAGCTATGGGTGCTATTTCCTGTCATTAGAAATAGCGGCAGCCATCTTAATTTTACATAAGGAACGCCATCTAGTGCAGACTCCATTTCACCACTATTACTGTCGTGCATTCTTATGAACCCTATTTCATTTTATTAACCCTGCCCTTTCCTA
The DNA here is from genome assembly GCF_016433145.1 of Gracilinanus agilis. NCBI lineage: Eukaryota > Metazoa > Chordata > Mammalia > Didelphimorphia > Didelphidae > Gracilinanus > Gracilinanus agilis. The sequence continues at coordinate 208,129,095 of NC_058132.1, read as the reverse complement.
AAAGACATGTGCCATCTTGTGGTCAGTTAGGCTAGTTAACCCCCCTAATTGCCTGCAGGGTTATCAGGCTATCTATAATTCTATCTTCTGTCACTGCCTCCAAAAAATAAAAAACCAAGGTTAAGTAAAGGAAGTAGTAGTAGCAGTAGCCAATCCTTTCAAGAGACATGGACCAAGATGTATGGTATTATAGAAAATAATGGCAGATCACTTTGTGTTCTATGTACTGAAATGGTAGTAAACAGAATGTGGAATATAAATAGACATTTTGAAACTAATCATTCCCAGCTCTTGAAAAAAAGTGAGGATGAAAAGAAGGAATACATTTCCAGGCAGCTACACCTTTATAAGAGCCAATCTAAGTCCATCCTTAAATTTGTAAAAGGCTCTACAAATTTAACATCTGCAAGTTTGAGCATTGCTCACTCCATAGCTCAGCATGGAAAAGCACTCAGTGAGGGAGAATTTATTAATGAAATTCTTGTGAGATGTGCACCAGTTCTATTTCATGATATGCAGAATAAAGACACAATTATTAAGAGAATATCTGAGTTACCACTAGTAGAAATATTATAAAAGACTGAATGAGACTGAAAACAAATATACAATATCAATTAAAGAGAGACAAGCAATTGTAAGTATTTTTTGATCTCTCTTGATGAAACTACTGATGTCACATCACATGTTCAGTTGGCCATTATTGGTTGATATTCTGATGGTTTCACAATGAGAGAAGAGTTGATAAAGTTAGCATAAGTGCCAACAAATACATCAGGAAGTGAAATATGTAAGATTGTTATATAAACATTCCATGACCTAAGCACTGATATCTCTAGAATTGTGTTAGTGACTACAGATGGGGCACCAAACATGGTAGGGAAGAAAGTCAAATTTGTCAAATTGTTTACAGAAGCTATTGGATATCCAATTGTGCCTTTTCATTGTATTATCCATCAGGAGGCTTTATGTGCCAAGGTAGGATTCACCAACTTAAATGACTTAATGTCAGTTGTTACAAAAATAGTTAATTTAATAGCTGCTCACCCCCTTCACAAACGAGAATTTTCTGCACTTTTACTGGAGTGCTACTAATGTACAATAATGTAAGATGGCTGAGCTGAGGCAAAGTTCTTGAGTGCTTTGTAGAGTGCTTTGAAGAAATTAAGGGATTTCTTGAGAATAAGGATTTGGGAAATTTTCCTCAGATCAATGATGATAAGTGAGTCAACACTGATGTTTTTTACAGATCTCTCTGTTCATATTAATTAACTAAATTTAAAGTTACAAGGTTTTGGCAAAAGTATTGATGTTATGTTTGGATACATAAAAGCTTTTGAAAGTAAACTTAAAATTTTCAAGCAAGGCGTAGAAACTAAAACTTATATTTTCCTTGAGTAACAAAGTATTTTGAGAAGGACAGTGCAGCTGTACAAAATGAAATGAAACGAAACCCTTGCATATAAAGTACCAGCATGTTTTAGACTCGTTACTTGACCAGTTCAGTGATAAATCAATTTAGAAGCCTAGAACAGAACATGAGCATAATTAAGTATCCTGATGTAGTAGTCTACAGTAGTTTGGAATTACATGATTCCCAATGGACGCAAATTAATGATTTAGAGATGCAACTTGCAGAATTTCAAGATAGCATCTGAGCTCAGGTGTTTGTCAACTTGAGGTCAAAGCTTGAGAATCTAGAAAGGTGATGCTTGGAAAATCAAGAGGAGCGCCACTACGAACAGGAAATTTGGAGTGCCTGGAACCAATTACCAGACACTTTTAGTACCCTGAAAAATATAGCAATGGCTTTATTCATAATTTTTCCCTCTATGTACTTTTGTGAGACCTTATTCTCAATGTTAAATAATATCAAAAGCAACAAAAGAAACAGATTGACAGATGAAGTTAGTGCTTGCTTGGGCTTGAAGTGTACACAATACCAATGTTTAATTGAAGATTAAGTGGCTAAATGAATTTTCATTAGTCAATGAAATTCAGCAACAAAAAAAGTCACTAATAGGCAGATTATTTAAAGAATTCCCCCTCCCCCTCACTTATCTTAGTTCACGGCACCCCACACAAGTTAAATAATATCAAGACCAACAAAAGAAACTGACTGACAGATGAACAAAGAAGTCACTAAGCAGATAAGTTAAATAATTTGTTTTGGGATTATTAAATAGTTATATATTACAATTATACATTTTTGTTATTTAAACTATAAATATCATGAAATTATGCTTTTTTTTTCCTCAGAGTGACACACCACCCCAGTTATTCTCATTTTTTTGGCAAATTTTGACACACCAAGCTCAAAATGTTGCCCATCACTGCTATAAGGTAAGATGGGATTTTATACCCCAATGAATCTGGCTGTTTTTCCCTCTCTGAGTAAATTCCAATGAGAGTAAGGTTTAAATATTACCTGTTACCACTCTCATCCTCCCTACCACTGTAACAGTATTACCCCTACCACACCTCTTTTTGCAATACAATTTACCCCATTTTACTTCTCTCTTCTCATTTCTTTAGTACAATCTTCTTTTTCACCCCTAATTTTTTTTGACATATCATCCTAAATAGCTTACTACTACACCCTCTATGTATAACTACTATGATCATGATAACAATTTTTAAGAATTATAGATATCATCTTTCTATACTAGAATACAAACAAGTTGACCTTATTGAAGTTCTTAAATTTTTTCTCTTTCTTATTTACCTTTTTATGCTTCTCTTGAATTTTATATTTGGACATCAGATTTTCTGTTTTTCTGGTCTTTTCTTCAGAAATGCTTAGAAAACTTATTTTATTCAATGACCATATTTTTCTCTGAAAGAATATACTTAGTTTTGATGGGTAAGTGATTCTTGGTTATAAGGCTAGTTCCCTTGCCTTTTAAATACCATATTCCAATCCTTGTAGTCCTTCAATGTGGGAGGTTCCAGATCCTGTGTAATCCTGACTTGGTACCATGATATCTGAATTGTTTTTTTCTGGCTGCTTGCAGTATTTTCTTCCTGACATGGGAGCTCTTGAACTTGGCTATAATATTCCTGGAAATTATAATTTGGGGGCTTATTTCAGGAAGTGATCTATGAATTCTTTCTATATCTATTTTGCTCTCTTGATTGAGAATATCAGGACAGTTTTCTTGGATAATTTCTTGTAATTTGATGTCTAGGCTTTTTTTTTGTCATGACTTTCAGATAGTCCAATAATTCTTAAATTGTCTCTCCTGGATCTATTTTCCAGATCAGTTGCTTTTCCAGTGAGATATTTCATATTTTCTTCTAATATTTCATTCTTTTGATTTTGTTTTATCGTTTATTGATGTCTCATGAAGTCATTAGCTTTTATTTGCCCAATTCTAATTTTTAAAGATTGAATAACTTCCATGAGTTTTCCCATTTGGTCCATTCTACTTTTCATAGCACTCTTCTCTTTATTGGATTTTTTTGCCTTTTTTTCCAGTAGGTCAATTCTGTTTTTTAGGAAACCTTTTTTTCTTCATTGGATTTTTGTGCCTCTTTTTTCTAGTTTTGCTTTTTAAGCTATTATTTTCTTTTTCCCATTTTTCTTCAATCTGTCTTATTTGATTTTTTAAAAATTCCTTTGTGAGTTCTTCCAGAAAAGACCAATTTCCATTTTGGGGGGAGTTTTTGAAGTTTTGCTTGTAGATGCTTAGACCTTCTCATCCTCTGTTAGTTTTGCATTTTGCTTTTTTTTCCCCATAGAAGTTTCCAAGAGTTACTATTTTTTCCTATGGTTTGTTCATTTTCCTAGTCTTTTGAGGTTTTTTTACCTGTGGCCTGGGGATTCTTTAATCTATTTGCAAATTCTCTCTCCTCTGCTGGTTTTCAGTATTAGGTAAAGTGAGCTAATTTGCCCAGAGCTAGTCTTCCATGCAGCCAGCTGCTGAGGCTTAAGCATGCCCAGCCAGATGGACTTTTGGTCCTCACTTCAGCCTATTGCCAGGGCCTACAACTTCAAGGGGTGGGTCTGAGGCACACTTTTGCTGGTGTAGCCCCTATGCTGGGTTTCAGAGGTTAGCCTACACCCAATCACAGAATCTAGAGCGGGGTGTCAGCCAGCACTACTTCTGTGTGTGCAGTTTTGTTTCCGGTTTCCCCTTATCCCCTGAAAATCAACTCTCTCTGTCTACCTTTCAAGTTATGTTCAGCAAGAGAGCCCTATGACTTCTTGCTGCTGGGTTTGGATGCCTGTATTTTTGAAGTGATTTTTAAAGATTGGTATGAAAGGATAGTCAGAGCAGTTTGGGCTTTTGCTGCTACTAAGCTGCCATCTTGACTATACCCCAGCCAAGAAGATTTATGGTGAGGGACAGCAAGGTGACTCTGTTATTTTTTAAAAGTTATAGTGAAATGGATTTTCACAATGAAACTGCCTTTTGCCATGGCATATCCTATGAGAATAACCAGTGTCCAAAAAGAAAAATCCATATCATATCAGTGAGTCAACTTAGGACCAAAACTGAACTTTATCTGAATCCTCTAGATGATTTTAAGATTTTGTAAATTCTCATGGTCATCATTTTGAGAGGCAACAATGTGGTAGTGGATTGTCAGAAGCCTTAGAGTCAAGAATATCTAGATAGGAGTCTTGCCTATGGAATATATGAGCTGTGAGACCATGAACAAGTCAGTTAACTTTTCAGTATTCCAGACAACTCTCTGAAATTTTAAGTGACAGACAAGTTACTAAGGGAATTTTCTGTTGTTCGGTCATTTCAGTAGTGTTGATTCTTCATTACCTCATTTGGGGTTTCCTTGGCAAAGATGCTAATGTGGTTTCCATTTCCTTCTCCAGCTCAGATGAGGAAACTGAGTCAGTTTGCAAAGCACCAGATATATTATCTCATTTTATCCTCAAAAGAACCCTGGGAAGTAGGTACTATTATACTCCCCATTTTACAAATGAGGAAACTGAGACAGACAAAATTCAAACCCTCTAAATAACTCCTTTAATATGTTTTAGCATTAAAGCTGGAAAGACTTGGATTCAGTGAATTTTGATTCACACCACATGTGTGTAAGACAGTTAAACTATTAGTTCAATGAGCAATTTTTTAGATTATAAATTGCAGAGAATTGTTTATGTGTATTGGTAGAAAGAGTTTCTTTGCCTAGAAGTTTCCCATATGAATGGAATCATAGATATTCTCTATTCCTTGTTATGGGTATTTTAATCCTGGAAGCTTCCAGATATTGTTCAATAATTTTCAGTCATGCCTGACTGTTCATGACCCCATTTGGGATTTTTTTGGCAAAGAAAAGAAAGTAGTTTGCCATTTCCTTCTCTGTCTCATTTGACATTTGAGAAAACTGAGTCAAACAGGATTATGTGACTTACCTGGTGTCACACAGCTAGTCTGAATCTAGATTTGAACTCAGGAAATGAATCTTCCTGCATTCAGGGCCAGCACTCTGTCCACTGCCCCACCTAACTGCCCCCAGGAAGTTCTGCCCTCCCTACAAAAAAATAATAATAATCTTGACTAATAGCATAGTCAATAATATACCTGAAAGCTTATGATTCCTTGTTGAAAGAGTGAATATTTTCTTCCACATATAGTCTTTGACCTGTCCATCCATGCATTCATCCATATCCCTAAACCCCAATAATTTGACAGAGAGAGAAACACCTCACTTATCCAGAGACCCCTTTTCTGACATCTGTAACTAACTAGAATACTACTACAAATCAAAAAGCCCTCAAGAAGCCAAACTAAATGTCACAGAGATTTTCTTTGCACCTGGAAGGGCTCCTCATGGATAGCCCTCACTCAGAGACTTTCTATTTTTGTTTTAGAAATAGTTCTAACTTTGTTTATCTGATTACCAAGGCACAACAGAAAGTGAGAATGGAGGTAGAGAAGACAGTACCAGAAGGAGCAAGAACACTAATGGTAGCATGAAGTGACAACTGACAAGAGAGACAAAAATTAGGTAAGACATCACTATCTGATGAAAACATCACTTTAACCTAATTACTGTTTATAACGATGTCACAGGTTCATTTTAAAAATTTTAATTCTGTTCAGAATATCCTATTTTAAAAGAGAAGGAAGAAAGAAAACTATTTTAGAATGATTTCTATTAAAAATGGTTAATATTTTTAAAGTTGTGGTCCTTAAGGAGGTATACTTTGTTTACCAAGAAAATATTTACTTATATGTACCAGTTAAATAAAATTAGTGTTGTATTACACACAATTACACACACACACACACACACACACACACACACACACACACACACACACACTCTATTCTCTNCACACACACACACACACACACACACACACACACACACACACACACACCGTCTATTCTCTCTCCTCTCTCCACAAGAGTTATATGTCTTTTACTCTTCTGGCAAAAAAATTGGCCATCAGGTTCAAAGAAACCAAAAGGTCCATGTATTCTATGAAGACAATGTCAATGCATCAGAGAGGCCTTTTGGGAAACTGTTGTACAGTAGTATTCTGGTTCCAGCTCATATCAAAGAGATTGATTACTAAATTTTCAGCTAAGCGTCTATACCTTGAAACTATCAAAAGTTACAAACCGCAAGTTCGATTTAATATTTTGTTGATGTCTAGACTTAAGAAAATTATATAGAAAATTTTAATAATGAGATTAAACTTAAAATAATTTTTTCCTCCAGAGAGCCAGTTGTTAAGCATTTACTATCCATATTCTTGTGGGTAGTTGATAATTGTCAAAGAAATTGTTCTCTGCTATAAATTCTCTCTTTTTTTAAAACTCTTACTTTCTGTTTTAGAATCACAGAAGAGTTAGATAATTGGGGTTGTGACTTGCCCAGGGTCACACAGCTAGGAAGTGTCCAAGGCCAGACCTGAATCCAAGACCTCCTGTCTTCAGACCTGCCTTTCTATCCACTGAACCACCTTGCTATCTTTTTGTTATAAATTCTGAAAAGAATTTTAAAATTACATGAGAGGGGGCAGCTGGGTAGCTCAGTGGAGTGAGAGTCAGGCCTAGAGACAAGAGGTCCTAGGTTCAAACCCGGCCTCAGCCACTTCCCAGCTGTGTGACCCTGGGCAAGTCACTTGACCCCCATTGCCCACCCTTACCAATCTTCCACCTATGAGACAATACACTGAAGTACAAGGGTTAAAAAAAAATTACATGAGAAAAGTTATTCAATGTCCATGCATTTTGATCTGGAAATCCCACTATTTTGCATATATATCTCTAGGAGATCAAAAATGGGCACCATCTTTACCAAAATAGTCATGAGAGAACATGTTTTGTGGAAGCAAAAAACTGGAAAAAAGTATATGCAAGTATAGGGGAAATGGGTACATAAACTGTGGTATCTGAAGGTAATGGAACATGATTGGGCTATAAAAATGATGAATATGAGAAAATCATCAAAAACAATTAGAAGAGTTCTATGAACTGCTGTTAAATGAGAAAAGCAGATCAATAACTAACGTCACAGGGGGCAGCTGGGTAGCTCAGTGGATTGAGAGTCAGGCCTAGAGACAGGAAGTCCTAGGTTCAAATCTGGCCTCAGACACTTCCCAGCTGTGTGACTCTGGGCAAGTCACTTGACCCCCATTGCCCATCCTTACCACTCTTCCACCTAGGAGCCAATACACAGAAGTTAAGGGTTAAAAAAAAATAAAAATAAAAATAACTAACATCACAATGATTACAACAAAATAAATGAAAATAACACTAAAAGGCAGATATACTCAAGTACATAGAGTTAGAGCTACAAGGGATCTTGGAGACCACCTTGTCCAATCACCTCATCCTACAAATAAGCAAACTGAGGCCCCCAAAGATTCAATGACTTGTTCAAAGTCACATTGTTGGTGTTACTTGTTTCCTCATTGTCTGGACCATTGGGCTATGAGTTCCTGAAAGGGATGAATTGTCTTCTTGCTTTTCTTTATATCCCCAGAACTCAGCACAGTGGTTGGCATATAACAGGCAATTAACTCTCCTCAAATTGCAATGATCAGAGAATAGATGATGAAATATGCCTCCCTCCTCCTCAAAGAGGAGGTTTACAGGGGCAGATGTTGTGTACACTGTCATATATGATCACTGTTTTAGAAAATTCTGCCTAATTGTTTTTATTTTCTTCTTAACAAGGAAAGATACTATAGGAGACAGGAAGGAAACATTGGAAAATAACCTTTTTTTAAGGCATCAGTACAATTTCTAAGGTGGGAGGGTAGATCTCTGAGTTATAAGGACATTTCTATTCTTCTTAGGTTTTTATAAACTGTTTCTTCCTCCCAAAGAGGATTTCACTAATTCTCTTCCAATTCAGATGATTCCACTGCCTCAGAAATTCCAAAAGCAAAGGTACTGTTAGCCCTTCCAGGGCCTCATGAGCAAAATTTAGGTGTGGTAAGAAACCTTCATGTAAAGGACATGAGCACATTTTTCCCCAGGTCATAACTGAGCCAACAACATTTCCCTTTCCAATTAACAAAGACTTCTCTTGAAGAGAAATATAGGTTTTCCATATGCTTCCCTAAAGTCTGAGAACATTTCATAAAAGGAAAAAATATAGGCATAGGTATATTTTTTATCACCATCATTAAATAATTGAATGCTTTGGAAAATCACAGAGAATATAGAGTTTGAAAGAAACAGTATGGTGAAGGTGAAGAAAATCTGCAATATAGGTAATATGGGACCACTGGACTTGGATGAGTTGATAATCTAAAGATTCAATTCCTTTCCACTCCACCCATGGATGTAATGATTTGATAGGGGATAAGGGGAGGTCACTCTTCTTTTTCTATGAATTTAGAAGCCTCCCTGAACAAGAATTGATAAATAGAAATAAAGAAGCCATAATTTTATAGATACATGTATCTTTTTGTCTAATGATACCTTCTCTAAGAGGTGGGTTACCTGGGAATTCTAATATAATTAACAAATAAATAAATATAAATTTAAAAATGAAGTTTTCCAGAGATAATCTTTATAGGATCCTTAAAAACTAGCTCAAATATTACCCCCTATAGGAAACTTTTCTTGATCTCCCAGCCCCCCACTCATTACTAGCATCTCACCTCTAGAAAAAAATATCTATATAGATACACACACACACACACACACACACACACACACACACACACACACACACGTCTTCTCTCCTAATAGGATTCAAACCCTCTGAGGGCAAGGATTATTTCATTTTTGTCTTTGTATCTGCAGCACACTGTCCAACACATAGTAGACAATAAATGATTTACTGAGCTAAGAGGGACCTTAGGAAAACCATCTATTCTAATCCTCCAGTTTTACAGATGAGGAAACTAAGAGAAGTTAAGTGATTTTCTGGTTGTTTGTTCTTCATTTTCCAAGAGGATCAATGACATCACGGAGAGATGTCTTGGTTTGAGAATGAATTGAGTTTAAGTGAGGAAGAGTTGCACAAAGTTGTCAGCCTCGCTCTTCAAGAGTCATCCAAGTTCAGTGGCAAGGCAAAAATCAAGAGGACTGGCACTGGCCTGGAAAGCAATGGATGACCTTGGCATCTTCAATGTCTAAGCAAGCTCTAGGCATTCCACACTACCTGCTGCAGCCACCTTCATGACTGTTGGAGCAAATTGTTCTAATTCACCCATTCCTTTGGGAAAGTTCTCACATGGTTGGGATAGACATCCTCCTAACTCACCAACAGCTTTGAGGACTATTGGTTACCGTCCACCTGGTTAGCCTGTCAGCTAATACAATTTTAACTGGGTCTGGTCATTATGTATGCTATAGCTTCTTGGAGTGACAGGTGAAACTTAGGTGAAAGGCAGACACCAAAGGTGGAAGGAGTAGCCCTGAAGAAGGTTTGGCAAGCCCTCACACCAGAAATGCCAGACCTCTCTGAACACTCCATACCCCAAGACTTTCTAAAACAATAGTTAACAGAGCTTGGCTTCAAAACCAGGTCCTCTGACTCCAAATACAGTATTGGTGGTGGTGGTGGTGGTGGCATGTGGTGGTGTTTTAAATCCTGTACCATACCCTCATAGATAGCCTTAGCTATGCCAAATGGACCAAGGACAGTCAAGGCTAATTGAATTTTGATGAATTTGCACTTGAATATAGGCTGTTCCTCATGGAAGATCATTCAATAAACATATACTGAATTTCTTCTGTATGCCAGATGCTGGGGCAGACATTGGAGATTTAGAAGGCAAAAGCAAAAGCGGTTCCTTCCTTCAAGGTGTTTCCATTCTCCTGTGGCAATCAAACACATAACTATAGCTAAGTCAATTCAAAGAGGGTGCAAAGTCATACCGAGGAATTTCGAGAAGGAGGAAAGGGGGCTAACAAAGGGCTGTACCTACCTGTTTCAGATGGTACCACTGTGAGAATGCTAGCTAGGGACTCGATCCTTGATCCCATACAGGGAATCGTGGCTGAGTGGCAATAGCAAAATCTCCGAAATTGTACAGGCTCTCTATCTGCCATTATTTCTAGCTTTACTGCTTGCTAGTCGCTGGCGGTCAGCGTAAGCTCAGCCAATGTGGAGGTTCTTGCTTGCAGTCACAGTAACCTGGTTTGAAGGGGTAAGGGTGATACTAGAAACTCAGGCAAAGTTCAATTTCAGTTAAATAGGTGAAGTGGGGTGAGTGGGTGGAGGTGGGGGACCTTATTTCATTCCTGATGGCTCCTGGACTACCTCCTCTAATGCCTTTAATGATCCTGTTAGCTTAATGACTCTGTTGCAATTAAAGTCATACTGGTTAAACATTGTGAATTACATTCTGCTTGTTAGTGTCCGCCTTTGATACACCATAATAGCAGGTAATCTCTTTTACATCATAACTCATTTTAAATATTCCTTTTTCCGTATCTGTTCTTCCTCAAGTGATTTATCACCTGGTCCTGCAAAGAAGTGCAATAAAAAGAAAGTTAAGACCTAAATAACTCTTCTAGAGTCTTTTAGTTCATAGCATTTGGGAGGAAAACAGGAGTAAAGGGTGAGGGGATTTTCTGATTGACTGTTTGAGAAATGAGAGGTTGGCAACCAGAGAATTGAACTAGACTAGTTATTCTGCAAGAAAATATTAGCTTTATATCACCTCCCTGCCCTTCCTCTTCTTGGAAGAAAAATCAACAAAGGCCAAAGCCAAAACTCCACTGGAAAAGTAAAGGGACTGGGGAGATGATGGAAAGGAGTAAGGTAATTATCCAGATAAATCAGGGAAACATACACATGTATAAATAACTAAATAGATAGGTAAGTGAATATGTATATCCAAAGTAGGCATGCATACGTTGTATTGAGGAGTATATTATAGTTACGTGTTACATATGCATCATAAAAACACTCATTTGTATTTGTGTATTCATTATATCTTTGCATGTTTATGTATTTTATATCTTCATATTTTCTATTTACATATATATTATATTATACATATATTGTGTGTGCAAAGTACATGCAAATTAGCTGAATAATCTGGATAATTGTCTCATTTGCTAATTAAATTGCCTACGGGAGGTATGAAATATAGAATTTAGCAAAAATCTGTCAAATGTAATCAATGTCAACCATTTGAATAATTAAAACAAATACAGCCATTTTCTTCTTCCTACACACAAAAAGTACTTTTCTACCCTTCCTCTCTCACACTCCTCAATCTCTTGCCACCAGCTTTGCATGCACACATTGATTCCCCAGAGCCAACTCACTTTGCTTGGCAGATCTTACCAGGCCTCAGCTTCTGAAACAGTTTCCAAAACTTTTTGTTTTCTTAGATAAATTCTCAAGCTGCTCTTTTAACATAATGATTGTTAACATTTGTGGAGGTTTTAAAGTTTACATAGCCCTTTCAATTGATCACATCATCTGAGCTTCATAACAACTCCATTAGGAAAGACATCAATAAAAAATTTATTTTAAAAAATAGACTTTATGTCAGAAATGCCATGAGAAATGTTCGCCGATAAGTGTAGAAAATGAAATGGATAATCATTCGATGATTCCCATCTTTCAGAGGAGGTAACTGAGAGTCAGAGAAAGTAATTGTCTTGCCCACGACCGTACTCCTAGTAAGTTCCAGGAGGGAGATCCAAGCCTTAGTCTTCCTAAGTTCAAGTTCCCCTCTCCATATACTATGCCACATTGCCTCCAAGTAGGATGTGAGTCCCTAATCCTTGCACCCAAGGAAGGTCCTCATCCAAGTGTCATATCTTTTTTCCTCCTAAGAAGTTTTATGGCACCAGATTTAGGAGTAACACTTACAGAGGACACATTTTGAATTAAACAGGCATGAGTTACACAAGTCTTAATAAAACCCAATCATTCTCCTTGACAGTCCATGAATGTTCATGGTAAATCATGGGAATTAGAGGGGGGAAATATCTTTGGGGGCATCCGGTTCAGTCCTTGGAGACAAATCCAAGATTGACCTACGTAGCGTTTTGTTTGGGTGCCTCCGCATTTGACCACACTATGCTGTCTTCATAAATAATAGAAGAAGTCAAAGAGGCCTGTTTCAAACACAGTTAACTGAAAAAGTTTTAAAATGTAGATGAAAAGATACATCTTCACCCAATTCCATTAAAGACAAAATTACCACATTATTCCCATGTAGGTTTCCCCCTGAATATATTCAGGATGGATCTCTAAATTGATATCTCTTCGAAAAGAAAAAGAAGATATTGATAAACATCATCAAATCATTACACATAAACACTGACCTTTGGAACAAGAAATTAGTTGTTTTTTTTCTAACAGTAAATAAGCTCTCCACATACAACAGCAAGGTTTTAGGGCAAATTCAGCAACTCTAGAACTAGAATTGGAAGAGACCTTAGTGATCATTTAGTTCAACTCTCACATTTTACAGATGAGGAAACTGAGGCCCAGAGAGGGTAAGTGTCATATTTATGAGAAGGAAGTGGCAAAGACAAGCTAAAAACTCAGAGCCTTTGATTCTAAATTGATAATTGAATATTAAAATGACCAAAACAAACCATGGAGATGTGCTCTTCATGATTGGAAAGGACCTAATAAGTTGGGCTTGCCACTCTCTATTGATCTAGTCTTATCCTGTCCTCTCCTTCTCTCAAGTAAAGGATGACAGAATTCCAGAATTAGAGGATACTTACTAATATTATCATTCTACATATCAAGAAATGGAGACCTGATATTACAGGAGGAAAGCTGATATTAGAAATCTGGAAACCTGGACTCCTAGCTCCTATTGGTTCCTATATATGGCAGCATCTTGGTTATAGAAGCTTGGAAAACTTACTAGTTCTTAAAGTAATAACTAACATTGACTTAACATTTTAAGGTTTACAAAGGGCCTTGCATGAATGTGTGTATGCATGTGTGTATATGGACATAGGTATAAATATTATGTGTGCAAATATGTAATCGATGGGGTTCATGGGGTGTTCTGGGAGGACTAGTACCTCTGGTACATGGATGTATAAGCCCCTTTGCAGGGCTACTCATCCACCTCTCACCCAATGCTCACCTGTGGCTCCAAGAAGCTGTAGCCATATGCTGCTAAAACAATCTCAGCAGAGAGGCTAAACCAGGTTGAGGCTAAAAAACTGACAAGTCTCAAACCCCAAAAAAGTGAGTTTAGAGGGATGTCTACTCCAAACATGTGCAGACTTCCTCCAATTTAATGGGTAGATCAGAACAAATCGTTCTAATAGCCAAGAAGGCAGCTGTAGCAGACTTTGTGGAACACTTAGGGTTTGGTCAGACATTGAAGATGCCAACGTCATCCACTGCATCTTGGGCTATCACTAGCTGTCCTGACTTTTGTCCTGCCACTGGACTTGGATGACTCTGGAAGAGAGCGTGAGGCTGACAACTCCGGGCAAACCTGCCTCGCTTAAATCCAATTAATGAGAAGGTCAAGATATCACCCTATGATGTCACTGGTCATCTTGGAAAATGAAGAATGAACAACTACAATGTAATATTATATATATGTATGTATATATATTCCATTATGATTCATCTATATACATAGTTTTAAACATTTTAATCTTAGGACAACTTCATGAGAGAAATGCTGTTATTTTTCCCATTTTACAGATGAAGAAACTGAGTGAAAGAGCTAAAGTGACTAGATACTGAGGTTGGACATAAACTCATATTTTCTCACTCCACTAACCAATTAACTGCCTCCCTCCTCACTTACTTTTTTTTTAAACCCTTACCATCTTAGAATCAATACTGTATTAGTTCCAAGGCAGAAGAAAGGTAAGGGCTAGCCAATGGGGGTTAAGTGACTTGTCCAGGGTCACCCAACTAGGAAGTGTCTGAGGCCACATTTAAACCCAGGATGTCCTATCTCTAGGCCTGGCTCTCAATCCCCTGAGCTACCTCTATCTAGTTACCCCCCTTACTTACTTTTTGACCCCTCCACATTGAAGTCCAGATATGCAGCCCAAGACTTCAAGCAAAATACAAAGACATTGAAGAAAGAGACTTCTGTGGATTTCCTCCCAGAGAAAGACAGAGACAGAGACAGACAGAGAGGCTGGGAGACAGAGAGAGAGAGAGAAAGAAAGAGAGACAGAGAAAGAAAGAGACAGAGTGATGGGCAGTCCAAAGTAGTCCTTGTCTGTCTGAGGCTCAGGGCAAAGCCTCCCTCAGCCAGCTACAGCTGACCACAAGGATGTACCTCCTACCTTGAAGCAGCAGCAGCAGTAGGAAGCTAATCATGGTGTCCTCCAAAAAGGAAATAGTGAGAGGTGGGGAGCAGGGAAGACTTGGTTCTTCTTGCCACAAGGGATTTCAGAAAAATTTAATTGTATCTGTAGAACTAATAAGATTATAGGCCACAATAAATAAAAAAAAAAAATTAGATCTGGCAGTGGAGTAATAATAATCGATAACATTTAGAGTATTTTAAGGTTTGCAAAGTGCTATACATGTATAATTTCATTTGATCCTCATAGGCCCTAGGGCATAGGTTCTTATTATCCTCATTTTACAGATGTGAAAACTGAAGCTAAGAGAGGTTAGGAATTTGCCCTGGGTCTTATTGCAATGGTTTGAGGCTGAATTTGAACTCAAGTCTTCCTGACTCCAAGTCTACCAATATTTACTGTACCACATAGTTGGGTAGAAATACAACTTTTATATGATTAGGTACAGCATTTTGGGAAAGGTAGTGTATATATGCTCAAAAGAGCATCAGACTGGGAGTTTAAAAGCATATTCTGCCCATTAACTTGCTTTGTAATTTTGATCTGATTGGCATCACCCCATTAGCTTCATTCTTCTCAACTAGAGAAAGATGTCTGCAATCCCCTCTGGTCAGATTCTCTCCTCTTCTCTCTCTCCCTATCTCTCTATTTCTTTCTCTTCTCTTCTGTTCTCTTCTTTTCTTACCTTTTCTCCCCTCTTCTTCTTTCTTCTCCTCTCCTTCCCTTCATTCCCCTCTCCTTTCCTCCTTCCCCTCTTTCCTCACATTTTTCTTCCTTCCCTTCTCCTCTCTTCCTCTCCTCCTCTTGTTTTGTTCTATTCAGTCTTTCTTTATTCATCTTGTATAAGTACCTAATACCAGGATAGTGGATAAAGGGCCTTTGTGGAGTCCAGAGCACCTGAATTGAAGTCCCATCCCAACCATAGAGGCTATGTGACCCTGGGCATGTCAGCTAACCTATTGGTGCCCCCCAGACAATTCTCTTAAGAAAAAGAAGTACTAAGATTTCCCTAACCAGTGAAATAATAGATCTATTCCCCTTTCCTCCCCAACCCAAAAATAAAGGTACCAGCCACTGGAGATCAAAGGAAAAAATAAAGACAGTCTCTGCCCTCAGTGATGTTACATTTTACTGCAATAAATTCATAAATCTGTGAGACTGGTCCAATGATTTCTAAAAGCTTATGGCTGATCATCTAAGTTGTGCTATGAGGATAGCTTCTGTAAAAAGGAATTCTTTATTCCTTTTTAAATTTAACAGGGGACCTGGTGGTTCTCTTACCATAGAAATGTGTATGTGACAGGAAGTAGAAACCATAGAGATAGGAAGTGAGGTCGGAAAAGGGGATAAAAGGGACCAGCGTCAGTTGGTTGAGGGTCTGTCAGTTGCTGACAGTTAGGTACTGGCAGTTGCAGGGAAGTTGGCTGCTGGCAGTGTGTTGGGTTGGTGGTTGGCGTTTAGTTGCTGGAATATAAAAAGTGAGCCTGAGCTTCCTGAGAGGGCTTTTTGGCTTTAGCCTTTAGAAGACTTTCTGGCTTTTGGGTTTAGGGCTTTTGGTTTGGGCTGTTGGGCTTTTTTCTTTCTTGAACTTTTCTGGGAGGTGATTAGTCTTCATTGACAGACCTCTTTGGGGTTGGATTTAACACTGATTGGGTTGATTTTGATTGGGGTGGATTGGGTTGGAACTTGGTAGGGCAGTTGTTATTAGTGGTAGTTATAGGCAGTTATAGGTAGACATAGGCAGTTTTAGGTAGCAATTATAGGCTAACTAGTATAGACTTTAGGAAATTTTCTTTCTCTACCTCTTTCCTATATTTCCCTCCTTTACTATATTCTTTTCTATCTCTATTTTAATAAAAACTAAATTGTTAATTGTTAAACGCTGCTCTTTTATTTTTGTCAAACCCCTGTTTTAACTCTTACACTTCACTGCCCAGTCTTTTATCTCCTAAGCTAGACATTTCTGAAAGTGCTTAGTCCCTGTGTGAGAAAAATAAATTGTCTCCATTGAAATGCTTCAATGAGATGTCATTCTGATATGGGAGTTACCCTGACTTATCTGATGCTAAACCAGAAAGGTTTGGCTCTGGCAAATGCTACTGAGTAGGAAAGGCTGCAAGCGCAAGTCCATCAACAATGTGTTGTCTGAGGATCAGTTTGGCTAACATCATGGATGCTCATGACCAGTTTGGCCACAGGGTAACACATTTTTATTCATAACAAATCTTGGAGATGACCTATCACATCATAGAAGAACTGGGATCAGTTTTGGAGGGAAAGAGAACAGTACCCCCAATGACAAAATCACAGATCTTTAAAATATTAAAATATGGGAGGGGGTGAGAACAAGTGAAAACATCTGGATGGTAGTCAATTTAAATAATAAAAGATAAACATCTCTTTAATTTGGGATACTTCAGTGTAGAATTTTGTATGATCAGCAGCAAAACACAGACCCAGCTCTCTCTTCCATTCTTAATTCCGTTTCACTTTGAAAGTTAATATTTTTCTCTAAAAGCCTTAGAAAATGTTCTCCTTCCCAAATTGCTAGATTTGCTATTTCCCAGTCCTCTCAGCTGCCCAAAGCATTTCACCTTGGCTGAGGAAAAACAGATGCTGCTGGACTAGCCAACTGTAAAGAATAGTTAGAACTCCACCTCTCCAAAAATCTTTAAATCTGTCTCTTCATAAGCTATTTTCTAAAAGAAAGAGGCAATTTTCAAAAGAAATGAGTTGACAGAATAATAATTATTATCATTATTGTTAATGATAAAATTAATGCAATCAATAAAAATTTCACAGATATATACTTAGCCAATAAGACACATACTGTTATAATGAGTTAAGACCAAATTCATTTCAGCTATGGTAGCAATAAGCCTGTCATATGTTGAGGAGAGGCAGAATTTCTCCAGTTATTGGTCATATTTCCAAGAGAGCGCTAGTCTAACCACAGATTTTCATATATTAATATGTCCAAAGGACTGTAATGTCATTGGTGTAGTCACTCCAAAAAAAATTCATTACATGGTGTTAGGTTTCTACAAGTTCAGCTAGTTTGGACCTTGGACAACAGTACATCACTGGGCCTATAGTTAATATCTTTCCAACTTGGAAGAACCTGTCAGTGCCTGAACCCCAATAGCTTTGCCTTAGAAACCATGATGACTTCTATGCCACAATGAGACATTGGAAGATGGTTTATATGGAAGAGATCTATGAAATAGTGGGAAAAAAATATTTGGATTGGGAATCAGAGGGAAGGCCTGAGTTCAAATACCAGATACAACATTTACTATCTGTTATGACCTTAAGCAAATCCTTCTCTGGGCCTACCTTCATCTCTAAAAATGAATAAACTGGAATAGATGATATCTGTGGTCCCTTTCACCTATAAATTCTCGGAAATTCAATTCAATTCAATAAACATTTATTAAGTACCTACTATGTTCCAAGCATTATGCTAACCTCTGAAGAAGATACAAGTTGTGGCATATGAGTGTGATGGAATGCTATTGCACCATAAATAATGAGCAGATTAGAAAAACTTACAGAAAGTAAAATAAGCAGAACCAAGAAAACATTATATATAGCAACAAAAATATTGTTTGAAGAATGACTTATGTATGTCTACCTCAAGAGAAAGAATGGATAAATAAGTAAGAAATAAGTAAGACATAGTTTTATAAATTCATATATCATTTTGTCAAATGATGCCTTCTCAAATGGGGGCTGGGGGATAGGAAGAGAGGGAAGGTGGGAGTTAACTGTGTATTTTAATTTAACAAAGAAATAAACTTAATTTTTTAAAATGGCCTCAAATTTCAGTAGACAAATACACAAAATGTAGGCAACTCACAACCTGAAATAGGGGTTCTAATGCAAAAAGGTAAATTGAGCTTTACAAGTACTCCAGAGACATGACTCTGGCAAGAAAGAGTTTATTCAAAAGAAACCATATAAGTGAAAGAAAAAAAAGAGTAGTTGTATATTTTAAGAAGATATATTCATGTGAAAAAATTCAGAAATCAAAAGACACATCATAGTGGAAATCACTTGAGTGAAGGTGAATTGTGATAGTAAGAGAAGAAATATTATCCTTGAAGTATACTACAGACCACCTGGACAAAAGGAAGAAATAGATAAGACATTCAAGAAAGAGATACAAGCCTGGAGTTCAGACAGAGTGCTTTAATCATCTGGATATTTTCCAAAAGCAAAGCAGTTTCATTACTTGACTTACCTTTATAACACTCCCACCTAGGATGGTGCCATGGAGTATTGGTAGGACATGAATGTTGGTATGTAAGTATTATCCAGAATTTCCCAAGTTTCTGGTACTTTTTTGTTGTTGTTGGGTTCTGTTTTTCTCTTCCATTTTTTTCTTTTTAAATTATTTTTTATTTAGAATATTTTTCCATGGTTCCATGATTCATGTTCTTTCCTTCTCCCCCAAACCTATCCCTCTCCTCCCCGTAGCCAATGTACAATTCCATTGGGTTTTACATGTATCATTGATCAAGACCTATTTCCCTATTGTTGAAAGTTGCACTAGGGTGATCGTTTAGCGTCTACATCCCCAATAATATCCCCATCAACCCATGTGTTCAAGCAGTTGTTTTTCTTCTGTGTTTCTACTCCCACAGTTCTTCCTCTGGATGTGGATAGTGTTCTTTCTCATAAGTCCCTCAGAATTGTCCTGGATCCATTTCTGGTACTTTTGACCATGGAGGAGTTTCCTTCCACTGGGAAGCCACTGAACCAAGATACAGAGAACTGTGCAAAGAGATGGAGAGGAAGAACTGAGATCCATGATGATTTCTTTGGGCTTTTCCTATAGAACCAACAGGTTGGGGTTGGGGGGGTGGGAAGAGGGAGCTGGGTACTATTCCTGTGAAGGAAAACAGGGAAATCAAGTGGAAATGGTAAGGTAGAACATGTTTGGAGGCAGGGAGAGATGTGGTCAGCCAAGCTGGCAATGGCAGATTAAACCAGAAATAATGAGCCATAAGCTTATACTTGTTAACCAGTTTCACCACAAGTATTCAGAGAGGCTTCATCTATGCCCCCCAGCCCACCCAGGGTAGGAACACAGAGGGTAGAGGTACCTGAAAAGAACCTGAATGTTCCACACAACAGAAAGACTAACACATCTGAACCATCACGGTGGTGGGAAGCAAGTATGATCAATAAACATACAGAATATTATATTTTCTTCCTACCTAGGAGCCTAGTCAGTCCTCTTACTTAATGTGACCATTGTTCATATTTGGGGAAGTTAGCTTTCATAATTCACAGAGACAGAATGACTTCGTGTGAAAAGAGAGACAGAAAGGCTCAATGCCTGTTGTGATGAAGTAGAATAGTGTTGTTTTATGCCCTGTATATGACACTTTTTCCTCAATATATGCCACTCTTCTCCCAAAGATGACCAGGAACATGTGTCCATAAAAGTGCTTGTGGAACCTTTGGTTATCTTGTCAAGCTATCCCCAAGCCTGACACATTATACCACTAGAGAGTCAGACTGTAATGGTTTTATACCTCAAGTAGTATACTTAACAGTGCCATCTGAAGATGCAGGAATCTAATGCTGAGATTAAGGGAGCCAATGTTTAGGACAACCCTTGCAGACTGCTTTGGGTTACATAGATGTGGCCTTAGATGCACCCAGAACACAGCATTGACGTTAGCAAATACATATGTATATGTGTCCGCTCATGATTGATAATCTACTGGAAACATAAAAGTTGAAACCCTCTAAGAATTATATCCTTGTTGTTCCACTTTTATTACCAAAGCCCTTTTCAACATTTGGTTCTACAAGTAAAACATTTCTGTGGTTTCAAGTACTATGCACACTTCTAAAATGGAATATGGTTGCCAACTAATATCGCAAGAACTAAATAGATGACATCTGGAAAGGGAAATTTAAAAGAGAAAAAAAACCCCACCAATGTTTTTCCCTACTTCCTTGTTTTGCCTATGATTATGCTCCTGAAGGCAAAGCAAAACGGAAAAGTGAGGTAGTTATTCCCATAATCCTTTCAGAATCCCAGAATTTCAGAGTTAGACGAGACTTCAGATACCTGCAAAA
Organism: Gracilinanus agilis; assembly: GCF_016433145.1. Taxonomy (NCBI): domain Eukaryota; kingdom Metazoa; phylum Chordata; class Mammalia; order Didelphimorphia; family Didelphidae; genus Gracilinanus; species Gracilinanus agilis. The sequence continues at coordinate 208,108,294 of NC_058132.1, read as the reverse complement.
TAATATATTGGGTAAGTAACCAACAAATATTGTCATTTTTTGTTTGAAGAACTCCAATGGAGGCAGAAGCTGCCCATTCCACTTTTGGGGATAACAATCACTGTTGGGAAGTTTTTTCTTATGTCAAATCTAAATTTCTGCCAGAGGCTCTAAAACATGCTACAAAAGAAAGAAGTTCTGGGGGGAGGGGGAGGGAATAAGATTGAATGTTTTTTAACCTTTAGGATCCAGATGGGTATCCACCTGAGTCAAATTTACCAGTTTACTCCAGTTCCTCACTCTGCTTCTCTAAGGTAGCTATAGGTCATCCTGGGATAGGGGAAGGAAGATAATGTAGACAGTACATCAAACCCAAGGCTATTCCAGGCAGCCAAGGTAATTCTGAATAAATAAGTCAAGCCCCATACAACCCAGATAACTGAGGGAAAACTCATGAGGCTGGGAGAATATCTTATATAATCCTATTTGTCTAGCTATATACTCCAGATTCACTGGATGAATGCCAGTTCTCCACTTCTGACTGAACTAGGACTTGACATCAGCTATACTTTTTTTTTTCTATTCTCACATTTTCTCAAAATATAATACTTTGCTCTTTGACCATATTTAATTCTCCCTTGTTTCCCGTGAGTCAAGAAACAGTTCTCCAGTATTACAAACTGAGGGGAATTTCAGCCTTGGTGTTTACCAATGAAAACATACAGAGGATTGAAGCATTTATCCAGATGAGCTAGGCAAAAAAGCAAAACCAAAACACCTTCAAAATACATATTCACAAAACTAAAGGGAAGTAGGGCAATATGCAATTAGCCAGGGAATGTGGTGCTGCCTTTAGATAATGCACTCAAGCAAAATAAAACCTCCTTTGCCTAAATCAGGAGGCAGTAAGATAGGGGGAATGTGTGCTGAATTTGGAATCAGAGCAACTGGAGGTCAAATCCAGCCTAGAAAGTGAGCTTCAGAAGGGGGTGTTTCTTGTCCTAGGGAAGTTAGTGAGAGGGTAAGGATGAGAAGTCATAGTTCCTGACTCCCAGGCCAGTGTTTTCTCCAGTATCCAATGTTGTCTCTAAAAAAGCCACAAAGCAATTGAGTGTTCCATTAGTGTTAACAGACAATGAATGGCATCAAGTTATGGGATTGCAGGTTCATAAATTTAGAGTTGGAGAGGATCTTTGAGGCCATCAGTCAAGTAATCAGCTAGCATTTACTAGGAGCCTACTATGCTCCAGGCACTGTGCTAACTGCTGGGGATGCAAAGTGTTACAGGAAAAGTTAAGTAAGGTGGAAGTCTTCAGATGGACAACAGAGGAACTTTTCCTATAACAAAAGGGAAGACAAAAACCGAATACTCCCTTATCACAAGGAGCTCTGAGTCTAAGAGGCACAGGGAATGACATGGAAATGACATGCAAACAAGATATAGACTGGATAAATTGGGGCAGTCTTGAGGAAAGGTTCTAAGCTTAAGCAGGGTTAGGAAAAATTTTTTGTAAAAGATGAGACAATAGCCAAGACTTAAAGGAAGTTGAGGGCTTCAAATCCAACCTCCCTGCCAATCTCTATTTTGCATATATAGAAACTGAAGTTCTCCTGATTCCAAATCTAATGCTTTTCCTTCCTTCCTTCCTTCCTTCCTTCCTTCCTTCCTTCCTTCCTTCCTCCCTCCCTCCCTTCCTTCCTCCCTCCTTTCCTCCCTTCTTTCCTTCCTTCCTTCTTTCCTTCCTTTTTAAATAAACTCCTATTTTTTGTCTTAGAATCAATACTAAATATTGACTCAGAAAAAGAATGGTAAGGGCTAGGCAACTGGGGTTGAATGACTTACCCAGGGTTACACAGCTAGAAAATATCTGAAGTCACATTTGAACCCAGGACCTCCCATCTCCAGATCTGGCTGTCTATCTGATAAGCCACCTAGCTGACCCCAGTGCTCTTTCCAATATTCTGGGCTCTCTCAAAGGAGGGAGTAGTCTCTATGGTCTTCAGAAACCTGGAAAGTCTTATGGAGAAGGAAGAACTTGAATTAGACCTTTAAGGATAAATAGGATGAGTTCAATTTTGAACATATTGAGTTTGAAATGCCCCTAGGACACAAGCAGTTTGAAATATCCAATAGGCAATTAGTGATGTGTGACCAAAGCTCAGAGTAGAGAATAGGCTGGATATTAAGTCTTTTGCATAAAGATGATTAAGTCCATGGGAACTAAATTCGCATCATGTTCATTCTAAAATATAAGCTTTTGTTCATGCTTTTTTGGAATGTCCTTCCTCTTCTTTTGGAAGGCTGTTCCAAATCTGGTCCAATATTTCAGGTCCTGGCTTAAATTCTGCCATTTTCATTAGAACTTTTCCTAGAATCTCCAGCTTACAGATGTGTTCTTTTCCCTTAGAACTGGAATAATGCTTCCAGAGGAACTAACACAGGTAAAGAGAGACTTTGGAGATTATCTACAGTTGTGCACCCCTCTCATTTTACAGATGAGTAAACTGAGGCTCAAAGATTTACAGAGACTTGCCCAAGACTAATCGAGGCAGAATTGAAACAAGAACTGGTACGTATCCTCTTCCTCCCCCTCATTTTGGCAATTAACCTGCTATTATGTTATGCACTATTTCTAGTATATGTGTGTGTGTGCATGTGTGTTTCTCCCAGATGAGACCACAAGCTCCCATAAAGCAGGGACCATGTCTTATTTTTCTTTTGTATCTCCCTCAGGACCTAGAAAAGTGCTCTTTCACAAAGTCAACATAAATCAGGCTTATCTTCAGTGCTGAGCATGCTTCCTTGCAGAGGGCAGGTATGAAATAAGTGCTTTTTTGTCATTCATATCAATGACAATGCTGAATAAATATCCCACTAATGGAATGAGAGGGGCATCAATGTTGTAAAAAAAAAAACAACAAAAAACGAATACTTCCATATGGTAATGATCTCCATTGGTGCAAATCTCAATGTCATCCAGACTTTCTCATCAAAGGCAATTCTCATCCAGGTTCTCCTGTAAATCTGACATGTCTTCCTCTAAATCTCTTGATATTGTGTGGGTACCAGTAGAGCCCTCAGAAGGTCTATCTCACCCTCCTCTTCCAGTTACAAACATTCTCATCTCTAGCATTTTATATTTTTTATAAAGCTTTTGCAGTAATGTACTATAGCTTATTCACATCCACCCCATCCCTCTCCATGGCCCTTTGGGGAGACCCACAATTTTAATTCTTCAGAGACTGTGGTATTTCATAGTCTAAGATATCACAGGAATAAAGTTTGTGTAAAAAGATGGGATTTTGAGGCAGCTAAGTGGCTTAATGAATAGAGAAATAGACCTGAAGATGAGAGGTCCTGGGTTCAAATCTGGCCTCATACTTCCTAGTTATGTGACTCTGGGCAAGTCTTTTAACCCCAGTTGCTTAGTCTTTAACCAGCTTCTGCCTTAGAACAAAATTTAGTATCAAATCAAAGACAGAAGTTGAGAGCAAAAAAAAAAAAGTTTAATGGGCTTTTGCTTGAAATAGAAGTTTGTAGTCAATGTTCAATTTCCCTAATACAATCCAGCCCACTTTCTTCTTTTTATTCAGTTCTGGGACTATTGTCAAACTCTATTCCATGTCCAAAATACACATACATCTGAAACTAGGTGCTGTTCATCCAACCACATCATTGTCTGAGCAATGAGTGATTATAGTTCTCATGGAAAAGACTCTTCAGTGTTCTGGGGCTTGATTAAATCAGCACAATGTAGTCCTTAAGTAGCAATTTTTAAAAGCCCTAAATATCAATGGGGAAATCCCTCTTCTATTGGTATTCTGTGCTAGCCAGACACGGCAGGAGCAAATTATTTCAGCTAGTATGAGTCTCCCTTATTTATGAGATATTATCTTTGATATTAACAATAAGAGGGTTGTTGAATAAATGTATGCATATTGTATTATTTTTCAACATAGGCTGAATTTTAACATACAGGATGGAGAAATCTTGTTAGATAAGAGCCTGATACTGGTGGGTTTTTTAGAGTCAATTTTTTTTTCAGTCAACAAACAATAAACACAGTAGAATCTTGGATTTTTTGTAAATTTCCATTAATTGTTTGGCTGACAGGATGTTGTGCTAAAGATTATCATTTTTGAAAGTCTGCCTGTTCCCTTAGCATACTTTCATCAAGGATGCCACCAATATGTAGGTAGGTCATTTTCATAAAGCATTTGTAGACATGAGAAAATAGGCGTATTTTTTGATAGTTAAGGGTATTGAATACTTAAAGGTTAGCAGAAAGTTTCTTGATTGCCTATTTTCAGTTATAATAGATTTGTGATTTTTCCAGGTTTTGAATATCCTCTTTTCCATCATGTATCTTGAAAACTGATCCCCTGATGCATGTAAACTTGTCTCACTTCTATCATGGTCTTCCTCTATGTATCTAAATGTTTTTCCATTTCTGTTTTCAGTGTTATTTCTTCTTCCTCATGCAGCACATTGAGATTGGGATTTAGAATCAAGATGTCCACCATCATTGATGGAATAAACAGTTTGTTGTTAAAGTCTATAAAAGGAATAGCATATTATTATAATCATTAGTACCATCAATAATTATGTTTCTTTCCATACCAGGAAAATGTAAGGAATTCTCTTTACTTAAATGATTCTGGCATACAAACTGGAAAAAAGGTCTTTGGAGCACTAAGGAATTATCCAAATGAATTTCTCAATTCTTTACCCTGCTTTGCCCATCCAGTTGCAGCTTTTGCCTTATTTTATTGTTATTCCAAATGCTTGCTGATAATTCAACTCTCACTCAATACAGAATTGGATAAATATGAGAAGTTAGTAAAGGACAGAAATTTTGGCTGATACTAAGGCAATGTTGTTCACTTTTTCACGGTACAGCCAAAGAGGATTCTTTCAGTTTTTATATAATTGCACTGACCCTCAATTTGCTTTTGCCAATGTGGATCTGTGGTTAGAATGTATTTTATTGAGGTTTTCTTCAACTACATCAAAGCCCCATACTCTTCACTTCCTTCCTCCACCCCCTATACACAAAAACATACACACTCACACATACCCCACATCTCATCAGTCTCCATATTTCACTGGGATTTATTTGCATTATTAGGTTTATTTCAAGACCTCCTACCAGAAACAGGAAGGGTGAATATGAAAGATCTGTTTCCTTTCAAATGTGTTTTTCCCTCCTTCCTAGTGAAAATAGCTTGTTTAGTGAAGTCTAAATGATTTGGAATTGAATGTACCAAAGGAATAGACACAAGGTTCCAATTTACAGTTTGGGGGTCTCCCAGCCCCTGCATATGAGTTCTATAAATGAAATGTGTTGCTACAATGAGTCCCATTGGGAGGAGCTGCACTTCGACTAAGAACAGCTGTAGGGCTATAATCTACCCAAGTCAACTTCTGAATCAGATATGAATTATTGGCTCAGTCAGAAAGCTATGGATAGACCTTCACCCAACAGGCAATCACATATGGCACCTGGCAAAAATGAAAATATCCTTTCTTCCTTAGCTGGGCCTAGTTAAATAATAGCTCTTTATTTGGGATCCTTTCTCCTCCTTTGTTCTCATTCATTTTTTTTGTAGGGTCTTCACCTTGTTCACTTAGTAAGGTAAAGCCAACTTCAGTTAGGACTACTATTTTGGAACCATCTGAGGCTAATGGAGGCCAGGCAATAGAGGCAAACATCTGTAGAATATAAACTGGCTGAATGTTCTCCAGGCCCCCAAAGTCATTGAAACCAGGAATATATAATGGCATCCTTCTTGAATCTGAGTTGTATGTGATCTTCAGTTCCTGGGATAACCAAGACCTGTTGTCTAGTCAAGAAAAAGGGATGAACATAAGAAAAAAATCCTCAGTAGAAATACAATATTTTTCTTATTTTTGGTGGAAAGTATCTGGGTTTCAACTTTGAATGTTGACCCTCATTTCTGCCTACAGTCACTCCTTTACAATAAGAATATGGCCAACCTTTAAAAACAAACATCTTAATATCTGTAGCTCTATAATTCCAAAATATTCAAGATGAAAACTGCTGTCTAACTACATAGAGAGAATTGATGATCTCTAAGTGCAAGTGGAAGTATGATTTTTTAAATTTTTTCTTTATTTCACTTGTTTTTTTCTAACATGGCTAATATGGAAATATGCTTTGCATGATTTCCCATGTATAATGAATAGCATATTGCCAGCCTTTTCAATGGATGTGGGAGGGGTAGGAGAGGAGGGAGAGAATTTGGAATAAAAAAAATCTTTGCGTTGAAAAGAAATAATTCTTTAAATGGATCTATAGTCGAGGGTTGCCTCTAGAAATATTCATTTGAGAAGGTATGGAGTTAATGGGAAATAGTGATGTTTTTCAAGACCGCAGGCTAAAGAAGACTGAGCCTAGTAAGCTTCATTTTCAGATCTTTGGCATTCTCCAAAGCTTTTAATTCTTGGGTGGATCTATAATGTAGGTTCTCTTTCCAGTGTTAGAGAATTCAACCCAACTGTTCCCTCTCATCCTCTGTGACTCTTGTTCATATTCTCCCTCAAGTTATTCACATAGGGTCTTATTGAGACTATAATTGATGAGAACTTAATGAGACTATATTGAGAGTCCTCCTCTATGTCACTTGATATTATTGGTGTAGCATTCAGCACATAAGTTGCCAATCTATTATCCCTTTCTTTCCCTACATGTCCAATCTATCTCTTCTTCCAATTATACATCTCTTGGTTGTTATCTATTAGGCCATTTTGTGTATACTGTGGGGTGGTAGCAATGGGCTGCAGCCCATTACACATTTCTCTGTCAACTTTTGATTGGCCTGTAATTGTGATTCCTCAGAGTCTGTGGTATCCTCAATTTGTGGCATAGAGCATCACTGGAAAAATATTGGAGTTAACAAAACTGAGACTTTGTTTCAGGGAGAAGTATGGGGTATCATTGAAAACAAGGCATAAGTTCCCAAATATAGTCTAACCTTGTCATTTATTGCTATTTAGTTATAGACTCAGATCATTTCATCTGCTTTGTTGGTTCAAGATGTAAGTCCTGATTGACCAGCTTCATGGTCTGTTCATTATGGACTGTCTATTCAATTCCATTGGTCAGGACAATAAGCATTTTTCATCTATGACAGACTCTTGGGAATGATTATGATTGTGCATTGCAATATACCAACAAGAGCATATGAATGATCTTACTACTGCTCTTGTCAATCACGTCCTTTTTCAACATTCCAGACTGTACTTTGCAAACTTGTCCTTACAAAGGAAATCCTCTTCCATTTAGATCCTGCTAGAAATCTTCCATTACAGTCCAATTTTTGGTGGACTTCTATCTCCATGTTTTATGCATTGCTTAATGGTAATAATCAGAAGGTTTTCAAACAATCTCTGTTGTTGAATCTTTCAAGGAATCTTGAATGATGTTTATACATGAGACCTTCTTGGAGAAGAACCTTTAAGGATGTATTTTACTTTAATGAGTTAAATGCTTTCTTCTAGTCAACAAACAATTAATAAAGTTGGATCTTGTATTCTCTGTACCTTTTAATCAATTACAATTACTGACATGTTACTATGAAGGTATACTTTGCTGTAGAACATTGTTTATGAAAGTCAATCGGCTTCCTTCTCATATTTTCATCAATTATGTCCTTGCTAGTTATGCAAAACATTTCCAAAATTTTTTGTGGATGTGACCCAAGGCCCAGGAGAGCCCCTTCCCATGGGGGCTGTGAAAGGGAATTCTTCATTCTCTTAATCCAGTGATGGGCAAACTATTCTCCGAAGGCCAGATTCAGGCCATAGTTTTCCCATCACTGCCTTAAGTATTCTCTAATCGCTACATCTGGATGGGAGGGGGGCATAGTGATTAGGGAATTGCTTAAGGCAGAGATGGGAAAACTATGGTCCGGATCTGGCCCATGGGTAATAGTTTGCTCATCACTGTCTTAAGTCTATTTTGAATTAATCAACCAAAAACTTAAGTACACCTACTTAACACTAAGTAAGGAAATTCACAAATCACTTACTTGGAGAGCTCCACCCCTTTAACTCAATCAGTCAGAAACTTGTGAATCCTTTGATAAGAGTTTATACCCTCAGAGGATGAGAGGTGGATCCCACAGACACTACCCCCCTGGGCAGTGCTGGGCAACTTGGAAGCTGTTATTGGCCCCTGTGAAGTGGAGGAAGGGATAGGAAGTGACATGGGAAAAGGACTATAAAAAGTCTTGAACTTCCTGTCCAAGAGGTCTTCAGCTTGAATCTTCTGGCTAGAAGTTTCAGCTTGAGACTTGGACAGGGACTTTGGCTCTTGAACTGCTTCTAGTAAGACTGCTCCTGGATCTTCTCTTTTGGAGTTCATCTTGGGTGAGTAAGTAGCTGACCCTACTTTCCTGGCTTCTGGAGAGATTAGGTCCAGAGAGTCCTTACCCTCTTGGAGGAGGCTGCCTGAGTGGAACCCTGTTAATTTACCACCAGGTCCTCTGGCTGAGGGTTATCAAGCCCTGCCTGGGTTGCTCCGGACACCAGAGTAACATTTAGTGTGATAGACTAGACATTTTCTCTACCTTCTTTTTATATTTCTCTACTTTCACTTTTTCCACATCTTTGTAAATAAACTACTGAAAGTCATTTTGACTTGAGCTATAATATTTTTAAATTGGCGACCACAATATTATTTTAGAATTCTCATATATTTAGTCAAACCCTAAATTTAATTCCTTACAAGGCCCCTGTCCACTACATAGAAATAAAAAAGTAAGTATGTGATTTAGTGGTAATTTGTATATTTCAGACTTATTTTTGTAATATCCATCATTTTTCCAGTTATTTAACATTTTCCTTTGTTCAGATATCTTCATCTATCATTTTGGCTAACCAGACACCATTGGGTTGAGATCACAGGGCTGGTCTTCACTTTTACCTTGTTCTTTACCTGTCCTTGTAGTTTCCCCTAGGTTCATTGCTCTGGGATTGCCTGTCTTCTCAATAAGGGAACCAGGCTTCCCACTGTTCTAATTCTACCTCCTACCTCAGATTCCTGAGAAATAATCTATTTTTGGAACTAGTCTAAGGACTCCTCCCCAGCAGGTGGGAGGAAAGAAAAGGAATCCAGAGTAGAAATATGATTCAGGTTATGGAACAGGCAGTTTTTTTTTATTCCTACACAGAAAGAGAATGCTAAGCAATAAAGAATCATAGAATAATTCTAATTATTTGAGAAACTAATATGTAAGCCTTCTTGAGGCAATAGGGATGCTTATTAGGTATTTTAAAGTTTACCTCCACCTAATACAACCTAATCAATGCCAAGCAAATTCTATATTTTTATGATCTCTCTGTCTCTATCTCTCTTTTATCTCTCTGTCTCTCTCTTCCTCTAAATTACTCTTATCTGTCATTGCCTCTGTTTTTGCTGTTATTGCCACTAGAACTTCTGAGAGTCTATACCCCACTGCTTGGATGCCTAGAAAGTTAGTAAGACACTAGTTACCTTTTAAGCTCCCTCAAGGCCCTGGTCCTATACCAAAGCAAAGAAAACTCAAACAAAAGAAGACCCATCCCAGACACAAGAGCCAATAAATTCACAGTTTGTAGCCCAGTGAATAGAAGAATATCTTCTTCACCCTACCCTCTTTGATCCTCTGGAGCTCAGAAAGAAATTATTACATCTCAAATACAGTAAGAAGACTGATTGGGAATTGCCATTTAGTATATCCACAAAATAAATTGGTTCAGAAATTCAGGCTCAGAAACCAATTAAAACAGACATCTCTGACAAGAAGTAGAAAAAGAATTTCTATACCTTCTTTAAAGTTGATGTGTGGCATCAAAACGATTTGGTACTGGCTAAGAAATAGAAAGGTAGATCAGTGGAATAGATTAGGGGTAAATGACCTCAGCAGTCTAGTATTTGATATACCCAAAGGCCACGCTTTTTGGATAAGAATTCACTATTTGAAAAAAACCGCTGGGAAAATTGGAAAACAGTAAGGCAAAAATTAGGTTTAGATCAATAACTCACACCCTATAACATTATAAGGTCAAAATGGGTATATGATTTAAACACAAAGAGTGATATCATAAGTAAATTAGGGGAACAGAACAATTTACCTGTCAGATCTATAGAGAAGGGAAGAATTTATGACCAAACAAGAGACAGAGAACATTAAAAAATATGAAATGAATAATTTTGATTATATTAAATTTAAAACAAACAAAACCAATTCATTCAAGATTAGAAGATAAACAACAAACTGGGGGAAAATTTTATAGCGAATTTCTCTGATAAAAGTCTTGTTTCTCAAATATATAAAGAACTAAGTCAAATTTATAAAAATCCAAGTCATCCTCCAATTGATAATGGTGAAAGGATATGAATAGGCAATTTTAATATGAATAAATCAAAGCTACCAATAATCATATGAAAAAATGTTCTAAATCCCTCTTGATTAGAGAAATGCAAACAACTCTGAGGTACCACCTCATACCTATCAGATTGGGCCAATATAACAGTAAAGGAAAATAATAAATGCTGGAGGGAATGTGATAAAATTGGGACACTGATGCATAGCTGGTAGAGTTTAAATTGATCCAAACATTCTGGGAGGCAATTTGGAATTGGGCCCAAAGAACTATAAAAGAATGCATACCTTTTGATCCAGTAATACCTCAAGTTGGTCTATATACCAGAGAGATTTTTTTTTAATGGGCGAAGACCTGTTTGTACAAAAATATTTATAGCTGTGCTTTCTGTGGTGGCAAAGAATTGGAAACTAAAAGTTTGTCCCTCAAATAGGAATGGCTAAACAAAATGTGGTATATGGTGGTGATGGAACACTATTGTGCTATAAGGAATAATGAATAGGATGATTTCAGAAGGAACTAGAAAGACCTAAGTGAACTGATGCGGTGTAAAATAAACTGAACTGGGAAAACATTATATACAGTAACTGAAATATTGTGGGATGATCAAATGTGATATTCTTGGCTACTCTCAGCAATACAATGATCCAGGACAATTCTGAGGGACTTAGGACAAAGAATGCTCTGCACCTCCAGAGAAAGAACTGTTGGAGTGAAAATGCAGATGAAAACATATGATTTGTCACTTGTTTGTTTGGCTATATGATTTGGGGTTTTAGTTTTATAAGATTATTCACTTATAAAAATGAATAATATGGAAATAGGTTTTGCATGATAATATATGTATAACCTAGATTGAATTGCTTGTCAGCTCCAGGAAGAGGGAGGAAGAGAGGGAGACAACATGAATCGTATAACTTTGGAAAATTCATATGGAAGTTTGTTATTAAAATAAAAGTAATAAATTTGGGGAAAAAGTTTAGATAGGATTTACCAGAACACTGATAAAATATTTCATCATTTTACTGTAGAAATGGACTTAGAAGATAACGCAATGTGACAACTACAGAAAAGCTTAAATGTAAGAAAAGTCACTATAAAAAAAAAGTTTGCATGTGGAAGAGGTAGGCTTTCTCCATCATACATCCCCAAGGAAATGCTGCATTGATCTCCCAATGTCTTCAACATTGTCTTATCTTCTTAATGGATTTCATCTGTGTATACTTGATTTGGCCCAACTACTCTTCCACTTTTTATTTTCTTTGGTGTCATTTCTACGTCAGGACTGAAGTCAATCAACAACCACTTTAAAACACCTACTTGACTATGTGCCAAGCACTGTGATAAGTGTTAGTAATGTTAAAGTCCTAGTGTTATAGCTATACTCTCATAAAGGAGATTATCTGTAATAGCAATCTCAAGAATTCCTTTCTATTTTTTCATATTCCAATATCATTGTCTTGGTCTGATTTGGCTTAACTGGGTCTCAAGCTAAGCTTTCTTGAAAACTTTTAAGATACTTCAATTAATTGTACTTTATTTTCTGCATTGTAAAAGAAAGTAAAGTCTGGATGATTATTTCCTGGAGATGTGTTGCTGAAAAAAATTCCTGATTAGGTGTGCATTGGACCCAATGACTTTTGAGGTCCCTTCCAACTATGAGATTCTCTGGTCTCACAAATATACTACTATATGTTACCTCTACCTGTGTATACATAGTCTTCAAGTAAAATGTACTCTGAAGAGAAGTGCTTTTTACCTGAAGCAAATAAACACTAGCTTTTGACTGAGTAATGGTGAATGTGTGGCATTAAACTTAGAGAACAATGAGCCATCTCTTATACTTCATTTCAGCCTGTTCTAAGAACAGAACCTTTTCCACAACACCCTGGCACCAAAATCCCACTCACTATTACATAGCTTCCAGCTCTTTCTTCTCCAGCCCTTGAGTCAACTGTCATTCAATCATTTCAGTTGTGTTCAACTCTTTGTGACTCTATTTGGGGTTTTTTTGGTAAAGATACCAGAGTGGTTTGCCATTACCTTTTCCAGTTCATTTTGCAGATGAGGACACTGAGGAAAACAGGGTTAAGTGAATTGTGAAGGTCACACAGCTAGCCAGTATGTGAGGCTAGATCTGAACTCAGAAAGACGAGTCCTTCTGCCTGGTGCCATATCTACTGCACCACCTAGATGCCCTTTAGTCAACTAGGCTGCCAATCAAAAAAATTACCTTGTGAACAGGTATGCTAAAATCCCATCATTTAAGAGAAACCTTTTCTGATCCCTTTTAACACTAGTAATATCCTCTTATGGATTATCTCCAGTTTATCCTACATGTCCTATTTGTATAGCGTTGTTTGAACATAGTCTCCTCCATTAGACTGAGAGCTCCTTGAAGGCAGGGGCTATATTTTGACTTTATTTGAATCCTCAGAGTTTAGCAAAGTGCCTGGAATACAGTAATCACTTAATAAATGTTTATTTACTGACTGGTCTTGAAAAATCTGAGTTGTCTATGAATTTCTGGATATTCACAAATATTCCAGAGTGATGTCAACTCTTAACTAATCTTAGAGATACACAGATACACAAACTGGGCCAAAGTAGGGGTATTCTACCTATTCTTGAATGATTCTTTGGACAATTGAACCTAGATCCTGCATGCCCCTTGATGTTAGGTAACTCCAATCTCAGGCTTATTGCCTTCCTTCCTTACATTACTGATGCCAAGACAGACAAAGACATTTGTTCATGTTTAATTTCTGTAGCTCTATTGGCCTAAGCAGGGAAATGTCAAGCCACAAACATATGGTCCATGTGTCCAGGAAACAGAAGAGATTTCATGCATTTGATTTGGATGTGCTAAAGGAGGAGGTGGGAAACAGGCATAAAACAGGAGCCAGAGCTGTTTGCTTATGGCCCCAATACTTTCCCTGTCTCCCTCATACAATCCCTTTCAATTCCATTTGTGCCACTGTGATAACTGGTGAAAATACTCACCAAGAAGGCTTAATACCAGGCTCAGCAAATCTCATTGCTAAGCTACTTTGGTGGGTTTTTTTTCCTTTTTTCTTTTTCCCCCTTAGCTTCAAGCTGGAATTAAGAAACCTGTAACTTGCTGCTTATCTCATTATCTCCTGCTTTGCATTTTAATGTGTCTCCTCTAAAAAGACCTCATTGATATTCCAGTTATGCATGTGTTTGTTTGTGTCTCTTGGGAAAATTTGCTACTGATCTTCCAAGTCGAGCACCAGCATCCTCCCAGCTCTCTGAAAGTTGGATCTGTGTTCTTTAAAAGGAAAAAAGGGAAAGTGGGGGCGGTTGGAATATTTTACTTCCACAAGAGGTTGCAAATAGAACAGCTCAGGATTCTTAGTCCAAGGCTATTAAACATTAAGGGAAGTAAAAGATAATTCAAGTGGGAGAAGCCCAAGGATAAGAATATTTCTGGATAGTTATTAGAATGGTTTATATTATTTAGGGGCCCTGCCTCACCTCCCAAATATTTTAGCCTAACTTACCCAGATCACTGAAAGAAAAACATGGTTTGAGGTTGTTTTTGTCAGCAGGAAGTAGCCAAATTGGTCCTCTACATTGGATATGAGAACTTTACAGAAACATAACTTATTCCAACCTAAAATTAAAGAAGGGATGGGCTACAAAAGGATGATAGTTTCCCATTGTGCGTGCAGTTCTTTCAGACCTCAGAGGTCATGATTATCTCTAACACAAGGTGGAGAATGAGGAAGCTAAGAGAATCAATCAAATAAATCCAGGACAAAAAAAAAATATTACTGCTCAGATAAAAACAATATTTGGAAGGAACCTAAATTATTGTCTATTTTCAGTGATCAAATTATCCAGATTTGCTTTTGTATAAACACAGGAAGAAAAAAGATAGTTATTATTTACATGTGACTATTATGGCTAATGATGTGATATTTACTTTATAAACTTCTAAGAATGGTCTATGCATACATAGAAGGTAACCTTGATGAAAATACAAGAAGGGAAAAGGCAAGCTTTGATAGATAATTTTCTATAACAAACCAAATCATCACAAAAGTACAGTTTGTAATATCACACATTTTATAGTTGAAAGGGTTCCTTAGAGATAATCTAGTCCAATTCACTTGTTTTTCAAGAAAACTGAGACCCAGAGAAGTTAAGTATCTTCCCCAAAATTACACAGTATTAATAGTAATAATACCTACCTCCAAAGATTGTGGTGAGGACAAAATGAGATAATATTTATTATAAAGCACTTTGTAATCCTTAAAATACACTATAGATCTTAGCTATTACTAATTAGCAGAGCTATAATTTAAATATCCCAAATCCAGCACTGCTTCTACTACATCATAGGTGAGAAGTATGTTGTTGTTCAGTCATTTCATTCGTGTCCAACTCTTTGCGACCCTGTTCGGGGATTTTTGACAAAGATATTGCAGTGGTTTGCCATTTCCTTCTCCAGCTCATTTTACAGATGAGGAACAGTCTTAAATGACTTTGCCCACACAGGTGTAAGTATCTGACACCAGAGCTGAGCTGAGGTCTTCCTGACTCCAGACCCTGTGCTCTATCCACTACATCACTTACGTGCCATAAGGTGAGAGGTATAGAGAAAAAAAATTCTCTATGCCTATTATTTATTAATTACAAAATAGTTTTTGACTTAGTATAGCAGTCTTAAAGGCTCTCCTTTAATAATAAGGTTCTTGTTCCCACACATATATAGAGGTCATATTGGAATTATTGATAGATAGAATGATGGAGATAACTGTGCAGGAATATTGATATCTAGCGAAGCAATGCATATTCAATAAAGATGTTTGGCTGCATCATAGAGAATGCCCTGCACAAAATTAAAATGGAAGAGGCAATTCCTATAAGAGGAAGGCTCTCTATATACTCTTGAATGAGAATATTGTTTGGGTAGTTTGCATTGAGCCCTACAATTAAGCCCTTCTCAATGGCATTCACCATCATTAACAAAGATAAACCTGAACCTTCATAGAGGAAAAACAAAGGTGATGAAGAACACAGATTGAAATGTGCATTCAGGATACAAAATTCCAAACAAGTGCTATACGTGGTCAAAGAGTTTAGTGCAGAATTGAAGATAAGATTTAATCATATATGGGAAAATGTCCACCACATTCAATTATCTCAATTTGTTCACTGTTGCACATGCCCATCTTTTTCAACACCAAATGCATGAGGGCTTGAAAACCATGGAATAGTGTGATATCCCAGGAGTCACAATTATAGGTGATTCCAAGATAAAGAAAAAAAGGCATGGTGGATGTAAGCAAGTATATTACCAGTGATGACCTGTATACCAGCGATGATATAAAATATGTCTTTAAGGACACATATGATCAGAATGATGGGTAGTCTGGTCATGTGGAATATATGAGGGAACTCCAAACATTTCATTGGTGTTCATGATATGTTATAATTGAGAGAGACAGAGACTGAGAGAGTGAAAGAGTGAGAGACTGAGAAAGAGAGAGAGACAGACAGAAACAGAGACAGACACAGAGAGAGAATACTAGATTTGAAAACAGAAGGCCTAGATTTCCATCCTGTCTCCAGTATTTACTAGTTGCGTGTCTTTGGGGAGATCACTTAAACATTCCAGATTTTTGTTTCTTTACCTGTAAAATAAATAGGTTGGACTATTTACTTTTCTGATTTACCACCCCTCCCCTACTAATTCCCTCCTTCCCTAACTACTTTGTATTTTCCTCCTTTGAAAATGCTTGTATGTATTCTTTATATTGGTTATTTTATGCATATACATACATATTTATTATCTTGCCTATTAGAGAAGATCTTTGAAAATAGGATTTCTTTATATTTGTATCTCTAGTACCTAGCAGTCAGTAAGTCAAAATAGGAACTATGGTAAGCACTAAGGAAAGGCAAAAAGCATCATGGTTCATGGCACAGAGTGGGTACTCAATAAATGCTTGCTGTTTGATTGATTGAATGATTATCTAAGACCCCTTTAAACTTCTAAATTCTTTGCACAAGAGAAAATCCCTCTAGTAGGTTGGATGGATACAAAAATGACATAGATAAGAATTATACAGGATGAGATGGTATAGATGGATGGAAAGGATTCATAAGTTAATGAGATCATGAATCCATCACAGTATATACACTTATTTGTTTTAGTTTTTAGCTCCTGTTTCCAGAAGAGCATCACCTACCTCAATCATAGCTAGCTTGGTTATTCTTGGCATAGAAAGACACTTTCCATGGGAAATTGAGTTTGCCAGCCAAAATATAACCAGAACAGTAATAAAATAATCCAAAAAAACATGGAAAACCAAATTCTGTGTAAGTGGGAGGAGAGGGAAAGAATGTTTTTGCAAAGGCAAGGATAGACTTCAGCAACTGGGGATCAAGACAACTGTCCTTCAATAGCCCTTGATCTGAATGATAAATCTTGGCCCCAAGAGGTCATCTACCAAGTCCTAGAAAAAGCATGAATCTTAATGGGATTCAACCCTTCCCCACTTCAGGTTACCTGTAGAGACACAGCTTGAGTGCTGAGAGTAGAAAGCTTTACTACAGCAAAGCATAAGATGTTTTATTATTGTCATTCTCTGTTGGCATGTTAAGTGGCATTACTTTATGGTGCTTTCTTCTTGGCCGGACCACCAGAGCTTTTGCTCAGCTTTGAAGCTAATGGAGTATATGAAATTCCTGACTGTCTCTTCTCACATTCAAACATTGTCTTTTTGCTATCTTATGTGTGCATGAATCAATAACCAGGGACCAAAGAAAGTCTATTTAACCACTAATCCTGGGCATCCTGATAGTTGCACTAGGATATTAATAACAGAATCCATTTTGCCTTGACACAGGAGAATGGAGGGGAGCCAGATGTACCATTAGAAGTTCTTTCTAAAGTAAATGAGTTTGTGCTAGTGTGTGTTTATGCATGAGCATATAAAACATGCCAACGTCCAATTCTAATGCAGGAGTTAGTGAGACACTTAATAGAAGCTATGCTTATGTAGGCAAAGGAAGGTGAATAGTTAAAATGAATGTTTCCCTTCCTTCCCCCACCTCCAAATGAAGAACAACCCCACTGCTAAGGAAACTGCCCAGCCTTAATTATCCATACAGTCCAAATTCACTGAATTAAGTCATATGATCAAACTATATAGAGCTAGAGGGGATTTTATATCTTATTTAGATTAACCTATCAACTTATAGATAAATAAACTGAGGTACAGAATAATAATAATAGTAATAGCTAACATATATATAGTGTCTCCTGGGTGCCAAACACTACTCTTTACAATTATTGTCTCATTTGATCCTCACAACTCTAGGATGTAGGTACTCTATTATACCCATTTTACTATTGAGCAAACTGAGCCAAACAAAGGTTAAATGAATTACCCAAGACCACAGGATCGTAACTAACTTTGCTGAGATTTGAAACTAGGTTTTCTTACCCCAACTAAATTGTTCTTTCCATTTTACCAGTTAGCCCTCCATCTTACCAAGTGCTGTTTCCACTGTATCACACTGCCTCCTTCAGCTGCTTCTCTGCATTATTGGAGGGAGTTTTTTATAGCAATAAAATATAGATTTTTTTATAAATATATAAAATAGACATATTTTATAAATAATAAAATAGATCTGGACTAAAAAGATCCATTTTTCTGGCTATTGAAAAACTGAGAAATAGTGAAAAATGGGCCTAATTCATTTTTAATTTGAGCTAATTCAATCAAAAACTTTTATTAAGCTTTTACTCTGTATAGAGCACTATGTTGGGTTCAGATACGATGGACTTTTTGACCTACCCAACCTTATTGCTAAACTGTCCATTGCCTGAGAGAAGACCATTGATTCTCCTGTTAAAAGCTACCAATGTCCTTTGAGCCTTCAGTTCTGAGCCTCCACATTTCCATTCTACAAAATGGAGCCCACTCTGATTCTCAAATAAACTTTCAGGAGTAGGCAATATCCTTCTCTCCGGGCAAACAGAACTTGGGTCTCCCAGCTGTGGTTTTAGAAGTCTCCCTGCTCCAATTCCTGCTATTTCGTCATTTAATAGAAAACACTTAAAAGCAAAAAATGAATGCAAAAAAAAAAAATCTCACTTTAAAGGTCAACCCTATATATTTTTTTAACAAAGATGTTATTTTTTTGTTGGCTATTTATTATTATGTTGACCTTTCCAGATTAATTATAGCACCATTTTTATAAGTGGCAGCAGCAATCTGTCACCCCGAGTTACATGGGAGGCCACCCAAGTTCAGTATTTCCTGTTATCCTGCTATAAATCAGAGCTCCGTGCAATATAATATGCTGGGGCACAGCGGAGTCCCGGCTGGGTGGTAGTGTATTACAATCAGAGCAGTGCCCACCACTCCCCTATTCTCACTCCTGCAAAGGGCCCCAATGAGGGTTTGTCCAATAACACCACAGCCCCACAGTTTGCTGACTTTATAAAGGGACGAGGTGAAGTAACACTTTTCTTTTTAATACCCTGCGGTGTCAAACTGAAATTGCAGCCTGCTTCTATTTTCAGCAGCCTGGGTAAGAGAATGGTTTTTATCTGGAGATACAATGACTGACGCCCCGTACCCTGCAGTTCCCATGAAGTCCTTGCCAAAGTCCATGAATGCTTGCTTTATGAATTGGTCTTGCAGGTGTTCAGGGGGGTATGTAATCGCTAATGAATAGTAGAAAAACACAGAAACTCTAGGCAGGCTCTGGCACTGAGAGCTAGGCCGGGCTTTAGAATTCTGTGAGAAAACACACATGCATCCAATGCCTTCCCCAGGCTCCGACATCGCCTGAGGCATGATCATTTTCCACAGTCCATCCCCCCCAGGCTGGTGGTACACTCCTGGGAGGGAGGCTACAGTCTCCATGTTGGCAGGAAATTTAATTCCTTCTTCAAGCATTTCGCCACCCTGAATTGGCAAGGCCATGGTTCTTGGCCAAGGGCTCAAACTTTCTACAGAGGCCAAGCTTGCATGTCCCACTCTCCACACAGATATCCAAGATGTCAGAATTATGCCATCGGCCAACACAGGGCCACCCTTAGAAGTTGGTGGCGCTTCAAATTATCTTGAATCAATGGGAAATGTATTTATTAAGGACCAATATTTGATATCATCTGGCATCACAAACAGGAATAAGAATAGTAAACCACATTATTCTGGATGTCAGGGTTTTAATGTCAAATAAATTCTCTTTGACTTCTAAATAGAATTTCCTTAATTATTTTTTAACTCTTTCAATGACCAGAGAAATTAGTCTCCTTGGCCTGGTTTTGTGATTTTATTGGTCCTGGTTCCCTGCACTGATAATAAATAATCTGTAATTTATAGTCTTGGTTGTCTGAGACAGTTAAGTAATTTGCTATTAGTCACATAGCTAGGACAACTAGGAACTCATATCTTTCTATCTTCAATTCCAGCTCTTTATCCAGGAAACCATACTATCTCTCTCTTCTGAGGCGCTCCATTTCTTTCTCTGCTATATTTTCAACATTGTTGTCAGTATTCTACTTGTCTCATAGTACCTTATTCACAATGGAAAGGAGGAAGAAAGGAAGGAAAGGAGGAAAGAAGGGAGTGAGGGAGGAAAGAAAGAAGGGAGAAAGGAAGGAAGGGAAGGAGGGAGGAAGGAAGGAAGGAAGGAAGGAA
>NC_058132.1:208069487-208087939 GCF_016433145.1 Gracilinanus agilis | reverse complement strand
AAGGAAGGAAGGAAGGAAGGGAGGGAGGGAGGGAGGGAGGGAGGGAGGGAGGGAGGAAAGAAGAAGGAGAAATGGTCATTTACAATTTTTTTCAGTGATGGAGAAAGTAGCAGTGGCCTTAGTAATTGAAGATCTCCAGTGACGGGGATCTTAGGAGGTTGTCTGGCTTTGTGTGTGAATTATCCATCAGGTTATAATATTACCTTCCTCTAATCCATATTTGAGTCACCTTCCCACCATTTCAGAGTCTTTTGTTCTTTTATGTCTTTGACCATCTTCGGGGGAAACAAACCAAACATACTCATTTCTTGAATTACTTTTCATAAAATCTCAGGAAAGAAAGGGAACTCAGCACAAGTGTCCAGAAAGTGTCACCTTTGCTAGTCATCCTGTGGATAGCTATTATCTAATAAGAGAGTAGACAGGAAAGATTAGTATTTTGGAGAGAGATTCTTAATAATATCCATGATAATAGGTGCAAGAAGCCAAAGAGGAAATCTCAAAAAGGGTAAATTCATGGGGCAATCAGAGAAAGATGGGAAGGTAAAAGTAGTAGTGTTGAGACCTATAGCTTCTCCTCCAATTCCAGTACTGAAAAGCAGTACCACCTACCTGCTTGGAGTTTCAGTAATCATTCAGTTCCTGTGAGAAGCCTAGTGTTTTCCCTAGAGCTGCCTGCAAGTCTCCCCAGAAGATTTCTATGAGGAACTAATCTATTTCCTTTCCATTGCACTGAGGGAACACTGATAGCTGAAACTAGTACTCTCCAGGAAAAATATAGGAAAAGCAACCATTTGAGAATGGATGGGAGAATGTTTTATGCCTGAGTGAATTTCTTGATTTTGCCTAATTAGTTTTGTTAAATGTCTTTGCTTTCAATCAATGGTCATCTGATATGATCTGATAAAAATAAGCATCAGTGTGGGGTTTAATGGGCCTTGAAACTTGACTAGAGATGACCAGAGAGAACCCAGATAGTGCTCCATAACAATAGTTCTCATTTGTATAATTTTATACTTTACAAAGCATTTTCCTCACCATAAACATGTGAGGCAGATAGCACAAATATGATTTTCATGCACTACTTTAAACTTCTCTAATTTGCCCACCATGTCTCCAGGAAACTCATCATCATTCAAGATTCAGACTTGGTATTCTACCTCATAACTATCCTCTATATGATTGGAGGATGGAGCCATAAACTCCAAAATCTCCATTCAAGAAGGGACCTCAGCTCATCTCATTTCTTACCTTTTCTACTTTGGGACTTCTCTGACTGACTTCTCTGCAATGCTTATTCAGATATCTTCTCCTTCCACCCTCTGGTTTTCAGCTTCCTTTTGTGTGCTGGCTTTTCCCTTTAGAGAATAAGCTCACTCTGGGCAGGGATTGTCTTTCTTTTTTCACATTTGTATCCCATTATCAGCACACAGTGCCAGACATGGACTAGTGTTCAATAAACACTTACTGATTGATCGATTCCCCATTTTATGGTTGAGGAAAGTAGTTAAGTGATTTGTTTGAGTTGGCACATCTAGTAAGTATTAGAAGTTAAATTCAAAATTTCAATTTCAATTTTAAAAATTCAAAAAAATTCAAACTTTCTGGCTTGTAGTCTAAAGCTTTTTTTTCACTATAGTACCACTTCTCAGGAAAGTCTTAGAAAGATAAGAGACACACACACACACACACACAGAGAGAGAGAGAGAGAGAGAGAGAGAGAGAGATGTTGTTATTGTTATTGTTCAGTTATTCAGAAGTATCTAAAACTTTGTGGCCCCATAGATCATTGCTCCGTATTAGCCACGCTGCAACAACAACAAAAAGAAAACTGAAACAAAAAAAAATTAAGAAAGCATAAAAAGTATGCTTCAATCTACATTCAGACTCCATCAATTATTTTTTTGGAAGTGGATAATATTTTTTACCATAAGTTCTTCAAAATAGTCTTCTATCATTGTATTCCTAGGTCATTTACAATTGGTCACTGTAATGTTGCCATTACTATATATGGTATTGTCCTGGTTATGCTCAGTTCATTTTGCATCTACAGGTTTCTTCAAAATCATCCTGCTCATCATTTCTTATAGTACAAACAGTATTCTTTCACAATCATATAATACAACTCATTCAGTCATTATCCAGTTGATGGGTATCTCCTCAATTTCTAATTATTTGACACCACAAAAAAAGCTACTATGTAGGTTATAAATTCTTCCTTTATCCATAGATCTGACAAGTAAAAATTTCCATGTTCCCATAATTTACTTATGATAGCACCCTTTATGTCTAAATCACATACCCATTTTGACTTCATCTTGGTATAGTTTCTGCCAACCTACTTTCCAGTTTTCCCAATAATTTTTGTCAAATAGTAAGTTCTTGCTCCAAAATCTTAGATCTTTGGGTTTATCAGATTACTATAGTCATTTACTACTGTTCTAAAATTCTATGTCTTAGCCAGTATCAGGTTATTTTGATGATGACTGCTTTGCAAAACAGTTTGGGATGCAGTATTGCTGATTCACCTACCTTTATTTTTTTCAGTGATTCAATTGATATTCTTGACCTTTTGTTCTTCCAGATGAATTTTGTCATTTTTTCTAACTATCAAATAATTTTTGGCCATTTGATTGCTATAGAAATGAATAAGTAAATTAAGTTCAGTAGAATTTCCATTTTATTACATTGTCTCAGTCTACCCATGAGAAATTAATATTTCTTGATTATTTAGATGGGACTTTATTTTCATGAAGTGTTTATTTAGTTCTGGTTTTGTTTGGGTAGGTGGTTTCCCAAGTGTTTTATATTGCTGCAATTATTTTTAATGAAATTTCTCTTTCTGTCTTTCCTGTTGGATTTTGTTGGCAATATGTAGAAAGGAGGATAATGCATGTAGATTTATTTTATATTCTGCAACTTTACTGAAGTTGCCAATTATTTCACCTTGTTTTTTAGTTGACTCTCTAGGATTCTCTAAGTATACCATCAGATTATCTGCAAAGAGTGATAGTTTTGTTTCCTTGTTGCCTTTTCTAATTCCTTCAATATCTTTTTTCTTCTCTTATTGCTATAGCTAGCATTTCTAGTACAATATTGAATGATAGTGATAATAATGAACATCCTTGCTTCACCTCTGGTTTTATTAGGAATGCTTCTAGCTTATCTCTGATACATATAATGCTTGCTGATGGTTTTAGATAAGTACTACTTTTTTTTAAAACCCTTATCCTCCCTCAGTATCAATTCTAAGTCAGAAGAGCAACAAGGGCCAAGCAATTAAGTTAAGTGATTTGCCCAGGGTCACAAAAATAGGAAGTATCTGATGCCAGATTTGAATCTAGATACTCCTGATACTACTTATCGTTTTAAGTAAACTCCATTTATTTCTTTGTTTTCTAGTGTATTTCATGGAATGAATGTTGTGTTTTTCAAAGGCTTTTCTTACATATATTGAAATAATTATATGATTTTTGTTGATTTTGTTACTGATATTGTCAATTATGCTGATAGTTTTCTTAATATTGAACCAGATCTGCATTCCTGATGTAAAAGTCCACCTATTCATAGTGTATGATCTTTGTGACATATTGCTATTATCTCCTTGCTAGTATTTTAAGTTTTTTGCAGCAACATTCATTAGGGAAATTGGTCTGTAGTTTTCTTTCTCCATTTTTTCTCTTCCTGGTTTAGGTATTAGCACCATATTTGTGTCATAAAAGGAATTTGGTAGTTCTCCTTCTTTGCCTATTTTTCTAAATAGTTGATACATTATTAGAATTAATTATTCTTTAAATGTTGAGTAGAATTGACTTGTGAATTCAGATGATCCTAGGGATTTTTTCTTAGAGGCCTCAGTCATGGCTTGTTCAATTTATTATAGGGTTATGTAAATATTTTATTTCTTTTCTGTTGATCTGGAAATTTATATTTTGTAAATATTCACCCATTTTACTTAGATTTTCACTTCAGCTGAAGCATAATAGATTCTGTTTCAGACCCTTATTTTTACTATATGTGGGCCTCTCTGTTTCAACTATGTTTCTTGTAAATAATATATTGATGGATTCTGATTTTTAATTCATTTAGCTATCTGTTTCCATCTTGTGGGAAAGTTCATCCCATTTGCATTCATAGTCATACTTACTAATGGTGTGTTTCCTTCCATCCTATTTTTTACTTGTTTATCCTCTCTCACTCTCACTTTACTGTGTCCCTCATCAAAGTTCTATTTTGCTTCCAACAACTATCTCCCTTAATTCACCCTCACTTCTATAACAGCCTTCTCACTTTCTCTTATCCCCTTCCCCTCCTACTTCCCTATTGAGTAAAATTGAATTTTATGCTAAATCAAATGTGTGTTATTCCCTCTTTTCTCCAATTCTGATAAGAGTAAGGTCCAAATGTTGCCCATTTTCCCATTTCTCCATCTTCCCCTCCACCATAAAAGCTTTCTTTTGTTTATCTCTTTTATGTGAGATAATTTTCCCATTCTAACTGTACCTTCTCCTTCTCCTAATGGATCCCTCTTTCTCACCACACACACACACACACACACACACACACACACACACACACACATATATATTTTTTAATGATCCTATCAATCAATTCACACATGTATCCTTCTGACTATTCTAATAATAATAAAGTTCTTAGGCATTACAAGTATCATCTTCCCATTTAGAAATGTAAACAGTTTAACCTTATTGAATCCCTTATGATTTCTTTTTCATGTTTACCTTTTAATGATTTTCTTGAATTGTATATGACAGCTCTGGTCTTTTCATCAAAAATGCATGAAAGTCCCCTATTTCATTAAATATACATTTTTACTCTGAAGGATTATATTCAGTTTTGCTGGGTAGATTATTTTTGGTTGTTATCTCAGCTCCTGTGCCTTCCAGATTATCATACTCCAAGGCCTCCAATCCTTTATTTTGGAAGCTGACAAATGTTGTATGACCATTACTATGGCTTCAAATATTTGAATGGTTTCTGGCTGCTTGCAATATTTTCTCCTTTATCTGAGAGCTTTGGAATCTGATAATAATATTCCTCAGAATTTTCATTTTGAGAATTTTTCAGTGGATTTTTTGAATCTTTATTTTAGCCCCTGGTTCTAAGATAACAAGAAAGTTTTCTTTGATTATTTCTTGAAATAGGGCATTTAAACTTTTCCTTTTTTTTTTTAAATCATGCCTTTCCGGTTGTTCAATAACTCTTAAATTATCTCTCCTCAATCTATTTTCCAGGTCGGTTGTTTTTCCAATTAAATATTTCACTTTCTTTCTATTTTTTCATTCTTTTTATTTTTAAAAATTGTTTCTTGATGTCTCATAGAATCATTAGCTTCACTTGTCCAATTCTAATTTTTAAGAAATTATTTTCTTCAGTGAGCTTGTGTACCTCTTTTACCAAGATGTTGACTCCCTTCATAATTTTACTACATCACTCATTTCCTAATTTGTCCTCTATCTCTCACTGAATTTTAAAAATCCTTTTTGAATTCTTCTAGGAATTCTTATTGGACTTGTGAGCAGTTCACTTTTTTTCCCCTTGAGGCTTCATTGTCTTCTTCTGAATTTGTTCTTGTTCCCTGTTACCATACCTTTTTATAGGCAGATTCTGTTTTTGTTGTTTTCCCATTTTCTCAGCTTATTTCTTGACTTTTTTCTTTATATTAAAGTTGGCCTCTGCTCCCAGGGTGGAGCATTGTCCTATGCTTCATATTTTTCAAGCTGTTGTTTTCAAAGCCAGTTTTGGTGGTTTATAAGTTTTGGGTGTTTTCAAGGTGGTGTGACCTAAGGAGAGGTGTGGTCACTGCTCTCCTGGCCTATGCTCTGGTCTTTACCAAGAAAAGGACCTTATTCTCCTTCAGCTATAAGCACTTGTGTTCCTTTCTGCCTTAGAGCCAAGACCAGGTTCCCTAGTCCCTTGTGAACAACCATAAGCATTCTTCTCTATCCTGAAACTGTGACCAAGGCCCCTGCTTCCCTGTAGCCACAAGCACTAGTGGTTCTTTTCACCCTGATTCTGCAACCTATAATTCATATGGGCCATACAACATGGTTCTGAACCAAGCTCTGGGAAAGTAATCTTTTTCCAATCAGTTGTCCAACCCCTTTACTATCTATGGACAGAGTGTTCACAAAACTTACTGCTGTAATCATCTCCAAGTTCTCCTGATGGTGTTGCCAAAGTGTCTGGAGTTAACCACCACCCCCATATGAAAGACTTTCCTGACAACATCCAATATTGTCTTGGGTTAGAAACTTGTTTCATCCCAACCTTTTGTTGGTTCTGTCACTCCAGAATTCAATTAGAGGTGTTATTTTTAAGTAGGGTGGAGAGGTGAATTCTTGCCTTTAATCTGCCAGCTTGTCTGCACCTCCCCACTCTTAAAGAGATAGTCTTAGAATACAAAGAAGACACTATAGGCTTCATTTAGAAAGCCATAGGATAGAAAAACTCCAAAAAAACCTTAGGGACAATTTGCTTTAATATTTTCACTTTTTTTAAAAATCCTTACCTTCTACGTTGGAATCAATCACACAGCTAGGAAGTATCTGAGGTCAGATTTGAACCCAGGACCTCCCATCTCTGAGCCTGGCTCTTAATTCACTGAGCCATCTAGCTGCCCTCAATATTTTCGTTTTAAAGACAAAGAGGCAGAGTGGCAGAGCTTAGATTATTCTCTGATTCTCTAACTGATGCTCTTTCTATGATATCTGGATGCCTCTTGGAGGAACTCACTCAAACAATATATTTCAAATACAGGAAGGAAAGTACTTTTTGAATTATGTCACTAAGAAAAGGTACTAAGAAAAGCCATACAATAAAAATGTTCTTTCTTTAAGACAACTACAAGTTGATTTTCTACTGAACCCCCAAAAAGGGAATCATGACACTAATATTTAATATCCCCATCAACAGACCTCTCACAACAATATCTTGCCTTCTGTCTAATTATACCACAGCTAGAGCTTTCCTACCAGTTTTAAAAGAGGAGCAGACACAATGGGATTTTATGAGGTTTCTGTCCATAGAAAAACAGGTTCCCCAATAATGTTCTGCCACAGGGAAACCTTTCAGGAAATTGCCTCCAGTAAACCAGAAAAGAATTCATCTGTTACAGTCTACAAAAAAGTGGGGCTTCTAAGGGCTGGCTCTAGGGGATGACTCAGCTCTCTCAAGGTGAGCAAACCTCCTCAGTGATACAGAAGGTCTATGGTGGTAGAGACACAGACCATGCAACAAGTATGGTTGTTAATAAAAATTTTATGGTTATCTTTTGTGTTTACATTGCCTATATTTCCTTCCTGTAATCTCTCCGCCACCCAGAGAACCATCCTTTATTTTTAAAAATTTCAAACAGCTATTATTGATATAGAAAAGGAGACCTACCAAGTCTGGAAACAAGATACACCTACTTTAGTGTAGCATTGGTACAAGCATGAGGCCTTAAAGGCCAATTGACAGAGAATAGGTCTAGGATTTCAGCATGTAGGTCTAAATCTTTATTTGCTTTATGTCTTTGAGCTAACGCAGTATCTCTAGGTATGCCCCTCAATGGCCCCATTGGAAAACTAAATGTAATAATGACTTTCCCTTTTCTGATTCTCTGAAAGTTTTGGAGGATGGTCATACCTGTGAGTGGGGTGTGCATTCTTTAAGTCAGTGAGTGTAGTAGGGGGAGAAATTTCCTTAGAATCAAAAGCAATAGATTTAAGGCGCAGATCTGGTACTTATTAGTTATCTTATCTTGGGCAAATTATCCAATTTCTCTAAGTTTCAGTTTCCCAATCTATAAAATGGGCACAATCAAGCATGATGTGATAAGAGTGATGGCAGAGTCAGAGGAGAAAAGAGAGCACATTCAAGAGATGCAGGCAGTAAATAAACACTTTCTGGATGAAAACATGAATAAAGCCCAGGTAGATGATAAGGTAGCTCTAATGAACAACGTAATTTAGGTGAGTTCTTCCTCTCTTCTGACATCTTGACTTTGTCTCCACACTCTGAAAGATATAGTCTTAGAGCAGAAAGAAGATACAATGGGCATTCATTCATTCATGGGCATATTCAGAATTCTATAGTGTTATGCCTGCAAAAATTTCATTCGATGGAAATTTATTGTGTTCCTGCCATGTGTTAAGCATGTGATGGGCACTAATGATATAATGACAAAAATTATTCTATTAGAGGAGCTTAAACCATTCTTAAGGAATAATGATGTTTTGTTTATATAATGCTCTGAAGTTTGTGAGACACTCTCCTCAAAACAGCCACTAAAGATACAGCATAAGTATTGTTGAAACCCATTTTACAGATGAGGAAACTGTGGCTCAGAAAGATTAAATGGCATGTCCATATTCACAAAATAAGTGTGAAAAGTTAGTATGTGAGGTAATATTCAAATCCAGGTCTCATGACTCCAAGTCCAACACTCTTTCTACCATGACTCCCCACTACTTTCTAGGGTGCCAATTTGGGGATGGTAGAAGAAGGTAGCACTGGAGATCAAGATGGTGTCCATGTTTTGGGGGGCAGCCCCAGCCTCCCTCAACTCCTTGTGTGACTCTGCTGACCTCACTTGATGCTCACTCCCAGGCTCCAGCATTAGCTTACCTTCCAGTCAATTTGTCTCCACTGAATCTTTTGAATTTCTCAAATGCTCCAGATTTTCTGGCTGGTTTAACAGCCTGATGGAGGGGTTAAAATCTCAAATTTAAACTGTCAAAGCTATTTAGAGTCTAACAAAGCATCAGCGATCTCACTGAAACCAAGCCATTTTCCATGATGCTACTGAGTGCCATATTCCTTTGGCATTCACTAATGCTCCCGCCCTATTGATGATAAGGGACCCTGACATATTAATAAACATTCAGGAAAAATAAAGGCAACACTATTTGCCGCTAATTTCTTGGAATGCTGTTTGTGTTTATTTTAAGGACTCCAATTCACACTGGACATAATTACCCATGAAAGGAATACTCAAGTCTGCAATGAGCCCAGAGACAGAGTGGGCTACCAGAAAGAGCACTCAGCAGAGATCTTCCCATCAGCCTACACTCCACCACTGACCTCTACCTGATATAAGGCAAGTTTCTTACCTTCTCTAAGTCTTGTTTTCTTCATCCATAAAATAAGCAGAGCAGTATATACCAATCCACATACGAATATGAAATTGATATTAAAATAACTTGCCAGTTAATATTAATAATAATTTTTATTAATAATAATTATTAGTTATTTTATATATAATAATTATTATGTATAATATATAATAATTAATATAAATATAATACTTAATAATAATAATAAATTAATAATAATAATTTGAGTAAAATAACACTCAAACCCAGAAGTCAGTTAATTCCTGATTCTATATACATAGGATTAGATTTTAAATTCCAAGTCTGATTTCCCTTGCTATCATACACATATCTCTCACATCTCCCTTTATATCCATTCTCCCTGTAATCACCCTAATAAAGCTCCTCACTACCTCTGGTCCAGATTACTGCAACAGTGCTTTCTGTGTCCACTCTTTCCTCTTCTAATCCACTCTTCATACTAATGCCCAGTAAACCTCCTTTTGCATAGATTTCACCACTTCTCTCAACTCCTGCTCATTCACTCCTGTTTTCAAAGGTCTTCAATGGTGTCTTCTCCCCTGTAGAGGAAAGTTTGAACTTTCTTTGCCTGACATTCAAAACCTTTTATATCCTTGTATTATTTCCCTCCATTCATTTGGTATTCCTGCCAAATTGAACAACTCTACTCTCCTTTCTTACCTCATACTATTCTTTCCTGGACCTGTGTAAAAGGGAAAAAGGGGGTTTTGGTTGGATATTAATATTTAAAGGTGTGGTCACCAAGAGATCCAGGAGAACATTGTACATAGAGACTGATACACTGTGGTACAATCGAACATAATGGACTTCTCTACTAGCAGCAGTGCAAGGATCCAGAGCAAGACTGAGGGACTTATGAGAAAGAAAACTAGCCACATTCAGAGGAAGAATTGTGGGAGTAGAAACACAGAAGAAAAACAAGGGCTTGAACACATGGGTTGATGGGGATATTATTGGGGACATAGACACTAAATAATAACTCTAGTCCAAATATCAATAATATAGAATTAGGTCTTGATCAATGATACATGTAAAACTCAGCGGAATTGTGTGTCGGCTATGGGAGGTGGGGGGGGGGGGTTGGGGGAGAGGGAAAGAACATAAAACATGTAACTATGGGAAATATTCAAAATAAAAAATTTAAATTAAAAAAAGAATTGAATAAATATCAATTCTAAAATTTTAATAATTTATTTATAAAATATAAAAGAGAGAGTGGAAGTAGAGAGATGAGAAAAAGGTAGAGTAAGAGATCTAGCTTAAAGAACTAGACTATGTACTCAATCCCTGGTTTTACTCCAGCAGGGCTCCAGAGGTCCCAGCCAGAGAGCCTAAAAGTCTATTAACAAGGGTTTTAGCCACAAGGGCTTCTCCCAATCAAGGGAGCCTCTGGGAGGCTAGTACCTCCAGGGAGGCTAAGGTAGTCAGCCTTCTTCATTCACCACATGTAGTTCTAAGGCAAAGATTTAAGAACAGTCTCAACAAGGTCTCAGGGCCCAAGGTTTTAGGTCCAGCGAGCAGCGTCTCCAACTTGTGCTCCAACTCCAGGAAACAAACAAGAACTTACCTTACAGAAAGTTGTCAATCCCTTTTAAAGACACTTCTTTTTCATCACTTCCTGTGCCTTCCTCTTAGTTTATGTGTCCAATCACACCAGACACTTTTCTTAGGACTGCCTAGGAGGCAGTCAGTAAATTTTGATTCATCAGTCACTCTAGCACACCTGGGTCACAGACCTCCCAACTTGTGAATTAAGTGGGGATGTTCTCACCTTTGGTGATTAGATTAAGGATGGGCAGGGTAGATTTAATTTCATTATCACACATGGAATGCCCTCCCTCCTTCTTTTCACCTGTTTTTCAGAGCCCAACTCAGATATCACATTCTCCAAACCCTAGAAAACACAGCACATTCATTTTG
Organism: Gracilinanus agilis; assembly: GCF_016433145.1. Lineage (NCBI taxonomy): Eukaryota > Metazoa > Chordata > Mammalia > Didelphimorphia > Didelphidae > Gracilinanus > Gracilinanus agilis. The sequence goes on along the minus strand of NC_058132.1, from coordinate 208,076,879 downwards.
TGTCTCTCTGCTACTTAACATGTAATACTTTGGTGGTAATTATTTATGCTTTTGACAACTTTTACCCTAAATCAATGTTAGACAAGTTTCATGAGGACAAAAACACCTATTTTCTAAACTTGTATCCCCCTCAGTACCTGGCACCCAATAGGTGTTTAATGCATGTCTATTAAAAGAATGAATGGAATAAGTGATTATTTATGAGTCAGAGTTTAAAAAAATCAACAAATGAGCAGGTACAATATGAGAACCCACCCTATACAAAGCACTGTACTAATAACTCAGGAATAATGACCTTAAATTCACTCACCCAGAGCAAGACCAGATGTATCCCCCTCTCAGGGATCTAGGGATAACTTTGAGAACTTGGAAACCTTTCTCTAATACTCTTGACTCAAGCTCCCATTCTGTTATGTTCCCTGCAGTGATGTTAATCACCAGTGATTAGCATCCAGTTTCATTGAACTAATTAATATCAATTTGCTTTTACAAAGAGATATTTATCACAAAGATAAAGCAAAAAGTTATAAACTGTCCCTCATCCCCCAACACTTGCAGTCACATTTTTGCCTCTAGGACCTCAGTCCCCAGGGAGAGTGGGCTCAGTCTTAATGCATTTTCTACACTGCATTCAGTTCACTTTCAAATATGGTAGAGCAACTAGATGAATTCTTGTCCCTACTACTATTGGGCTGAGTCTCTCAGGTCCTTATTCAAGACCTTGCTATTGGGCTAGCTGATCACAAAACTAATCAGGGATTCTACCTTGATCTCAGGTAACTCACCATTCTGACCTTTCAGAGTTCACAAGGTTGTAGAAATCTTTAATGCTTTTTAAACTAAAACAGGAAAATACAATGCAAAGAGGCAAGGAACCAAGGCCAATACTCAAGGTCTAAGGTCTCTTCCCTGAGAGCATTGTGATGGAATACTACTACATTGTAAGAAATGACAAACAGATTAATTTTTCAGAAACATGGAAAGACCCCCAAGAAGTTATTTATTTTTATTTTTTATTTTTTAAAAACCCTTACCTTCCATCTTGGAGCCAATTGGCTCCAAGGCAGAAGAGTGGTAAGGGTAGGCAATGGGGGTTAAGTGACTTGCCCAGGATCACACAGCTAGTAAGTTTCTGAGGCCAGATTTGAACCCAGGACCTCCCATCTCTAGGCCTGGCTCTCAATCCATTAAGCCACCCAACTGCACCCCCCAAGAAGTTATAAAGAGTGAAACAAGCAGAACCAAAAGAATATTATGTACAGCAACATAAATTTTGTTTGAATAATGACTTATATATGTCTACCTCCAGACAAAGAAATGATGAAATTAGCAAGACATAGTTTTACATACACACACATCTTTTTGTCAAATGATGCCTTCTGTAATGAGAAGCAAGGAGGCAAAGAGGGAATTACTGAGGTATTTTAATGTAACAAATAAATATATTTAAATTGTTTTTAAAAGATGAATAGGATTTAGTAATTGGTGAGAAAAAATGAAGGCATTCCAGGTGGGAAGAACAAAGTGATAGAAGGTACAGTGGGAGGAAGGGATGAGCATTGTGTATTCATGGAATAGCATAGAGTTGTCGTAACTAAAGTTGGGAGGAATGGAGAATAAGGTTGGATAGACAGGATGGTGTCTAGTTACAGAGGGCCCTGAATCCAAAGCTATCAGCAGTTTATGTTGTGTCCATACACCTATCTCCTTTGGTATTAGCCTGAATAAAACATAATGAAGAGGCTATCATAGGATGAACATTGCCCTGATGCAGCTACTTTCTTCCTATCGACAACATTCAGAGACTTTACAACTGCCTCTCCCCTCCCCACCCCCTAAAAAATAGAAAAGTTGCTCATGGGGAATTAATTGACCTTTAGCATTCCTGACATAGATTCCTGGGCATAAAAATAGTCCAGTCATGTAGAGAAAAAGCATCTCAGACATGATGGATATCTAAGCCCAAAGGAGTCATACACCATGATGACTTACTGATCAACTGTATTTCTAGGAGAGGTGGGCACTGGTCTACCAAAGCTGAAGATAACTGCCATTGTGCATCCTTATTGTATATATTTACTGTATTAGGGAAAGTTAGGTGCAATGGTCTATTCATCTCATTCCTTCCCAAAATTAAAATTGAACTAAGAGAGTGCTAGCAATACCTCTGATAGAGGTCCACCTTCTAGCACAAAAGGCCTTAATGTATTCAAAATGACTTTGTATTGAATGCTTTATGTATCCCACCTTTCTCCTCTACTAACAAGGATAGTAAACATTATCCATGTTTATTATTATTATTATTATTATTATTATTTCCAAATATAATTTAGCAGATGATTCTAAATTGATTTCTGGAATATTTTTCTTGAGATTCAGAAATCATTCTAATGTGTTCTTTTACTAATGACATACTAGCAGTAAGACTGAAAACTTTGATCTACTTTCCCTTTAGCCAAAGATGTATTCCTACTGATCTGATCACACTTGATTACTAGATTACCCTTGTGATCAAGCAGCAGTGATTTGCAAGCTAGGAAGCCAAGATCAAAGATACCAATGTAAAAGGAAAAACTACTTCCTCCCAAACAGACTGACTCCACAAACTCTTTAGTTAGCACAGAATCCTAAGTAATTGAATTAAACCCAATCATCACCACATAAATGCCACACCTCCATAGAATAAAGTGATCATTCTTTAGAGATGACAAGGACCTTAGAAGTCATTTACTTTGACCCCTTCATTTTACAGAAAAGGAAACTGAGAAAAGTCAAAATTGAGAGAAATTATGTGAAAGCTAGAGCTGAGATCTGACAGAGTCAGGATTTGAGTTCAAATTTTCCCCATTCCAAGCCTAACTCTCTACAACACCAGAGGCATCAAACCTTTGTCCCTTTGGGCTGCAACACTTCTGAGTTTAGCTCAAACCAAATTAAAAATGTAACTGGGGAATATTTGACGAATTCCAATAAAATTTAGATAACATTAAATTTTAAAACTAAGTTAGTTTGTGGTGCCCATGGACTTTTATGTATGTTTTAGCATCCTCCACAACTTTTTGAGTTTGACTCTCTCTTCTTTCTCTACAACTGGGAAATCCTACCCTAGCTTTCTTCTTATAGGATCACAGATTGAGCATTGCTCAGAAATGAGGTGCTACTTACTGAACATTTCCAGAATTCTGTCTTTCATTCTTATATCTAACAAGGCTTTTACAAGCCTAGTTTTCTAGGATTTCTCCTAGTCAGCAGCTCATATTGTTTTCTCCTGGATGGATATTATTTTCCTTTCTCTACTACTCTTTTCTTTATCCATGAACAACATTATGAAAAGCTCTGTTTGAACTAGATTAGGTCAATTCAGTGCCTTGTATTCTAAACCACTACTGCTGTGGAGGCATATAAGTATAACCTTAGTTTAGCATAAGGCACTCCATGTTGGAAACTCCCTCGTTTCTGGTAAACAAATCAGCATATACTCAAGCTGCTGTGACTGGCCGTAACAGCTATAGTTACATCATACTGTTCTATTCCCCCATCTTTCATTCCTCTCAGCCCCACCTGCAAGGGATCCCTAAACAACTTGCTTACTTGCCTGTGTCATTTAGTCAGAGTGCCAAGCCTCTGGTTGGAATGCTGCTAGAAAGATCAAGTCATATATTTTCCAGCTACATTTGTTGAATAAAGTCCAGTGAATTTATTGTTTTAGACACAACAATTTGGAGGTCCTACCAAGATCCCTAATGCCCTATGGCCCACTCCCCACAGATAGCTGTCTACATTCAATTCCCTACAGGGTATGAAGACATCTTTCAACATTGTCTGCTGGAAATGTAGCCATCTGAAAGCTTACTTTTCTTGTGGACACCTATATGTTTATAGGATCAACATTTCCCTAGGTTCTCAATTGGCTCTTCTGCATCACTGGGATGCTCAGGTCTTTTGACTCCACGATTGAAATAAGGTCTGGTTCTGGGATGTAACTTCTTTTAGACATTTTTGGGGGTGTTTTCCATCTGATTTATTTTGTTTATCTTAATTTTTGCTCATGGGTAAAGTTTGTTAAACCTCTAATTGGATCATGATGGTAGGTTGGTACCCAATAACATAAGCTGATAGCCAGCCTCTTGTGGTATAGCTGGAAAAGCTTCTTAGCATCAGTCATTCATTAGAGACATCTTTAGCCAACCTTCATAATTTCTTAGGTTCTAGTGCTACTACCAGTCAGGTCTAGGATTAGTCCCCTCTGCTGTCCAAGGGAAGCTTCCAAGAACTGAGTAGTAAAAAGCAAGGATCACTCAAGAAACCCTGTGATCCTCTTGGTAGGGACTCCTTGATATCGCTGGTATATAAAGGTGAACACCACTACTGAAACGAGGTGACTTTGTGTTAGAATAATTTCAACTCTGCCCCAGCACTGAATCCCATGCCTCTTCACCCAGGTCACTTCCCTGAGCAATGTATGGGGCAAGCTAAAAGTAGAGGAAGAAAATTTGAAAAGTTCTGGTATGTCTAGTCTGGTCTGATAAATATGCATTAATATTTATTAATAAGAATATCCTTTTATTTGGCCCATTCTGTCTCTCTAGGGATACAATGCATACCTTTTTATACAGGAATATCACTACTAGGTCTGTATCCCAAAGAGATTTTTTAAAAAATGGGAAAGGGCCTACTTGTACCAAGGTTTTTATAGCACCTTTTTTTGTGGTGGCAAAGAATTGAAAACTGCAGGGATGTCCCTCAAGTCGGGAATGGCTGAACAAATTGTGGTATAGGATGGTGATGGAATACTATTATGCTAGGAGGAATGATGAACAGGATGATTTCAGAAAGAGCTAGAAAGACATACATGAACTAGTGCAGCGTGAAATAAGCAGATCCAGGAGAACATTGTACACAGTAACTACAATATTGTGGAATGATCAAATGTGATAAACTTTGCTACTAACAATGATCCAGAACAATTCTAAGGGATTTATGAAAAAGAATACAATCCACCTCCAGAAAAAGAACTGTTGAAGTAGAAATGCAGATGAAAACATATGATTTATCATGTTTATTTGGGTATATGTTTTGAGGCTTTGGTTCTATAAGATTATTCACTTACAAAAATAAAAAATATGGAAATTTTTTAAAAAAGAGGTATATTATTTTGTGAAACTTCTTAGAGTGGGTGACTAGTTTGGCATCTCTTCTTTCTCTATTCCCTCAATTACAATCACTATTTTGTCCTGTATTTCCTCCTCATCAGTCTTACCCTTTCATTGCAGATCAATTTGTGGTACATTTTTCAGCAACTCTGTCCATCTGGATATTCAATTCTTTTTTTTCCCCTATACTTAGAATGAGCAGAAATAAGAGAATGGTTTCTCCAGGGTTACTTATAATTACCTTTCCATTTTTTCCAAGTACTTAAGTAAGACCTTGGCCTCATCACTGTCCCTTAACGTTCTGTTCTTGTCTAATTACCTTGTGTTTTGCTTCCTGCCCCATAAGGACTCTGCCTCTTTCTATGGACCTATTTTCCCTCCTATGCATTAAGGACCACAAAGCTTCTAGGTATAAATTACATCCTTTCTTGCTTACCAGTCTTCCCCTACCCTTCAGGGAACTTTTCAATTCCTTCCTTAGTCCTTGAGGAAACTAACTTCAAATTAGGCACTTCTCCATCTTTTTTGAGCCCTTTATGAATCTTGCCTTATCCCATTTTGTGGACATTCTGGCTGAGATAGTTAGTTTAGTAGAAGAGGTCATCTATCTCTCATAACTCTAGACTAGCTCTGGGAAAAAAAAGGAAAAGGCCTGGTAGAGACTTCAGCATCTGTTGCTTAACCAATATTAACAAGTCAGGAGAGATAAAACTTAACAAGCACAAGCTTCACCAAATCATTCTCTTTGACTCTAATGCTATGGGGCCCCTTCTGGACCTATGGACTTAGATAACCTCTTCTCTACCTACAGAGTCATCTTCTAGGGAATCTTCCTCTTTCTCTGACCTCCTGGCAGAGAGTCTTCACCCTTATTTAGTGCTATTTCTGAACCTGCCTATGAAATGAAAGAGAGTCTCTGTAGGTGGTTATAATGCAATGCTCCCACAAGAGGAGAAATTTCACTTTTTTGTAACACTCACTGAAAAAGAATCTTACTTTTATTGGTTTTTTTATTCTGTCTTTTGTGGGACAGAAGGAAGGGAATTGTGTGAACAAATAATCCTAGTGTAGGTGCTTCAGTAGATACAGGACCAGGCCTGGAGTCAGGCAAATTTGGCTTCAGACACTTCCTAGCTGTGTGATCCTGGGCTGAGCAAGTCACTACACCCCATTTGCCTCAATTTCCTCATCAAATGGCAAACCACTCCAATAGCATTGCCACGAAAACTCCAAAATGGGGTCATAACTAAAAATTCACGGAACAACAGCAAAATAAGCTACTCTGTGTTAGAAATTGCCCTCTATTTTATGTAATCAAGCAAATATATACTCAGGGTATTTTGTAATTATTTTTTAATAATAGCAAACTCTAAAAACTCTCACTACCCCACCCAAGCTTTTGTTATTCCAATCCCCTCTTAGTCCCACTTATAATATATCACTAACCAATTTACTTGCCTATATAAAAAGCCAGAGTGCTATACCTCTAGTTAGAATGCCATTTGAAAGAGCAGGCTGTTACACATTCTCCAACTAAAGTTATTAAGTAAAGTCTGAACAATTTACCTGCCAATATCAAAGTGGTTTGTTTTAGCCACAACACTACCTGAGGTACACAGAGAAGGAAAAACATGCCAAAGACATAGCCTGAACTAAAGTCCAACTCAAATAATAACTACGCCAGGAAGCATTCCTCTGTCAATAATGAATTTCTGCCTCAGACATCACATAGCTCTTCATTTTGAACCTCACTACTGAATTTAACATTTAATATTATGTTTTATGTCTTTAAAAGCTAGGTTCATCTTGATCAGTACCTGGACAACAGCAAGTAAAGTCAATTAAGTATTACGGGCTATTTAATATGAGCCCCACACAACACCAAAGAACAATCTGACACAACTCTCAGGTCCTTTCTGCCTCACAGAGAGCCAACTACCACTCTTCTCTTAGTTCTACTTCCTTGTGATTGGTTTTGGATTCTCAAATTGCTCTAGAATTTGGTATGGATTATCTAATCTAAGTAATAGCATAAATATCTCATCTTCCACTAAGGAGATGACTGCCTTTCATCCTTATTCTAGCTATGTTTTTAATTTCTGAAGCTTCCACATATAATTAGGATAAACCTTTAATTTAAAAATTGAAAAGAAAGAAGGAAAGAAAGAAAGAAAGAAAGAAAGAAAGAAAGAAAGAAAGAAAGAAAGAAAGAAAGAAAGAAAGAAAGAAAGAAAGAAAG
>NC_058132.1:208048697-208059500 GCF_016433145.1 Gracilinanus agilis | reverse complement strand
TATATTAACAAATTAAGGAGGGCAGAGATTAATGAATTGGGCATGCAACTCAAAAAATTAGAAAGCGAGCAAATAAAAAACCCCCAGATGAAAACTAAATTAGAAATACTAAAAATTAAGGGAGAAATTAATAAAATCAAAAGTAAAAGAACTATTGAATTAATAAATAAGACTAGAAGCTGGTATTTTGAAAAAACAGATAAAATAGACAAAGTACTAGTCAATCTAATAAGAAAAAGGAAAGAAGAAAACCAAATTGACAGTATTAGAGATGAAAAGGGAGACCTCACCTATAATGAAGGGGAAATTAAGGCAATCATTAAGAACTATTTGGCCCAATTATATGGCAACAAATATAACAATTTAGGAGATATGGATGAATATTTACAAAAATATAAATTGCCTAGATTAACAGCAGAAGAAATAGAATACCTAAATAATCCCATATCAGAAATAGAAATTGAACAAGCCATTAAAGAACTCCCTAAGAAAAAATCACCAGGGCCTGATAGATTCACAAGTGAATTCTATCAGACATTCAAAGAGCAACTAATCCCAATACTATACAAATTATTTGATATGATAAGCAAAGAAGGAGTCCTACCAAATTCATTTTATGACACAAATATGGTACTGATTCCAAAGCCAGGTAGACCAAAAACAGAGAAAGAAAACTATAGACCAATCTCCTTAATGAACATAGATGCAAAAATCTTAAATAGAATATTAGCAAAGAGACTCCAGCAAGTAATTAAAAAGGTCATCCACCATGATCAGGTGGGATTTATACCAGGAATGCAAGGATGGTTCAACATTAGGAAAACCATCCACATAATTGACCATATCAACAGTCTAACAAACAAAAATCACATGATTATCTCAATAGATGCTGAAAAAGCCTTTGACAAAATACAGCATCCATTCCTATTGAAAACATTGAAAAGTATAGGAATAGAAGGACCCTTCCTAAAAATAATAAATAATATATACCTAAAACCATCAACAAGCATTATATGCAATGGGGATAAATTAGAAGCCTTCCCAATAAGATCAAGAGTAAAACAAGGATGCCCATTATCGCCTCTATTATTCAACATAATACTAGAAACACTAGCAGTAGCAATTAGAGAAAAAAAAGAAATTGAAGGTATCAAAATAGGCAATGAGGAGACTAAGCTATCACTCTTTGCAGATGATATGATGGTCTACTTAAAAAATCCTAGAGAATCATCTAAGAGGCTGGTAGAAATAATCAACAACTTTAGCAAAGTGGCAGGATACAAAATAAATGCACATAAATCATCAGCACATTTCCAACACATTAGTACAGCAAGAGGTAGAAAGAGAAACACCATTTAAAATCACCCTAGACAATATAAAATACTTGGGAATCAATCTAACAAAACAAACACAGCTATTATACGAAAACAACTACAAAACACTTTCCAAACAAATAAAACTGGACCTCAACAATTGGAAAGCCATTAACTGTTCATGGGTAGGATGAGCTAACATAATAAAAATGAACATCCTACCCAAATTAATTTACCTATTTAGCGCCATACCTATCAAATTACCAAAAAACTTCTTTACTGAATTAGGAAAAACTATAACAAATTTCATTTGGAATAACAAAAGATCAAGAATATCAAGGGAAATAATGAAAAAAAATGTGAAGGAAGGGGGCCTAGCAGTACCAGATATCAAACTATACTATAAAGCAGCAGTCATTAAATCAATATGGTACTGGCTAAGAGATAGAAGGGAGGATCAGTGGAATAGACTTGGGGTTTATAATGTCAGCAAGACAGTGTATGATAAACCCAAAGAGTCCAACTTTTGGGACATGAATCCACTATTTGACAAAAACTGCTGGGAAATTTGGAAAACAATATGGGAGTGATTAGGTCTAGATCAACATCTCACACCCTACACCAAGATAAATTCAGAATGGGTGAATGACTTGAATATAAAGAGGGAAACTATAAATAAGTTAAGTGAACACAGAATAGTATACTTGTCAGATCTCTGGGAAAGGAAAGATTTTAAAACCAAGCAAGAGTTAGAGAAAATTACAAAATGTAAATTTAATGGTTTTGATTATATTAAGCTAAAAAGCTTTTGTACAAACAAAAACAATGTAGTCAAAATCAGAAGGGAAACAACAAATTGGGAAAAAATCTTTATAACGAAAAACTCTGACAGGGGTCTAATTATTCAAATATACAAGGAGTTAAAGCAATTGTATAAAAAATCAAGCCATTCCCCAATTGATAAATGGGCAAGAGACATGAATAGGCAATTTTCAGGTAAAGAAATCAAAAGTATCAATAAGCACATGAGAAAGTGTTCCAAATCTCTAATAATTAGAGAAATGCAAATCAAAACAACTCTGAGGTATCACCTCACACCTAGCAGATTGGCTAAAATGAAAGAAGGGGAGAATAATGAATGTTGGAGGGGATGTGGCAAAATTGGGACATTGATGCATTGCTGGTGGAGTTGTGAAATGATCTGGCCATTCTGGCTGGCAATTTGGAACTATGCCCAAAGGGCTATAAAAGACTGCCTGCCCTTTGATCCAGCCATACCATTGCTGGGTTTGTACCCCAAACAGATCATAGATAAACAGACTTGTATGAAAATATTTATAGCTGCGCTTTTTGTAGTGGCAAAAAACTGGAAAATGAGGGGATGTCCTTCAATTGCGGAATGGCTGAACAAATTGTGGTATATGCGGGTGATGGAATACTATTGTGCTAAAAGGAATAATAAACTGGAGGAATTCCATGCAAATTGGAGAGACCTCCAGGAAGTGATGCAGAGCGAAAGGAGCAGAGCCAGAAGAACATTGTACACAGAGACTGATATACTATGGTAAAATCAAATGTAATGGACTCCTGTACCAGCAGCAATGCAATGACACAAGACAGCTCTGAGGGATTTATGGTAAAGATGCTACCCACACTCAGAGGAAGGACTTCAGGAGAGGAAACATATAAGATAAACAATTGCTTGAATGCATGGACTGAGGCGGACAAGAATGGGAAATAGACCCTGAACAAGGACACTTGTTACAACCAGTGGAAATGTGCGTTGGCCATGGGTGGGGGAAGAGCGGGGGGGTGAAGGGGAAAGTAGGGGCATAAAGTATGTAAACAGATTAAAAACAAATATTAATAAATGTCTAATAAAAAAAAGAAAATTAAAAAAAAAAGAAAAAAAATAAAAGCCATTCATTAGTCAGATAGCATTCCAAAGTGCCTGAGAGACGAGGGGGAGAGGAATTACAGCTTGGTCTGGCTGCCTCCATCTTGGAGCCAGACCCCCTGATGTGAAGTTGACTGATCTCATGGGAGGCTTGCATGAACCCCACCCTCATTCAGAATCAGATTGGGGTACCCAATACCTCCTCTTATAGGGAAGCCTCATCCCCAACTCCTGTGGAGCAGCACAACCATCTAGGTCACCCAGTTTCTGGGTGACACCCCTTCAAAGTCTCAGCAGTGCATATTTGGCAAGAGGGGAGAGCTCCAAGAGAGTCTCACCTCATAGACTCTCTCTATCATAACATTTGGGTCCTGGCTCTGTTTATTGTAATTGGGGGGAAAATTTTAAGGGCTTCAGTAAGGTCAAATTATTTATATTTTTATATGGAAAAAATTCCTATATATAACTCTCAAAAATTATTTTCACTATCATATTAGATAGAAGAATTATTCACAGGTAGAAGTTGGGGTACTAAGAAGATGATATGTAAAAAAAAAGTAGGGGGGAATAGAAGATTGCACCAAGAGAAATTTGAAGAAAGAAGAAAAATAGGATAAATTATATCACATAAATAGGCACATGGGAGGGGGAAGGGAAGAATACTATTATAAGAAGGAGAAGAAAAAAGTGCTAATAGGTAATACTTAAACTTTACTCTCAGGAATCACTTCTGAGAGGGAAGAGCATCTAGATCCAATGGGGGACAGAATTCTATCTTACCCTACAGAGAAGTTGAGAGGGGAAAACCAAAGGGGGGAGTAGGGCATGGAGTACCAAAAGAGAGGGAAAGAGAGGGGAGAGGAAATTTAATAGACCTTAAAGAAAAATAAGAGGGGAATAAGAAGAGAGGGGGTAGGAAGGGAAGTAAAATAAGGGTGGAGATTAGGAGGACTGATTAAAAACACTGATGTAGAAGGAAATAGTGAAAGAAGGAAGGGCAGGACTAAAAAAGGAAATCAAGATGATGGGGAATGCAGAAGTGGTAATCATAACTCTGAATGTGAATGGGATAAACTCAACCATAAAACAGAAGCAAATAGCAGAGTGGATTAAAAACCAAAATCTTACCATATGTTGTCTATAAGAAACACACATGAAGCAGGTAGACACACACATGATAAAGGTAAGAGGCTGGAACAAAATTTATTGGGCATCAACTGAGACAAAGAAGGCAGGAGTCACAATCATGATAATTGACAAAATCAAGGTAAAAATAGATCTGATTAAAAGAGATAGGGAAGGTAATTATATCCTGATAAAAAGGCCATATAGATAATGAGGAAATATCAGTACTCGGCATGTATGCACCAAATGGTATAGCATCCAAATTTTTAAAGGAGAAACTATTGGAGCTTAAAAAAAGAAATAGATAGTAAAACTATACTAGTGGGAGACCTCAACCTTCCTCTATCAGATCTAGATAAATCAAACCAAAGAATAAATAAGAAAGAGGTAAGAGATGTGAATGAAAGCTTAGAAAAATCAAGAATATCAAGGGAAATAATGAAAAAAAAATGTGAAGGAAGGTGGCCTAGCAGGACCAGATATTAAAGTATAATATAAAGCAGCAATCATCAAAACAATATGGTACTGGCTAAGAGACAGAAGAGAGGATCAGTGGAATAGACTTGGGATAAGTGAACGTCAGCAAGACAATGTATGATAAACCCAATCAATTAAGAATTTATTATGCATTTACTATGTGCTAGGCACTCTGCTAGGTGTTAGAAATACAAGCTGACAGGATGAACCAATCCTTATTTTCTAGAAGCTTGCATTCTAATGAATTCTCATCAGTGCAAATTTATTATAGTAGCCTTCTTGCTTGCTCACAAATGTTCTATCCATTGTACTCAACATGATGCAGTCAGATGAGATTTCCTAAAATACCTTTCTTACTCTAAAACTTTTAATGGCTTCACATTACCTAAAGAATCAAGTCTAAAACGTTGGTTTGGCATTCAAGATCCCATATCAGCTGACCCCCTCAGGTATAAACTCATATTTTATTTACTTATATTAATTAAATTTTTTTGGTGGCTCATTGGATAGAACACTGGACCTACAATCAGGAAGATCTGTGTTCAAATCTAGCCTCAGATGCTTCCTAGCTGTGTTACTTTGGACAAGTCTCTTAACCCTGTTTGCCTCAGTTTCCACATCTGTAAAATGTTGCAGGAGAAGGAAATGGTAACTCACCCCAGTATCTTTGCCTAGAAAATCCAAATGAGGTCACGAAGAGTTGGGCATAACTATAATAACTAAAAAACAATAACAACAAAAGACACAAACGAATCCCAAAAAACACTCAAGAAAACTTCCTACAAGACCCTCAAAATACATTTCCTGAAAATAATTAAGCAAAACTCCCTAAAACAATGATTATAATAAAGGGTGCATGTCACTTTTGACTTAGTCTACTGTTTCCTCTCAGAATGTCAGCTGGTAGTGGGTGGGTGGGGATGGAACCTCAGGGGCCATCTACATCTTAAAATCCTGTCTCAGTCATCAAATATGTTAGCTATCTCTTCTAACTTTGCATTATCTGAAAGTTTTCATAAGGATGCCATCATCCTTTTTAAAGGTCATTGCCTCTAAACATTATATAAAATAAGGCCAAGCACAGATCCATGGGGTACTCCACTAGTCTTCCTTCCAAACTGACTTTAACTCATTCTTGGACAAAGCCAATCAAATAGGTATGAATTGGACTCTTCTATAGTCCACTTGCCTCTGTTTTTTCCACAAGAAAAGCATTTGAGGCTTTTTTCAAATTCTTTGATAAAATCTAAGTAAATTATATGTAGGGAGACCAGGAAGGTGAACAAAGACATGAGTGTTTGGTTCATGGTGAATATATATCTAAAAAGGCAAGAATCTGGACCAAAGACTGCCTTCTAACTCTTCTGTTCTTGCTCTCCTGTTTATGTTCATGCTAACAATGATCATTATGAGAACTGAGCAGTCTTATCTCAGATTACACCAATCCTATAGGTTTTTATTAAGTTTAGTTCCTAAAATGGATTTGGAAGATGAAGACTGACAATCAGGAATTTGACAGATGGTAAAAAGAAATTCCTAACCTGAAGTCAGAGTCTGACTAGAGCAAGGGATCTCAAGTAAGAGAAATGGAAGAATCAGTTCAAAGGACATACTTACTCTTAGCTTGTTTTGCTTATTGACTATCTGGCTAGATGCAGCTGCCATGCCTCAGACTATGTAGTCGAAAAAGAATTTGTCCCCAGCAAGGAAAGAGCCTTTCTAGCAGCTGCATCTCAATAATGACAACCACAAAGACTAAAAGATACCTTTGAAGAGACTGCTGAGCTGAAAAACAGCAGATGACAGCAGAGTGCAGTATGGTAAGTACAACTACAACTAGAGGTCATCCGAAGAGCAGAGTGACATCCAGCTGATCCATAACACAATGCTGACCAGAAGGGAGAGGAGACAACACAATGCTCAGCAGAAACAGGCATGATACCATCACCAGAGGACTTTGGCATATAGTAAGAGCTCAGTAAATGCTTTTCATTCATTAATGATCCCATGTCCTAGAGTTACTCATCTATTAAAATGGTCTGCCATCATCTCAAACTCAACATATCTATACTAAAAAGATGCATTTCCTTTCCAAAACAAGTAGCTTTCCCTTCTGACTTTCCCATATCTCTCACTGATATCACTAAGATTTTCCTAATCAGGAATTTTAAGAGTGATTTCCCTATACATGTGAGTATTCTGGACACACATTCCCAATATACATGTCCTTGACCTTTCATCTCTGTCCACACATTTCTGTGTGTGTGTGTGTGTGTGTGTGTGTGTGTGTGTGTGTGTCTTTCCTATTGGTGATTCAAGAAAACATATTGTAGGATTAAAGGTCTTTTGGACACAGAGTCTTCAATTCATTGTGTTAGCTATCCTCTCAGCTTTGCATTATCTGAAAATTTGATGAGCATGCTATCTATGCCTTTATCAAAGTTACTGATAAAGATGCTAAGCAGCATAATTTGGAATTTCTAATTCTGTTATCATCTAGTTCACATCCCTTTATCTCTTCTATAAAGTAGTATAATATATTTGTAAAATTCTTTACCAAAATATACATAAACAATATCTACAGCATTCCCACATGCTGTTTTCATATCTACGTTGGAAGGTGAATTCCCTATGTCACTACATTGTTCTCTGCAGACAACATTGATCTCTCTTCCTCATTACAATAATTTCGTTTTGTTTCTTCAAATTTTCATTCAGTCCATCAATTAACATTACATTCATTCTTGAGGAAATTCCATCCCGTGTGAGCTAACTTTCCCCATAGAATTTTAGTTCATGGTGTTATAGGGGAGCAAATTGGTGAACCCCTGGGTTCGGGAAGGAAACCATTCTCAAGAATGAGAGGACTCCAAACTTAGCTTAAAAGTAAAAAAGAAAGATTTATTAGTAAGATAGGATTAATGGCCAGCAAGACAGCATGAGTGGAGCAGCCATGGGAGGCTCTCCCCGAGTCCCCCAGTTCTCGCTCTTTTGTATCCTTTCTGGTAGTGTGTATGTGACTCCCTGCACTCAGGCTGAGAGTTGGTGCAGGGTCTGTCCTAGACCCTCAGGGCCTAGACTGTCTGGGTGTGTCCAGGAGGTGTATCTCTTTGCCTATTTCAACTCAAAGGAATTCCAAGGACAATGGTCCTTGCCTTGGGGGTCTCAAGGGCAGGAAGGGGGAAGGGAATTCCCCTGCTCACAGCCTGCCAGAGTCAAGGGGTACAGGGTTGCTGCCATCTCTGCACAATGCCCATGTCAATGGGAATGTACTGTCCTTCCTCTAATCCTTTGAAATATTCCCCAAAAGCTAAGGCACACATGAGATTGTATCTGGCTTTATTCTCCTTTTCTTACAAAAAGTTGAGGGGGGAGTGATCAGTTTTCCACATAGGTCCTATCATTTCCATCCTAGAATCCAGTTCTTCCTCACAAGATAGAATCAGATCGATTATAGTATGCCCTTTTGTTGGTCCTTTTGAAGAATAAAAATCATTAAGGCAAGTCAAGGAGTGATTAGCTGCTCTGATTTTGGCAGAGAGAAAACTCCAGAAGATTTCTCTTCACCGGTCTTATGTTGCTTCTCAGACTCCTTATCTAGCTCCTTTTTCTATCTATTATCATCGCCATTAGTAAGCATTTATTAAGCATTTCTTATATGCCACACACTGTGATTAACACTAGAGACAAAAAACAATCTCTACTATCAAAGAGTTCAGAGTCTAATGGATAATAAAACATACAAACAACTATGAACGTGCAAGATATGTGTGGTATCAAAAGGAGATAATATAAAGGAAGGTCCTAGCTGAGAGTGAAGGGGTAAATTAGGAAAGTGGAGTTGTTTGTATGTTTTATTATCCATTAGACTGATGAAGAGTGAAATGAGCAGAACCAAGAGAACATTATACACAGAAAGTAAAACATTGTGGAACAATACAATGTAATGGACTTTGCTAGTGCAAAACAATCCCAAGGGACTTATAAGAAAGAATGCTATCTACATCAAGAGAAAGAACCGTGGGACTAGAAACACAGAAGAAAAACAAATGATTTATCATTTGTTTGTATGAATATATAATTTGGGGTTTGGGTTTTAAAAGATTGCTCTATTGCAAAAATGAGTAATATGGGGAAAGATGTAAGTGATAGCATTTGTATAGCCTGGTAGAAGTGCTTATTGGATATGGGAGTGGGAAAGGGTGATGGGAGGGAAAGAAAATGAAATATCTAAACGTGGAAATATATTTTAAAATTTTAAAAAATCGTGAAAAAAATCACCTTGCTATGCAAAATTAAGCAATAAAACCCAGTAGGGCTTATGGGGGAAATGGAGTTTAGGGAATAACTCAAAAACTTTATCAGTAACACATTGGAAAAAAGATAGGAACCTAATAAAAATGTTTTGTACATGTTAAATGGCTAATGCTTAAATACTACAATAAAAAGAGGTAGAGTCTATGAGCCCCAGGCTGTTCTCAGCCTATGTCCAGATCCCCACAGGCTAGCCTGGCAAGCTCTTTATTGTTGGGCAGATTGCAATTCTGGGCCTCAGGCAGGAGTAAAGTGGAGTGGTGTAAATTCTTCTTCTCTGACCATAGCTCCTGCTTTACCAGAAGATATACAATAAATATAGCAGTTTACCTTGACAAAGACCTGGTTTATTTGTGGAAGTGAGTGTTGGAAAGGGTTACAAGTTGTTAGTTGTAAAGTAGTGAAGTTTTCTGATGTCCCAAAGAAGAAATCACAAATAAGAAAACTATCAATTCAAGTTCTGTTCAAATTGTTCCCTGATGTGTCATTTATATTAAAATAAATTCATACTTTCAAAACAAGCATTATAGCAGTACTGACCATAAACCAATGGGAGCCTTGGGAACATTAACACTAGGCATATAATCCTTTCTCCCCAACCCTTTGAGGTTACCGCTAAGATCCTGAGGGGATATAGCAGTCATGCTCTGGGGACCTGACTTGTTAATAGGGGAGGAAATTGAGACTAAAGCTCCATGTTAAGAATAGAGTAATAATTTATTGAACAATTGCACCAAAAAAGAATCTTTAACGATACAAAAATATCACTTTAAAAGGGTGCTACATGAATCATATCTTAAGGACTTTTTCTTTGCCCTATCTTGTTCAATATTTTAATCAATAACGAGTGATGACATCCTTATAAAATTTGTAACAACATAAATCCAGGAGTTATAGCTTATGTGTTATATGACAAAATCATCATTTAAATAATCATGAGTTGAAACCAATAATGGTTTGTTTTAACTGAGATAAATATAAAGTCCTGAAATTAGGCTCAACAATCTATTACAACAATGTAAATGGAAAGAACAACCACAAAACAATCAAATTAAATATTGCGAAATTACAAAGAACAAGCTTGGCTCCAAAGAAGAAATATGAGAAACTATGTCCCCCCACCCTTTTGTAAAGGTCAGGGTCCATGGGTGTGGAATATTGTATATGCTGCCAGATTTTTTTTCAATATGTTGATTGGTTTTGCTGATTTTTTAAAAAATTCATCATTCTAAAGACTAGCTTTTTGGGCAGGGGGTAAGAATACAGGGAGAAATTTAGTAAGTTTAAAAAAAAACAAAGGACATCAGTAAAATCCTATTTAAAAGCAACAACAAACAAAATCTATTTTGTGTAAGGAAAACCCTCTGGTCTTACTCTCTCAGGACCTGGTCTACTATGTCGGTCTAAGATGTTCTTTTACTACTTCTTTTAGCTCTAGCCTCCTACCAGCTATTCCCCATATTTGTTAGGGTGCCAGTGACTAGTAATTCAATTCCATTTAACCATGTAACATCATTTTGTAAGCTTTTATAAGAAGCTATTTACTTTGAAGATCTACCATGAAAAAATATAAACATTTTCCCCAATACCTGTGATTTCCCATGATTATGAAAGAAAGAGAGAGAGAGAGAGAGAGAGAGAGAGAGAGAGAGAGAGAGAGAGAGAGAGAGAGAGAGA
>NC_058132.1:208037558-208048333 GCF_016433145.1 Gracilinanus agilis | reverse complement strand
GAAGGAAGGAAGGAAGGAAGGAAGGAAAAAAAACAAGAACCAAGAACCAAGTACTCAGGACCATTTCTTGGTAACCATACGGCCTCAGAGGATAAAGGTTCCAGTTCTTTTTCCCTTTCTGCAGTCTCTCACTGGAGGTTATAAGAGAAAAAGTAAGAGAAGTCCCCTAGATACCAAAGGAACCAAAAAGTTGCTCAAGACTCTAAATTCCATAATCTAGCCATTATTCCACTGGCTCAGGATTCCAAGGACTTGTATTCAAATCATGGTTCTGTTAATTACTACATTTATGACCATAACCATTTAGTTCCTATCCTGGAAGCTTTGTTTCCTCATCTATAAAGTGAAGGGATAGTTTTCATTCTTCTGAGAGGCAAGGTTATCACCCTTTCATAGGCTAGACCTGCCAAAATGCTGAATTCTCTGAAGTTAGAGTCAGAAAACCTGAATTTTTTTAATAATATAAAAGTCAGATATCTTCATAGACAAAGTGAAGGTCAGGACTAGTTTGTTAGTTCCACAAGAGGAGGTGCTAGGTGTGTCACCCCCTTGAGGATACAGTACAGAAGGGCCTTTTCCCCACCCTAATTCAGAATAGGGGCTGATATCTTCTGACTACTTCTTGTCACCCATGATACATCTTTCAGATGGGGACTGAGTTGGAACTTTGTGTATATACTAAAGGAGAAACCTCTGTTACTTGGCTAGAATAGAACAGTACATACCTGTAATCTCTGCTGCTGAGGAGGCTAAAGTTGGTATATTCCTTGAGCTCAAGTATTTTGAATTACAGTCGGATTAAAGTTAGATCAATGTCCAGTATGAGTCCAGTATCAATATGGTGAGCCCCTGGGAGTAGATGGTCACCAGGCTGCCTAAGGAGATGGTCTTGGGATGGAAATTTTTATTGTCATTCAGTTATTTCAGTCTTGTCCAACTGTTTGTGACTCTACTTGGGAGTTTTCCAGACAAAGATATTGGAGTGGTTTGCCATTTCCTTCTCAAACTCATTTTTATAGATGAAGAAACTAAGGCAAATATAGTTAAGTAAAGACTTGCCAAAGGGTCACACATCTAGTATGTGTCTGAGGCCAGGTTTAAATTCATGAAGATGAATCTTGCTGATTCTAAGCCCATGTGCTATCCACTGCCTTCATAGACTTAGAGTCCCCAGGTTGGGGATAGATCAGGTCAAAACTCTTGTTGATCAACAGTGGGATCAATTCTATGAGTAGCCCCTGTACTTCCAGCCTTGGCAAGATAAGATAGTCTCAAAAAAAGGAAAAACAAAACAAAACTGCCCGTCTGGTCTCTATTTTCTGCTGGCCTCAAAGAGTAAGGTTGACTCTGAGCACTAGAGGAAAAGTTGCAAGAGGGTGCCCTTTCTACCTCCTACTTGGGCTACAAGCAGTGAGGTCGTGGCTTCCTAACCAAGCCTACATTAGGAAGTTGGCTTATATTCAGTCTGTGTTTCCTTAACATTGGTACAGGGCCTTATGAGATCTTGAAAGACTGCCGGCATCTTCCCTCAAGCAAGAGGATAGCAAACACCAGGGTGGCTGTGGCAGAAATAGTAGTAGAAGCAGAACAGTCAAAAGGGGGAGAGAGACAGAGAGAGACAGAGACAGAGACAGAGAAGATGGGAAGAGTCCACATGAGCTCTTTGATGGGGCTGTCCTCAATTAAGGTGAAATATAAACAGCTAATGAGTATACCTATTGTAAATGTCCCAACAAGGCTTTAATGCTAGCCCCTCAATTGATTTTAATCCTATTATGATTCTTTATTGCTTAATATTCCATTTTCTAGAGGGGAATAAACCTGCCTATTCCATATCTGATTCACATTTGTATTCTGAGTACCTTTTGATTTTCTCTCCCCCTGCCCCAACCCCAACACTTTGCTAGGAAGGATCCCTTAGGGTACAGACCAAAATAGATTTATTCCTAAGGAATCTGAAGTGAAGTTGAATTGTTTTGTATAAATGGAAAGCTCATTTGGTGGAGGTACAGTGGCTACAATGGCTAGTAGTAGGAAGATAGTTGCCCTGTACTAACAATGTTACTACAAATGAGAATCTGAATTGTAGCTACATGATGGTGACCCTGGCTAGCCCCACTCTGAGAAACCCCTAAATTTGATGATATGAAGACAAGTTGGAATACTTGAGTTGGCCCAGTGAAAAAGAAAGAGCAAGTAATACAATAGACATCATGCCCGTAAGAGAAATTGCCTTTGTAGCTAAGTTTGAGTCCCTATGCGGGCTGCATTTATATGTGCCCATGTGATTTCCCCTGTTAAATATTATATCTTAGAGGACGTGGACCTCTTCTTGCTTCTGTCTTTGCATGTTGCATGAAGTCATCAGCCTCACTCTCTCATCCAGAATCATCAAAGACCAGTGGCACGACGACAGTCAGGATGCTTAACCCGGGATGCAATGGATGACTTTGGTGTTTTCAATGCCTGACCAAGATCTAAGTGCTCTCCACAGCACCTGCTTCAGCCTCCTTCATGGCCACTGGAATGAATTGTCCTCATCTTCCCATTCCACTGAAGTCTTTACATATTTGGGGTAGGCATCTCTTCACCCTAACTCACTACACAAGCTATAGCTTCTTGGAGATTCAGATGAGAGTTGTGTGAAAGGAAGATGAATGAGCAACCCTGAAAAGAAAGGACTTGGCAAGCCCTCATACCAGAAGTGCTAGTCTTCCCTGAACACCCCATATACCTACACATAATAATCCACAAATTCTTGTTGATTGATCATCATGTCTTCAAGGAATCTTTCATACTTTTTGATGGATGGGGGATGGATAGATGGAGGTATCTTGTTGAAAGAGAACCTTTAAGGCAGTATTTCTCTTTATTGAATCAAATACGACTTGAGAAGCAACTAATAGTAAGATTTTATATTTTCTGTCTCCTTTCTTCAATCAACTAATAGTAAAGACTTAGACTAATGGGGAACATCACTTGAGAAAACTTGCTGGTTTTATGCTAATTCCTCAACAAGGATGCCCCCAATGCATGAGTAGGTGATACTGTGAATTAAATATAGAGGACAATAATTGTTGATCATTTCTTGGTTGTCTTTTTTCAGCATTAATACAGTGAGGTTTTTTTCCTTGCTTTTGGTATCTTCCTCACCTTCAGATAATTTCTGAATCAATTCTTTAGTACTGTTACATTTGTGTTACTTAAATTACAATTGTGTTGCTTAAAGTGTGTTTCTACTCTATATAAAATTGATCTATTCCAACTGCTTTTCCTATCTTTGTTCTCTTTAAGGCCATTTTTATCTCCTTCATAAGCACATCTGGGACTATGACAACATCCAAATGAGGTAGCTGTACTGTACATGGTGTACAATATTTTTGTCCATCAATTGTATGCCACCAAGGTGGTACAAAGGACAAAGTACTGAACTTGGAGTCGGGAAAACCTGAATTCAAATCCTGCCTTAAACACTTACTAGCTATATGACTCTGGGCAAATCACTTAACCTCTGTCTCTCTCAGTTTCCTCCCCTGTAAGAATGGAACTAATAATAGTGTTTACCTCCCAGGTTGTCATGAGGATCAAAAGAGATAATATGTAAAGTACATTATAAACTTTAAGGAACTGTATTATTATTATTATTGATCCTGATAACGATTTCCTATAAAAAATTTTCATAAGATTTTTCCATTTTTCTTCTTTTTGTTCTTCCATTTTCATCCATAAATGCCCTCAGAATAATTGGCTAATTAATTCTCTTGCCAACCTTTTCCAAAATAAAACTGGTTTGCCGAATACTTCTTCTCCCTATTTTTTTAAACCCTAACTTTCTGTTTTAGAATCAACACTGTATTGGTTCCAAGGCAGAAGAACAATAAGAGCTAAGGAATGAGGGTTAAGTGTCTTATCCAGGGTCACACAGCTAAGAAGTGTCTGAGGCCTCCCATCTCTAAGGCTGGCTCTCAATCCACTGAGTCACCTAACTGCTCCCTACTTCTCTTAATTTTTGAACAATATTACCCCTAAAGTTAATCATTCCTCTCTATAAGATTTTACAAACAAGAGCACATTCTAAACTGGTGGTGCCTTTTTCTTCTTTCTCTCTTTTTTGGCAATTAAGTCAAGTATTTGCCCATTAAAGTTATTTTTTTAGGCTCTTTTTGTCTCCTATTACATTAGTTAAACTTCTATATAAAATGATTACAACCTGTCTTTTCTCCTATCCTTATCTAGTTTTATTATCAAAAACTTATTTGAATAGGTCAAGATACAGTTCTTTCAATTGCGTACTATATCTTTTTTTTTTAATTTGTATTCTTCCTTCTAGCTTTGTACTAATTCTGATCTCTGCTCTAACCAGTTGGTAATTTGACTATACACAGAGAGCTGACTCAAGAATGACTCCTACATCAGTAACATGTTATTTCTTATCTGTTCAAATATAACCAATTTAATTTTTTAAATTTTGTTCAGAACTTTACATGTCAACCATCTACCAATTCTTTTGTTCCCTAAAATACTGAAGAGCTATGGATGTGAGAGTCCTCTGTGGTTTACCAGTCTTTCACTTCTTTGATGGTCCATTTCTTGCCATTCTCACCTATTCCTTCCTTTATATTGAAGACACTGAGAATCAAAAAGTATGTGTTGATTTATGTGGATGGTATCCCTGAGGTCTTTGTGGCTCTCCCACTCATACCTGTGTGACTTGTGCAAGTTACTGTATTTCTCTAAGTTGCTATTTTCTCTTCTGAAAAATGGGAGTTAGACTAGACATTCTTTAAGGTCCTTTCAGGTTCTAACTCTAAGACCTTTGTGAAAAAAAGCAGGCTAAATCTCTGTAGGTTTCTCCCATTCTAGTATTCTTATTATGTTGTTTCCTTGCTTGTTTGCCCATCATATTACTGTTTTCAGAACCTCCTTTAGATGAACTCAAGTCAGTAAATGTCCATTAAAGTATAGTTCCCAGAACTGTCTACAGTATTTTAGATAGAGTTTGACCAGGGTTAAGCACAATGGTTCCTTTGATTTGGAGGAGATACTATAATAAAGCGTAAGAGTTCATCAGGGGCAAACAAGATATAGTGGAATGAGAGCCTGACTTGGCATCAGGAAGACTTGAGTTCAAATCCTACCCAAGTCACTGCTCTAGACTCTAGGCAGTTCTATTAATACCGATGAGACCAGATGAGGTAACTGCTACATGGAAGATGATGAGGAATTATTTCTGGGAAAATTGTGATGACTTGTAAAAAGTAAGTTTCTTGCAGAGACTGTGGAACATGCCTAGGTATTTTCTGTAGCTGGTTCTGATTAGCTAACTGTGTGATTGGGAGAAGTCTTTTTCCTTGGTTATATAGCAGGAACTGTAAGCATCTTCAGAAAGACCTAATATGGAATCAGCATAGATCTGGTTTCGAATCCTGTTTGTATTCTTAGTAAGTGCTGGAGGCAAATCTCTTAATCTTTCTAAGTCTGAGTTTCATAATTTCTAAATCAAGAATAATGCACCTGTCAGATCTACCTTGAAGGGTAGTTGAGAGAATGTACACAAAGACTATAAAAATGATGTAACAATGATCAGTACCAACCTATGAGGAACTGTGACTTTGTTAGGTTTATATTGCTTAGAATCTAAATTGAAATAATCTATTATTCTAATGAGTAAAATTGTTCATCTGTTTAGAGGAAGAAGAGAACATTTACAAACCTTGCTTAGAGTGCACAAATAGTTTAGCCACTTCTGGTGGCTTGACAGTAACTGAAAGATGTAATTATTGGAGGGAGAGGGTCAGAGAGAAGGAAATGGGTAGTTCTATCAGCTTGCACTTGAAAACTTCGAGGTTCTTAAGAATACAATCAGTCTAGAAACTACCTAGTCTGTTTTCTGTCCCCACCTACACAGTCACAGATGAAAAAAAAGGAAACATCTCATCTACTCACCTCACCCCTCCTCAGATAACTTCCCTCAAATTCCTAGTTGCCCTTTCGAAACATTAATCTCCCTCCCCTTTTTGTATTCATTTTAACCTGATTATTTATGGATAGAGGGAATTTTCTAATATGAGCATTCCCAACATCTAAAGAAATCGCAGGTCCAGCTTTCATCCTTATTCCTTCATCTAGATACAAATTTTGGGAGATACACATTTCAACCCGGAATTATCACTCACCTGAAGATCTCATGTATGATTTTAGGATTTGCTTCTCCTCCTTTGCCAGATAACTTTAGAGAAGTGACTTGATTATGATTGCACAGCTAGTACTGGCAGAGGTACAATTCAAACCCAAATCTGCCTTGGGGAAGACCTGGTCTAGAATGTTGCTTCTCCAGAATGGCAGTCAAGGCTCATCTCACCCTGGCTGAATTATCCAGGTGTGCTGCGGTTAACATGTCACAAAAAGCTTCTGGGAATCAGGGATTACTAGGTCCTATTTGTGCCTCATTCTACACCCCTCTCTTTAAGTGCCTCTGAAGAAGCAATCTGGTATTGTGTCAAGAAAACTGACTTTATCCCATAGATAAAATGAAAGGCATGATTGAGATGACCTTTAAAGGTTCCAGCTCTTTCTAATTCTGACCTGGAAGTCTCTAAAGTCCTTTCTGAATTTTACCTTCTCTCACTGTCCAATCATTTGAATGGTTATATAATTCAACTGAATTGAATTGCTAGGTACAATAGACAGAACCCTAGATTTTGAGTCAGTAAATCTGGAATCCCTACCTGCTTCTCTGTTATTTACTAGCTTGGCCATCTTGATCAAGTTGCTTTCCCTCCCCAGAGCCAAAGTTTCCTCATTGGTAAAATGAAAGGATTGGATTAGATGATGTCTAAGCCCCCTTCCAGATCTAACATTCCGAGTTATTTTATGGTCCTCTTGTTATAATAACCATTTTCAATTCTTAAAACCTTTGCCATTAGAAAGACGGGGCACATCTCATTCACTTTCAAGAGCCTTATATAGTCATTCAAGTACCAGTATATATTTGCTATCATGTCTAGCCTCTGCCTGCTGCAGAGACCCTACGGTTCAGAAGAGGTAGAAACCAGCTCCAAAAGCAGGAACCAATGAATCCATTTGCTGCATCGGGAGAGACGCCCTACGAGCTGTTGATTGAGCATCAGCAGCCCCCAGGAGCCTGACTGCAGTGCTTCGGGAATCAAGGGGCGCCTCTGGCCCCTCCCCTGGACACAAAATGCACCAAGGAAAACTGTGATGTTAATGTGTACGTAGGTTTCCATGCTTAGGAGTGCAGGGAAAGAAAGGGACCCGGGGTGCGGTGGGGGAGGGATGTCTCTGTCCCCGCCCCCCCACCTCTCTGAGGTCGGTGAAGGCACTGCAGGTGCTGATGTCTGGCTTGGTCCACAGGGCTGTGGCTCTTTGTGTCTGAGTCTCTCCTCTGCAGGTCCGATCTCCTCCCCGTCTGTCTGTACTAGACAGGATGGGGCGGGGGCGGATGGAGAGGCTGTGCAGAGATTTTGAGCAGTCGCAACTCTTTCTCAATCTAAAACATTCATAGTGAGGCGGCGGGTTTTTGTTTGGTTTGGTTTTTTGGTTGTGGGTTTTTGTTTTGTTTTGTTGTGTTTTTTTTTTTTCCACTAGAAATCCTTACACAGTAGGAAAGGTACAGAAAACCTGTCTGAATAGCAGGAACTGGCATCCCTTTCATGGGCCCCCACTCCCACTCCCACTCACGCCCTCCCCCATCCTCCTGACTTCCCTTCCCTTTCTTCTTATCCACCCCCACTTGGGTCATCTGGTTCTCGTAGAATTTCATTTCTCTGACTGCCAGTCTGCAATTTCAGTATTCTCTCTCTCTCTCTCTCTCCCCCTCCCTCTCCCTTTCTCTCTCTTTCTCTCTCTCTCTCTCCCTCCCTCTCTCCCTCTCCCTCTGTTCCTCTCTCTTTCTCTCCCTCCCTCCCTCCTTCCCTCCCTCTCTCTCTTTCCATCTCTCTTCTACTCAACCCGCCTCACACCTTTTTACAAATCCCTGCATAATCTCCTCCCTAGCCTCAGGGCCCCTAAAAGCGAATGTGGGCCATTTTCTCCAGAGCCAGACCTCTTTCTATACAAAGGGAGTTGCAGCCTCTCTTCATCAGTAGGGAAAACAACTAACAGGTTCTCCTAAGAGGTGCATCTTTGCAAATAGAGTGGATGGTAGCTTATGTCAGAACTGGGAGGTTTGGGGGCATCTTGTGGGGGTGGGGGGGGAAGTGCGTCAACAACCCATTTCTCTTCTTTGACTTTCTTATAGAGGGTATAGGACAGAGGTGTATAGGGATAGAGCATAGAAGAGCTACAAAAAAGGTGATAACCAAGGTGCCCCCACTCCTTTCAACCCACTCCAGGGTTCCCTAACACACACTTGCATTCTCTTTGCCTTGAAGGCCTTTCCCTAAACCATTTTATTTCTCACCTAGCACTTTCCTTAACCCCTGTGCTGAAAAAGATCTGCAGAAATCCGAAGCATTGTCTCTTTAAGAATCTAGACTAAAACACCTTAAATGAACTCTGCAGCAGACAGATGAAAAAAAAAAGAAGAAGAAAAAGAAAGAGAGAAAGAAAGAAAACGAAAAAAAAAAAAAAAACCTCTCTTGGCCCTTGCTGCTTTTGCCATTATTCATGATGTAATTTTTCAGGTGTTAGTGTGCCTGAGAAAGATTGGAACAAGGCTTGTTGCTAGGACATGAATGGAAAAGCAGACTCCCATTGGTTCATCAGGATTTCTTCGGGAGCCAATGAGATGGAGAAAATGGAAAGCGAGCTGCAGAAAAAGCTCTCGGGCTCTGTGTTTGCCATGTCACAGTAAAATGCAATACTGTAAATTTATACATGTGTATATGTATATGGATGGTATAGGTAGGTGGTGGTATCTGAGTGGACTCATGCTTAAGAAAGAGCAATTAAACAGCAGGTTTGTCCCCGACTGTCCTGTGTTTGACTTTATAGCTGACTGTCACCGACAGTCTGGGAGCAGTATGAAATTGAGACCGGGCACATTTCACACCCCTATCCTTCTGCCACACACAGCTCTGGGAATGCAATTATTCTAGGACTGGAGGCGGGGAGCTGGAGGGAGGGCGGAGGGGGGAGGTGATATTCTTCCTCTAGTCTAGCTCATGATTAAGTGAACCCCAAACAACCTTCTGCCATGCAAGTGAGACAGCTCCCTGGGTGATGCTTTCTGCATGCAGTAGGAGCCCGTGCCGTGCCCAGGGCCAAGGCCACGAGTTGGCTCTGCATGTAGCAGAAGGCTAACTGTGTGATGGCAGAACCTGGCTGATCACCCCGCCTTGCCACTCTCTCCCTCCCTTCACGTCCTTCCTTCTCTCTCCCCCTCCTTCTCTTTCTCTCCCTTCCTCTCCCTCCCCGTCTCTGTCTCTCTGTGTCTCGGTCTCTTGTCTCTGTCTTTCTCCCCCTCTTACCCTCCCTTTCTCTCTTTCTCACTCCTCTTTTCCCTCACCCTCTCCCTCTCCCTCTCTCATAGCGTCGGTGTGTCTGCAGCGCAGAGGAAAATGTCACTGGGATTTCCAGACCAGTGCTATAAAACGTTCTCCCACTTAAGCTGTTAGCGATTCGGCTCCCTGACTCGCAAAGTAAGCAGTTTTATGTGCCAGTCATCCTTAACTGCTTGATACCAGCAGCCCCTGCACACTGCCCTCCTCGGAAAGGGCTGCCTGCCCTCCCCTTCGCTCTCCCTCCCGTCTTTCCTGGTGACTGTAGACTCCCCAATCACCGCAGGGTGGGCAACCTGAGCAAGGTTGTTATGGCTTGCTGGTTGAGTTCGCTCCCTCACCATATTTCCATTGTCTCGACTCCAGCTGTAACCCACACCTTCTATAACAAATGAGAAAGTGGGGATGGGTTTGGCTGTGTGGCTACACACACACACACACACACACACACACACACACACACACACACACTTGATTTCTACTGGGCTGGAGAATCAGCCCTCTTATTTACACCCTGGAGGGGGCTCAACCCCAGCCAGATTTCTAACTTCAGAGAATTTGTGGCTCGGGTCCAGAAACATAAAAGAATTTCTCCTTGCAATCAGAGCACTTCCTCAGACCACAGGCAGTTTTAACCAATTAACATCTCTGGTTGCAAAAGAAATATTTTAGGAGACCCAGAACAACCCGGAGGGTTTTGTCTAACATGCCTTTGTCCGATCCATAGGGAGAATTGATTTGATCATTGATTAGAGCCTTGCTGATCTGGCTACTTCCACCCTGCTGCATACTGGGTGGGGGCAGGGACCAGAGCTTGGTTTGAAAATAAAATAAAGGGGGAAATTCAGGAAAGGTGCATTTCCCTTTCTTAAGGGAGCGAAACAAGTCCCGACCCTGGCCTCAAAGCCTCGTGGCACAGCTCCCACCTCAGAGTTCCAAACTCGGATCTCAAATTGCTAGCTTCAGGTGACGTACGGGGTGCTAGCCCAAGTTCAAAACCAGGCTCCTTGGGTTTGGCTAGATTGGCTTTAGACAGCCCGACTTTCAAAATAAAAGCCTTTTGGCCAGGCGACCAGAACCGGAGGTCTCCTAGCAGCCTTTGACAGGATCTCAGGGACCGCACTTCAGCCTGATCTCGACTCAAACCTCTCTGGGTTCTCAGTTTTCTAAAACCCCAGTGGGCCTGCAAAGCTGCTTGGACTAAAATAAGTCAAGGACTCCAGAGGCCAATGTCAGCGCATGGAAAATATATGGGAATGTGACAGGCAGGCTCTGCAAGAGAGGTAGCCAGAGATCATGTTGGAATGAGGGGCG
>NC_058132.1:207995601-208027571 GCF_016433145.1 Gracilinanus agilis | reverse complement strand
CCCCTCTTTTTGTTTTTAAAGGCCTTATGAATTCCCTCCCCCTTCACCCCTCCCTTTTTTTGACCTCCCCACTCCCCTGCTCCCCTTGGTTTATCCCTTCTAACTTTCTCAGAAGGGTTAGATAAGAGTTTTATGTCCCAATGGATAGTATAGCTACTCTTCCCTCTCCGGGTTGATTACACTGAGAGTAAGGTTTGATTATTACCTCTTTATGCTCTCTTCCTCTCCTTCTTATAATAGTATTTGTCCCCTCTCCCTCCCATGCCCTCTTTGTGTGTAATAGAATATCCTATTTTCTTATTCACTCAAGTTTCTCTTGTTGTCCCCTGCTATTCACCCACTCTTTCCCATCCCCCATGCCATCTTAGATTATTTAGTGTTTCACCCTCACTCTGTGAATTATTCTTCTTATTACTATAATAGTGAATATTATAATAGTGAATAGAGTTCACTACAGAGAATTATATATAACATTTCTCTACGTAGGAATACAGATAATTAGATCTCACTGAGGCCCTTAAAAAGGCAAATTTAAAAATTATAAGTTTTCTTTCTTTCCCCTCTGTATCTTATTTACCTTTTCATGTTTCTCTCGATTTTTGTGGTTGGATATCAAACTTTCCATTTAGCCTTGGTCTTTTCTGTGCAAATACCTGGAATTCTTCAATTTTGTTGAATGCCCATACTTACCCCTGGAAATATATAGTCAATTTTGATGGGTAGTTGATCTGTGGTTGCAGGCCCAGCTCTCTTGCCTTTCTGAATATCATATTCCAAGCCTTGCGATCTTTTAGCGTGGAGGCTACCAGATCCTGTGTGATCCTGATTGGTGCTCCTTGATATTTGAATTGTTTCTTTCTGGCTTCTTATAAGATTTTTTCTTTTGCTTGGAAACTCTTGAATTTGGCAATTATATTTCTGGGTGTTTTCTTTTCTTGATCGAATGTCGCAGGTGTTCTATGAATCCTTTCAATGTCTATATTGCCCTCTTGTTGTAGGACTTCAGGGCAATTTTGCTGAATTATTTCTGTTAGTATGGAGTCCAGGTTTCTATTAATTTCTGGTTTTTCTGGAAGACCAATTATTCTCAAATTGTCTCTTCTAGACCGGTTTTCTTGGTCTGTCACTCTCTCATTGAGATATTTCATGTTTCCTTCTATTTTTTCAGTCTTTTGACTTTGTTTTATTTGTTCTTGTTGTCTTGAGAGATCATTAGCTTCCAATTGCTCAATTCTAGCCTTTAGGGATTGGTTTTCGGCTATAATCTTTCGGTTTTCAGCTATGATCTTTTGATTTTCGGCTGTACTCTTCTGGTTTTCGGCTATAATCTTCTGGTTTTCGGCCATAATCTTCTGGTTTTCGGCCATAATCTTCTGGTATTCCTTTTCAATCTGGACATTTCTGGTGTTCAATTTGCTTATCAGTTCATTTGGTTTCTGCCTCACTTTCCATTTGCAAGATTCTACCTTTTAAACAGTTATTTTCTTGCCAGATCTCTTCCATTTTCCTCAAAATCTGTTTTGAACTCTTCCATAGCTTGTGAGGAGTTTTCCTTATTTGAGGAGGGTCCGGATGCTTGTTTGTTCTCCTCCTCTGTTTGCTCGGTTGTCTGGATTTTCTCTGTGTAAAAGTTGTCGAGTGTTAAAGACTTCTTTTTCTTGTTGTTATTCTTTCTCTTCTGAGCTTCCTGAGACTGGGTAGCCATCATTAGCCCAGCAGCTTCTCAGGTTTATCTTCGCGCTCAGGGTCTGTCCGCGGTCTATTGGCTCCTGAGGTCTGAGTTCTGTTTTTTTCCAAGGTCAAGCCCCCTAGTGGACCCCCTTGCTTGATCCTCTGCCGGAGGTTCCTTTACAAGTCTCAGTGCGCTGCTTCCACAGTCGTATAGCAGTCTGCACTGGTTCCCCACTCAGGGTTTCAGAGCTTTAGGTCCTGGCTGTGTCTGCCTCCACCCACGCCTCCGCCCATGCCTGTGCTCCGGCGTTCTGTGCCCTGTGTCCACTCTGCTCCCACGCTCAGATTTTGCGTGCGTTTGTTGGCTTATTGGGGTCCTAAATCTTGCTGCTCTTAGGAACAGGCCCTGGAGCTGCCAGTGATTCGATGGGTGCCCCAAACTTGCTCTATTTCTTTTTAGCTGGCTTCGGCGCTATAGGTGTTGTGTGTGGAGGGGGTGGGGGTGGGGTGGTTGCTCAGCCCGCGATTTAGTGAGAGCTGTTTCACCCCTTTATAGCATGGAAATACCTCGATTCCACGTACCTTCCACGATGTGCCCTGTTGTGGGGTTCCTCTGTTCGTCTGGACTTGTTTTTATGTCCCCTTGAGGAGTTTTGTGTGTTTCGGTCAGGAGAAGTTAAAAGCTGCTTCTTACTCTGCTGCCATCTTAACCCGGAACCTGGCCTCAGGTACTTTTTAGCTATGTGACCCTGGGCAAATCACTTAACCCCCATTACCTAGCCTTTAGCACTCTTCTATCTCAGAACTAATACACAGAATTGATTCTAAGACAGAAGGTGAAAGTTTAAAAAAAAGAATGATGAATCTCTTTGGAGGTACTGTAATATTTCAGTGTTAGATGCAATCAACATATCCTTTGAAATAAGAAGACAAGAAAATTATTATCCTGACTCTATCAGTGAATCCTATTCATTCTTAGATATTGAGTCTGGACCAATCAGTTTTGTGTCTTTAGTGTAAATAAATATTTTAGCTTCTCTCTGAATATGATTAAAATCAGAGATACAAGTTCTCTTATCTATAAAAGATGGCCCTTCCAGCTTGAGCAATAGGGGACAACCAGAAAACTGGACAATTCATACCTCACTTTGATCCCAGGAGCATGGAGATAGGAAAGAAAGCTGTAAGGACTATGCCTAATATTTAGTATGCTATCATTTCAGGTTCAATATTAGGACAAAATGAGGCACTCAAGTCATTGAGCAGTTAACAAGTGGAGGCTTAACGTCAATATAGAAAGGATATGCTACAAAGATAAAATGCCAACTTGTTTTTACAGATGCAGTTCCCCTAATCTCCATAAGGAAACCCATCTGATCAATAGGGCAAGGTCCAGGGATTCACCTGGTCTTTGGATTTCTATCAAGTTGGAGGGTCACCAACATCACACAGGTGGGATCTTTTATGCCCTTAGGTGATCAAGAAGCCACATCAAATGAGGGCTACTAGGAAGTTATGTCATGGGAGGCACAGCTTGAGCCCTGCTCTAACCCCAGGCCCTGCTCTAACCTCTGCCAAAGAAACCATGTTGTATGGGAGGAATAAGAGCAACCCTGGTAGACACACTGGTCCTATCATATCAGAGTAAGATAAAATGTTTGGGGGCTATGACCAAATTCCATGGAGGATAGTAGACACATTAAGAAAGTATCGAAGGATTATAGAGTAAAAAGGAACTTCAGAAGAACTTCTTTTTGTCCCTTTGCTAGCCAGAAATATGAATTCCTTTCACAATCTCCCAATAAGTGATCATTCAGCCTCTGCTTAAAGATATTCGGATATTCAGGGAGGGAGAACTCTCAACCTTCTGAGGCAACCTATTCCACTTTGGGGCAATTCTAATTGTTATATTTTCCTGATATTGAATCAAGATCAACTATCCTCAAAAAGAGAAAAACTGTGGGATCCTTTATTACCTGTGGTAGAGAGACCAGATGGGGGCAGAAGGGAGGTAAATGAAAATCAATCATAAGAAATTATGTTAGAGGGAAAATATTTCTTCTTTTGGAGTTCTTTCAGAGAGTTCTGAGATGAGGGAGATGCCATGAACTAAGGTAAAAAGTCAGCTGGGCTAGTTTTAAGTGGGACAAATTAAACAAGTCAGGCTAGATACATCCATATGATCTTAGATTTAGAGCTAAAAGGCCCTCATATACCCTCTAATCCAGGGATTCTTAACCTTTTTGGATCATAGACCCCTTTGACAATCTGGTGAAGCCTATGGACCGTTTCTCAGAAAAATGTTTTTAAATTCATAAAATAAAATAGGATTACAAAGGAAATCAATTACATTGAAATACAGTTATCAAATTTCTTTTTTAAAGTTCACCAACACCCAGGTGAGAACTTTTAATCTATTTTGTTTATATTTTTTTCCTCAATTTAAAGAAGAAGAAATTAAGACCTATGGACAGTGCCCAAGGTTACATGAGTGATCAGCATCAGAAGAATAATTTAAACCCAGGTCCTCTGGCCAGAGTCACTGTTTTTCTTACTGTACCTTATGGCCTCCTAATATCTGAAGAATGACAGACCCTTAAGCTATGTTTCCAGGAGCTCCATTTTCCATTGTCCTCTTAGATCATTCTATTCTGTGTCAATCTCTCTCCAAATCCCTAATGTCCAGTGTATCCTGGAAAAACATTCTCTTA
Source organism: Gracilinanus agilis (assembly GCF_016433145.1). Classification (NCBI taxonomy): domain Eukaryota; kingdom Metazoa; phylum Chordata; class Mammalia; order Didelphimorphia; family Didelphidae; genus Gracilinanus; species Gracilinanus agilis. The sequence continues at coordinate 208,023,189 of NC_058132.1, read as the reverse complement.
CACTACATGCAACTAGTTCAGAGATCCCCAGGACTAAAGAGATGCCAGTCTGGCACAAAACCACTCGGTGGGCATTTTAGTGCATCCAAGAGTGGAAGAGTTGAAGTCATCCAAAAGCCATCTCAGCAGAGTCTTTTCAGAGTCCCTTTGGCAGGACATTGCTTAAAATGCAACAGGGAAGGAAAGCTGTTTCTCTAAGCCAGGTGGGAGCCAAGGCCAGTAATTAAGAGGTAAGTAGGGCTGGAGAAACGCTGGAGAGGGTGGGCAGGGAAATAGCTTAGCAGATGGCAGGGGTGTAGGTGCAACTGTGTACCTGCCAAATGCCCTCGTGCAAGAAAATGTCATTCTAAGTAAATGTCCCAAGGATGGCTTCAGCCTTTAGGTATTGCAAACCCAGATCACTATAAGAAGCTACCTATGATAGAAATCTTTAGAAGCTATGGCATATCTGAGGTGGGAAGTCTCCTTATTTAGTAATTATTTCCTTCCACTGGTTTCGTCAGGATGGAGAGATGAGGGAAATTAAAAGCTGGAATGACCCTGCGCACCTCTGAACCAAATCTTTCTCATCTGTAAAATGGAAATAAGTCCTTATAAAAGAATTTGGTTTTTGTCAAGATCAAATGAAATGGCATATATGAAAACCTTTCTGCCATTTGAAATCACTATGTAAACAGAAAACCAGGAGTCAGTATAGTGTTATTAAAAGAATCCTGGTCCCCGAGTCAAGAGACCTGAATTAAAGTCTCAGCTATGTAACCATGACCTAGTCACTGGGTCTCGGTTTCATTATTCATATTTATATGAGAATAACAATACTTCTATGTCTACCTCAAAGAGCTGCTAGGAAGAAAGAACTTTATAAAGCACTTTAAAGTGATATATAAATGAGAGTTATTCTTCAACCCATCAGCACGAGGCATTGTGCTAGCTACTAGAGATGCAAAGGCTAAGATGATCATTACTATCCCCCCTACCAGTCCTGCCCCTGAGTCTTCTCCACATGACCTATTCTCTCCCACAACCCACTTGTCTCATCTCTTCTTGTAGTTCAGTCCTTTCAGCTGTATGAGACTCTTCATGACTCCATTTGGTGTTTTCTCAGCAAAGATACTGGAGTAGTTTATCATTTCCTTCTCTGTCTCATTTTACAGATGAGGAAACTGAGGCAAACAGGGTCAGTGACCTACCCAGAGCCACATGGCTATTAAATGTCTGAGGCCAGATTTTTAACTCAGGGAGATGAGTCTTCCTAACTCCAAGCCCAGTGCTTTATCTGTTGTGCCACCTAGTTTGCAAGACTCCTAAATACTACCCTTCCATGAAACTTTATATTCATCAGGGGTAAGTGAATTATGCTTCTGAATCAAATATTTGAAGGGGTTATCATATGGAAGAAGGATTAGACTTGGTTTACTTGGACCTAGACCCATTACTATAAGCTTCTTGAGAGCAGAGACAGCCTTTTATTCTTATATTCCCAGCACTTAGCAAAGCATCAGACACATAGAAGGCACTTAAAGGCTTATTTAAATACATGTATGGCCCAGATCAAATTGCTTACCATCTCTGAGTGAGGAGGTGGAAGGGAGCAAAGGAGATGGCTTGGATCTTATAATTTTGGGGTTTTTTCACATTATTATTTTTTTAGAATATTTTTCCATGGTTACATGATTCATGTTCTCTTCCTCCTCTCTTCCTTCCCCGCTCCTGGAACCGATAAGCAATTAGGATCTTAAAATTTTGAGAGATGTATGCTGAAAATTATCATTACATATATTGGGGAAAATAAAATATAAACAAATAAATATAGGCTTATTTACTGACTGACCTATGTAGAGGTCAGAACTAGCAGGAGCTAAGGGTAGAAGCTGCAGAAAGGGAGATTTGGGATTGGAACATGAAAAAAGTGTATTAACAATAGTAGCTATTCCAAACTGGAATGGGGTGCCTGGGAAAGAATTGAGTTAACTGGTAGCTGGATGACCACTTGTGGGTTATGCTATAGAGAAGATTCTTGTTTAAATTATTGGGGTTAAACCAGATGGCCTCTAATCTCTTCCAAAACAGACTTCATGAATCTGCCATTCACCTTGGATGTAATCCTAGTGGATAATTTTTCTATTCTTCATCCCAACTATGTACCTCCCTTGTCTTACCAAGTACTTTAAAGAGTAAATGTTTATTTATTATAAACTCTTACCTTCTTTCTTAGAATATAGACTAAATATCAATTCTAAGGCAGAAGAGCAGTAAGGGCTAGGCTATTGGGTTTAAGTGACTTACCCAGGGTCACTCAGCTAGGAAGTGTCTGAAGTCATATTCGAACCCAGGACCTCCTGTATCCAAGCCTGGCTCTCAATCCACTGAGCCACCTAGCTGCCCCTCATCATTCATTTTTAATATTCCTCACTAGCATTTATAATGTGTCCATCCATGCTGGATGCTATGGAAACACAAAAGTTAATTCTTTTATTTAAGACAAGGCCATCAAGAAACTTAATGGGGAGATGGCAATTACACATGCAAAAGCTAATATCAGGCAGAGTGGGACTGAGTGTCTATGTGACAGGCAGTAAGAGCCAGGGCTGTTTGAAAGGAAGACAATTCACTTGGTCTGCACGCCCAAAGGAGGCTTCATTCCGAAGTTAAGACCTGAAGAATAGATTGCTAGGATTTAGATCTCTAGAGAGGAAGGTAGTGGTCAGCATCCTAAGGGCAGGCCACAGGCATGGCATGGAGATGAAAGTAAGCAAGTTGAGTTCATCAAAAGGGGCAAACCAACCTGGCTGAGTTAGAAAATTCATGATGGAGCTCAGTGAGAGAGAAGAAACATTAACCTTAAATCATGGTATGTTATTGATATAGTCGAAATAGGACAAAGCTAGGAAATTCAGGTCCAGCCAACACTTACTGGCTATGTGATCACAGGCAAGCCACACTGCAATATACTCATCTCTAAAATGGGGATAAATCAGTACACCGGCCTTTCCTGATGTTCCTCACATATGATACCACATCTACTGTCCCCATGCTTTTGTACAAGTTGTCACCCTTCTGTGGAAGCCTCCACCTCCTGGAGTACCTTATTTCCTTTAGGAGTCAACTGAAATGCAATCTAGTATGTGTAGCCTCTCCTGAGTCCCTAGCTTCCCATTCCTTTTACAAAATTGCCTTATATTTATTTTGCATATATCCTATTTATACACTTATGTAAATGTTATCTCTCTGGTAGAATGTGAACTTATTGATTGAAGGGATTTTCGCATTGTATTTGTAACCCCAGAATCTAGCATAGTATCTGAGATAGAGAAGGTATTCAATTAAAATAAATAAACAAACAAACAAACAAATTAATTAATTAATTAAATGAAATGGGGATAATTATTCTTACCCTACTGACCTCACATGATTAAGAGGAACAACACTTTGTAAATCTTGGAGTTGTAGGTAAATGAAACTTGTTTTTGATAAATTCGTTGAATCTTCTTGAAGTCAGAAGGCTGAGGGAATTATCCACTTGACTGAGACTTGAGCCCAGTCACAGAGAAGAGATTAGTTTCAATTAATTATGCTTAAATGTCCAAGAAAACAATGTTATCTGTCTCCCTTTTCTGTCTTTTTGATCTGTTTTCATGGCTCTGGGTGCTACTGTTTTTATGTGGAGAATGACAATGGTTTGCTATCATTTGAAGGTAATGAAAGTTCCTATGAAATCAGAAGTTGTGTGATAGCCTACACTGGCTAAGTCAAAAAAATTTATGTCTAACTCTATGTCTCTACCTCTCTAGAAGGTGGGTAGCATTCTAAGCCTTGGGTCTTCTGGAATCACAGTTGTTCATTGTGTTGATAAGCATTAAGAATTTGAGAATTGTCCATTTTTACAGTTATTGTTATAGTATAAATTGTTCTCCTGGCTCTGCTCAAATGACTATGCAGTCATACAAAGTGAGGTTCAAGTAATAAACATTCTTTCTACCCCTTCCTTTGTAGTCTTCTACCTGTATTCCCAATTAGGTAAGACAGAAAGCCCTCTACCCCAAATTTTACCCTTTTCTTCCCTTGTGTATTTTTTCTCTCTTTCTCCTTTTCTTTCTTCTTTTACAATTATCACAACATAACAGGCCCTCCAAATTATTTTACTTTCTCTATGATCCCACCTGACATTCTAGTTCTCAGGAGATGTTTGTAGGATTCCTGACTCTTCATTAGAATACAAACACTTCATCCTTATGAAGTCTTTTCTAATTTTTTGCTCATATTTACATTTTTATGTTTCTTTTTACTCCCATATTTATATTTCAAAGTTTCTACTCAGCTCTAGTCTTTTTACTGAGAATGCTTGGATGTCCGATTTCATTAAAGATCAATTTTTCCATTGTAGGATTATTCTTTGTTTTACTAGATGTTATACCTGATTATAAACCTATACCTTTTGCCTATTTGAATATCATAAACTGTATTCTCTAGTCCTTTATAATGATAGCTGCTAAATTTTATTTAACCGGCTGTGGTTCCTCAGTAACTGAATTTTTTTCTTTCTGTCTTCTTGTAGTATTTTTCTTTGACCTGGAAACATGTTTCTGGGAGTTGTCTTCATTGGATTTCTTTTAGGAGGTAGCTGGTAGATTCTTTTTATTTTTACTTTGCCTTTTGCTTTAGAACCCTAAGCTGTTTTCTTTTGTGATATCTTCAAATATGATGTCTGAGCTTTTTTTGGGGGGGGTCATGCCTTTCAGGAAGGCTAATGATTCTTAAATTATCTCTCCCCTTTTGTTTTCTAGATGAATCATTTTTATATGAAAAGTCTTATATTATCTTCCTTTTTTAATCTTTTGACTTTAATATTTCTTATTGTCTCATGGAGTTCACTTCTGTTTGTTCCATTCTAATTTTCAGGGAGTCTGTTACTCAGGTAGGTTTTTTTTTCCCCTAATGTTGCTAAGTTGTTAGTTCTCTTTCTAAGTCTCTCCTTCATAGCTCTCATTTCTTTTCCAGTTCTTTCTTCTCTCATTCTAATTTCATTTATAAGATTTAAAACTAAGTTTTCAATTCTTAAATAATTTGTTTTAGTTTGACCTTGTGGGTAGCTGTGTTTTCTTTAAGGATTTGCTTATAAATATTTTGGAATTTTTCTCCTTTTCTAGGTTTCCATCTTGCATATCTATGGCTTCATAATGGTTCTTTTGTTGTTGTTCAGCCATTTTTGTAGTGATTTGCTTTGGGCCACCCAATACTGCTGGCATATCTAGGAGTTGTAGAGGAAGAAACTATAATCCCCACTCTCCACAAGATCCTGGTCCCTACTCTCCTGGGCAGGGAACTATAAATCTGCTCTGGGTGACTCCGCAATTGGGCCTCTTGGCACCAAGAGATTCCAGCCCCTCTAGGAGACTCTTGCTAATGACCTGATCAGAGGGCACAGTTTGAGGTCTCAATTTGAGACCCACCTCCCTGAGCTGGTGGACTAACTCACTATTTTAGTCACTGAGTTTATGATCCAGACCCATCCTTGCTCCACCCTTCCTGCCCTAGTCATTCACTTGTTGGTCGAATATGTGATCTTAGACTGTAAGAGATAATCTAATGTAAATTCTCCTTCAATTTTCCAGTCACTTGGGGTACAGCATTTTTCTTAGATAGTTGTTAGAGTAGTTGTTGGGAAAGCTAGGCTATATTGCTTTTTCAACTTTCCTATCTTGGCTATTCTCTTGGGCAGATCCTTTTTAAAAACTCCAATTGAAACTAATTCCCTTAAGTCCCCAACTCTTATAATTCTTCCTTTTGCCCTTAATCTATCTTTTCAGACATACATATTTCAGATTACTTCCCTTCCCACACTCTATTTTTCAGCCAGATTGGCCTACTTGTTGTTCCTTGAATTTGTCATTCCATTTCCTATCTCTGTAACTTTCTGCTGACTGTCCCTCTCTTGGAATGAGCTCCCTCCACACTACCAGCTGCTTCTTAGAATCCTTAGTCTCCTTTAAGGCTCAGATCAAATGCTTTAGTCTTTGTTTACCCTAGTCCTTGGCCCTCTCCCCATCTCAAAGTACCTGACATTTACTTAGATGTGAACATAATTTATCTCCCACTGAGGCCAGAGACTTTTTCATTTTCTCTTTGTTTCCCCCAGCATCTTGCACATAGTAGGAACATTAGAATTAGAAGAATTAGAATAGAGTAGAACAGAAAGGAATAGAATAGAATAGAGTAGGATAGGATAGGATAGGATAGGATAGGATAGGACAGCATAGGATAGGATAGAATATAAGAACCAGCATTAGATAGATCATCTTCCTCCTTCTATTTTAATATCAACTTGTAAGGGAAAATACGTTTGTGTGTGTGTGTGTGTGTGTGTGTGTGTGTGTGTGTGTGTGTATGTACTGTACTTGATGAGGCATGTAGAGGCTGGATGAAGACACTGGCCTTACACACAGACATTTTTCCTCATGGCCTGGCAGCCTCAAAATGTGTCAGTCTGGTATAGGGGAATAGAGAGACTAAGCCATCAAAGGAACCTAAAATCTATGAAATCCATTATTGCATCACATGAGGCCGAAAACACCATAGAAGTCCATAGTAACAGAAGGAAATTCCTGGAAATCTCTAAGTGAAATTGATTGTAAACTAGATTTCACTTAGGGGTGGGTCACCCCAAGATTTAGTTAATAAGTATTATCTATTTTTATCTTCATCTTTTCAAGAAAACCTTGTTTGTTAATGTCTACCCATCTCATTCAGCTTTTAAAAGGTCTTCAGTCAGTGCTCCTATTTATGGGAAGACTCTAGTCCCTGAATTCCTCTTTCTAGAATGTTGTGAGTACACCTAAAGAATCCAGGTTCAACAAGGCTGAGTGCTTCTGAGAAGGGAGTATCCTTCACAAACAAGGTAATATCCAGTGTTATGTAGAACTTTATAGTATGAAAAGCATTTTCATTATCTCATATAATTTTATTACATTATTTATTTATATATTTTATATTTAATTTACATTAATATATATTTAAAGTTTATAAAATTTGTTATATTATATGTAATACACATTATATACCACATATCCACATTATATAGTATATGTGATATATTATGTATTATATATAATATATTATGTTATATGATAAATCATTATCTTATATAATTCTCATGACAGCTGCATGGCAGAAGAAAAGTACTGTTATCCCCATTTACAGACAAGGAAACCAATAAAAAACGTGAAGAGACTTGCCTAAACTTTCCCAGGTAGTTAGTGCCAGAGACAAGAATGGAAATCATGTCTTTGGACTCACTTAGTTTTGGGCTCCATCATTCTCACATATTGGCTTTCAATTGCCATCTCATCTATCACTAAACTAGTATTCCCCACTGGACAGCTTTGTCCTCTCTTATCAATATAACCTGAAAATTCATTTCCCATCCTCAGATGGCAAGAGAGTGGGGGGGGGGGGGAGAGAGAGAGAGAGAGAGAGAGAGAGAGAGAGAGAGAGAGAGAGAGAGAGAGAGAGAGAGAGAGAATTTCCAAAACAGTAATCAAGAAAAAGACTGCTGGAGTAAAACCAACAACAAGCCAATACAATTACCTAGCCATCTGTTGAGTGAACTTGAGATGGTTATTTAGAAATTAAGATGGAACCCTGATTCCTGTCCTGGCCTCTCCCATTAAATTACTATGTGTTCTGGGACTGGTTCATTGGCCTCTCTGAAGACAATATACTGATCCACAAAACAGGGGTATAGAATAACTTTGTTTCTGCAAAGATGTTGCCACCATGGGTAAAATAAAGAATGCTCAGGGCCAAATATAAAGGAATCTTTCTTCAAATCACCTATTTGGCTTTTATAGAATAAAGAGAATTCAAGATCTGGAGTCAGGAAAACCTGGGCTAAAATTCAGCCCCTATATTTAAGAACTGTGTGACTGTGGGCGAGTCACTTATATCGCCTCTCCATTTTCCCCTTCTGTAAAATGGAGGTAATAATAGTACCTACCTCCCAGGGTTGTTGTGAGAATAAAATGAGATAACATTTATGTCTTGCAAACTTTTAAGCCTTATATAAATTCTAGCGATTATTGGATTTAATTAATATTTACAAATAAACAGTAGATCTTCTAATGAAAGCAACCATCTACGAGTGCAGTATGATTATTATGATTTACCACCAACTATTGTTCCCAATCACTCTTTTGCTGCATTCTGATGTACCCCTAAGGTTTCAAAAGTAGAGTAGAAATAGATCCTAAATAAAAGTATCTGACAAACAATTTCCCCAAGAAAAAGTACCAGACATCTTTTGCTCACTTAGAAAACCATGTATACATAAAAAAAAAAAAAAAAAAAAAAAAACGAAAACGAAAACGAAAACCGAAAACTACAAAAGAACTTCAATAAGAGGGGCTCTCTAATACTTTTTTATGCTTGTTGGGATTTGAATTCAGGTCTTTCTGAGATTCCCTCATCTACATCCAAATTTTAAAAAAAAATAATCTTATTTTTTAAGGCACAGTAGTATTGTATCACAGTCATATACAGTGATTGGTTTAGCCATTCTTCAATTGATGGACATCCCCTCAATTTCCAGTTCTTTGCCACCACAAAAAGAGCTCCTATAAATATTTTGGAACATACAGATTTTTTTCCTTTTTCCCTGATCTCTTTGGAAATAGATACAGCAATATTGGGTCTAAGGAATATACATTTTTATAGATCTGTGGGTATAATTCCAAATTGTTCTTTGAAATGATTGGATCAGTTTGCAGTTCTACCAACAGGGTATTAGTGTTCCTGCTTTTCCACATCCTCTCCAATATTGGTCATTTTACCAGTCTGATGGGTGTGAGATGATACCTCAGAATTGTTTTGGTTTGCATTTCCCTAAGCAATAGTTTTTAAACATTTTTTCATGTACCAATATATAGCTTTTATTTCTTCATCTGAAAACTGTCCATACCTTTTGCCCAATTATCAGTTGAAGGATGACCCTTATTCCCATAAATTTGACAAAGTTCTCTATATATTTTTGATATATGACCTCTATCTGAAAGACTGTCTATGAATTTTCCCCCCACAGTTTTCTGTTTCCTTCTAATCTTGGCAACATTTGTTTTATTTGCAAAAAATCTTTTTAGTTTAATGTACTCAAAATTATCAATTTTACATATCACAATGTTCTTCATCTCTTGTTTACTCATAAATTCCTTTCCCATCCATAAATCTAATAGGCAATATTTTCCCTGTTCTTCTAATTTGCTTGTGATATCTTCTTTTATGTCTAGATTATGTATCCATTTTGACCTTGTCTTAATGAATAGTCTAAGACAGTGATGGGCAAACTATGGCCCAGGGGCCAGATTGGGGGGCCTGAAATGTTATATCTGGCCACAAGACATTATTCCTAATCTCACGAATACAATGAGTAAGATACAATACAATGAAATTTCAAAAGAGTTGCTTTAGAAACAGACTGACAGATGAGCATTTCCTTTCCTTTGGCCCCCTCTTTAAAAAGTTTGCCCATAGCTAGTCTAAGATATTGGTCTGCACCTAGTTTTTGCCAAACAAATTTCCAATTGTGCCAATAATTTTTACCAAATAGTTATTTCTTATCCTAATAGCCCAGATCTAGATTTTTGTCAGATATAAGGTTACTGTAATCTTTTATTACTATTGTATATCTTTCTGTTTCATTAATCTATCTTTCTATTTCTTAGATAGTACCAGAGAGTCTTGATAATTACTTCTTTATAATACAGTTTAACTAGACCTCCTTCCTTTACAGTAAAAAAATTAATTCTTTTGCTATTCTTGATCTTTTGTTCTTCTAAATGAATATTGTTATTTTTTTTACCTCAATAAGATTTTTTGGTAATTTGGGATGATGTCACTTTATTCATTTCTTAATATTTTATTTTCCCAATTGCATGTAATAACAATTTTCTACTTAAATTTTCCAAAATTATAAGATCCAAATTTGCCTCCCTTCCTCCTACCTCTCAGGATTGGTAAACAATTTGATCTGGGTTATACATGTATTATCACACAAAACTTACTTCCACATTGGTCATTGTTTTAAAAGAATATTCCTATAAAACCAAAGTCCCAAATAAAAGCACAATAAACTAAAGTGAAAACAGTATGTTTTCATCTGCATTCCAACTCCAATAGTTCTTTCTCTGGAGGTAGATAGCATTCTTTGTCATATCTTTCAGAATTGTCCCAGATCATTGTATTGCTGAGAGTAGTTAAGTCTTTCACAATTGATCATGTACAATGTTGCTATTTATTGCATACAATGTTCTCCTGGTTCTGCTTATTTCACTCTGCCTCAGTTCATGTAGGTCTTTCCAGTTTGTTCTGAAATCATATTGCTCATCATTTCCTATAGCACAATAGCATTCCATCACCATTATATACCACAATGCGTTTAGCCATTCCCCAATTGATGGAGAGCCCTTCAATGTCTGATTCTTTCCCACCATAAAAAGAGCTGCTATAAAAACCTTTGTACAAGTAGGTACTTTCCCCACTTTTTCTATCTCTTTGGAATACATACATAGTAGTGGTATTACTGAATCAAAAAGTAGACACAATTTTATAAATGTTTATGCATAGTTCCAAATTGTCCTCCAGAATGTTTGGTTGAGTTCACAACTCCACCAACAATGTATTAGTCCCAATTTTTGTCACATCCCCTCCAACATTTATCATTTTCCTTTACTGTCATATTGGCAAATCTAATAGGTATGAGGTGGTACTCCAGAGTTATTTTAATTTGCACTTCTTTGATCAAGAGTGATTTAGAACATTTTTTCATATAATTATTGATAGCTTTAATTTCTTCATCTGAAAACTACTTGTTCATAGCCTTTGACCATTTGTCAATTGAAGAATGACTTATGTCCTTATTAAGTTGATTTAGTTCCCTATGTGTTAGAAAAATGAGACCTTTATCAGAGATATTTGCTGCAAAAAAATTTTCCCCAGTTTGTTGTTTCCCTTCCTAATCTAGGTTACATTGATTGTGTTTGTACAAATCCTTTTTAACTTAATATAATCAAAATGATTCACCTTACATCTCATAATGTTTTCTATCTCTTGTTTGGCTCTAAATTTTTCCCTTCTCCATGGATCTGACAGATAAACTATTCTGTGCTCCTTTAATTTGTTTATGGTATTGCCCTTTATGTCTAAATAAAAACCCATTTTGACCTCATCTTGGTATAGGGTGTAAGATATTGGTCTATACTAGTTTCTGCCAAACTATTTTCCAGTTTTTCTTGCAAGGATTGCCATTTTAATTATATTGGTTCTGCCCATCCATGAACAATTAATATTTCTCAAGTTATTTATATCTGACTTTATTTGAATAAAAAGTATTTTATAATTATGTTTATGTAGTTTTGAGGTTTGTTTTGGCAGGTATACTCCCAAGTATTTTATTCCATCTGTGGTTATTTTAAATGGACTATCCCATTCTCTCTTTTCTTACAGGACTTTGTTGCAATAAAAATTTTTAAAGCCCTCTGCTTAGTTTTGAAAAACATCTTGTGTTTTGTTTATTTATTTATTCCCTACATTAAATCCCTGACATGACACCTCATCATGGTATGCAAGTGACCCTAGATTCCTAAAGGCTATACCAGTGAATCACAAGCTCCAGAAGTTTCTAAAAAGTTGGACAAATATAGATGTAGTAAAAGATTATATATCTATTGTGTAGGTACCCAACTAGATAGGTGTAAAGAAGTTAAATTGCCAAAAGATTGGCCATCTGATGTGATTGGGGGTCGGGGGTACATTACAATTTATGAAGAACACGTACTAAGGCAGGAAGGGGGTATGGATGTGGATGAAATAATAGATCCATGGAAGCATTAAGTTATTACCTTTCTATTTATGCTTTGCTCTGGTCAATTAGATATGATAAATATTTATTGTGACTACCTGCTTAAAATAAGTTCATGTTCCCTAAACATAGTAATCTCCTAGACAGGCAAACTACCAAAGCAGCTTAGGAAAATTATGTTGCGCTTATAGATGCAGAAAACACATAAAACAGAATATCTGAGAGTGAGCTGTAATACCATTTTTGTTGAGGTAGGAAAGCTGATGTGGGTACAGACTACAGGCTGGATAGTAAATAGTGTTGGATTTAAAGTCAAATGATCTGGGTTCAGATTCTGCTTCTGTTACTTAGTACCTGTTAAGTAAGTAACTTAGCCTTTCTGGATCTCCAGTTCTTCATCTGTAAAATGAATAGAATAGAAATAGACCAATGATTTCAAATTCAAATAGCAATAGGATCCCTAAAATATAAATAAAGATCTCCATGGGGCACATATTAACTTTAAAAAAAACACAGATTAACATTATCTATTTTTTGTTGTATTTTTATTTTTGTTAAATAGTTCCCAATCACATTTGAATCTGACTTGGGATATACTTGAGAGTGCTGTAGACCAGATATGGTCAGCAGGCATCACATTTGACACCTCTGGATTAAATGATCTCTAAGATCTCTGCCAGCTCAAAATCCATGATCTGTCCTCAGAGAGGAACCCATTATGCTGGCCTTCTTGTTCTGGAGCACTGATGAGATCATCCCAACAATTCCCATATATAAAGTGTTTCAAAGTATTTTGCTCACAACAACCCTGTGAAGTCAGGAATCCATGTTCTATTGTTCCCGTTTTACAGATGAGGAAACTGAAGCTTAAAAAGGTAAAGTGATTCACTCCTAATTATATAGCCAGCTTAAACTCAGACTTGGATCTGAAGGCCAATGCTCCTTCCACTTCATTGTGGGGCAGAGATTCTGGAGTGGGAACTGTAGACATTAATATCCCACGTGGCATCACTGCTGGCCACTTGTAGAGGCCAAATTTGAAGACTAGGTGGTTGTCCCAATTTCCCCCACAGATGCCTACTTGAGATAGTATTCAGGCCACTCAAAAAATGCCTTTCTCACTATAGACCTGTTCATTTGGGTAGAGAAGGGGATCTCCTAAAGCCCTGAATTCAAATCCTATCTCAGATACTCTGTGAGTCTGGGTCCTAAATAATCTCTTAGCCTGTTCTTTCCTCTATAAAATAGGGGCAATGAGGTGGTCCAATGTATAGAGTGCCAGGCCTGGAATCAGAAAGACTCGTCTCCTTGATTTCATATCTGGTCTCAGACACTTACTAACTGTATGACCCGAGGCAAGTCATGCTTAACGCTGTTGGCCTCAGTTTCTTAATCTATAAAATGAGCTGGAGAAGGAACTGACAAACCACACTAGTATCTTTGCCAAGAAAACCCCAAATGGGATCACAAAGAGTCAGGTATGACTAAAACAACTAGAAACCAAAATGGGCATAATAAATAATGCCTCATCAGATTGTTTAGAGGCTATGCAAGGTGCTTTGCAAAAATTAAAACAATATATAAATGTTAACTATTATTATCTTTATCTGCCCCCATACTCTTTCAATTAGCAAAAGCCTTGATGAAAGGTACTGGCACAGCTACTTTGGAATAGAAACTCCCACAGAGGAGTAAGAAGGGAATAAGTGTTTATTAAACCTTAAATATTACACCAGTCGATCCTCACAATAACCCTTCTGGAAAGGTGCTAATTTTATGCCCATTTTAAAGTGAAAAAAATTGAGGCATACAGAGAGGCTAAGTGATTTGCCCAAAGTCACACAAGTACTAAGTATCTGAAGCTAGGTTTGAACTCAGGTCTTCCTCTTTCCAAGAGCAATACCGATGCACCACCACCTAGCTGCTGATGTCAAAGTCTTAACGCCTGTTTTCCAGCATTCTAGCATTCTAGCAAAACACAATGATGCCCAAAATATTGCATTCAGTGTTTTTCAGGTAGGGAGACAGGCATAGTCATTTTGTCTACCATTCCATCCGGCACCAAAATCCCACAGACACAATTGAGTGACACCCCCTCTGTAAGGAATGGGGTACTGTGGAAAGCGCTCCATGTGGAATCAAGAGACCCAAATTGAAGTTCTAGCTTGCTGTTCACTAAGAATATGAACTTGGTTAAGACATTCCCCTCTCTAGGCCTCTGTTTCCCCATCTGCAAAGTGAAAGAGATAGACTAGATGATCTCTAGAACTTTTCCAGTTCTAATTCTGTGAGTGACAGGTTGCAGAGTTTCAGAGAGGGTGTTTCCTTGGGGTGTTGCAAAGGCAGGAGAAAGTAGAAAGGATTAAGCAGAAAATCACCTTATTGGGCAGTACTCAGCAGAGCTGTGGTTAAGAGTAATCAAATGAGGTCACGGAAAGAGCTCCAGGCTAGCAAGCAGGGGATCTGGGTTTTAATCTAGCCTTTACCACTGAATAATAGCTCCCCACCTTGAAGGAGTAATTTAACTTCTGAGTCTCCTTTTCCCTGTTTTTAAAACATGAAAAACAACTCCCACCATTCCTCCCTCCCAAGGCTGTGTGACAATTGAGATAATGGGTACAAATGTGTTTTGGAAGCAAAAAAAATGCTATATAAGGGAAATTCAAGGAATGATTCTTATTTTTAATAATTTAATCTCAGTAATTTATTTTCACTGGCTAAGATGAAAATTCCCCAAATAAAAGGCAGACTTGGTCTCTCCAAATTCCACAGGGGTTCATGGTTGCTGCTGTGTTGCACTGAACAGATGAGTTTGGGTGGAATGTAAGAAGAAAGACACTCTGACCTACCTTGGCTGGCAAAGGGAGGTGGCTGGCTCAGTAACTCATCAGTTGGGAGGAGGGAGGAACGACTGAAAAAGCAGGAGAAAGCCTCCAAGCAGGTGAAGGAAAAAATGGGGAAGGTGTCCAGGACTAAATGGTGGGAGCTTCAGGGCTTTTTGTGCCTTTTCTAAATCCCAGGCTTATGGGCTCCTTTGAAAGAAAATTGATATTTCCCCATTAGGTTCTTACTGGCTCCTAGATTTGGATCTGGAAGGAACCTCAGCAGTTCTCTAGTCCACTTCCCTATTTTTAGAGGAAGAAACACAGGCAGAAAAAGATAAGTGACTTGTACAAGATCTCTCAGATAGATGGGGACGCTACATGGCTCAGTGGATAGAGTGTCAGGACCTGGAGTTAGGAAGACCTGAATTTAAATCTGGCCTCAGACACTAGCTGTGTGATTGTAGGTAGGTCAATTAACTCTCTATTGGCCTTAATCCACCGGCAATCCTTAGGGCCCAGAAGAGCCACACATGACTGAACAATAGTATCCTACAGGTAATGAGTCAGAAGTGGGGGCTGAACCGGCTGATTTTGTTTTTCTACCCAGACATCCTTTGAAAGTAGTGCAAGATTTGACTTTTGGGGGTCTTATCATCTGCCCCCCAAGGCTTAAGATGATGCTACTGCATCTCAAATACACATACACAGCCCCCACACACACACCTGTTTGCAAATCTCTCCTCTCCGTGCCTCCCCCATCAGGTGTTTCATCCTAGGCATTTCCCAGCATCCCCCAGGGGAGGGGGCGCAGCCCTCTGAGGCTAGTCTGGGGCTTGCTTCATGGCCTACAGAGTAGTCTGCATTTTGGGGAGTGGAAAAGAGGAAGCCATGACCCCAAGGCCAGCGGCTCCACCTCAGTGGCCTGGCGGGCTTTGAGGAGGTGTCGCTCCTCTGTCCAGGTACCGCCACACGAGCAAAGAAAAGACCTTTCCTTCCTGCCTGCCTCCCAAAGCGAGCCCCACCTGACAAGATGGCTGCTTGCTCTGATTGTCCGGTGGTTCCAGACAGAGCTCCAGCCACTCGCTCCCGTCAGGCAGGACATTAAGCATCTGTTAGACGGGCGCTGGCTTTTGATCATTACCATGTCGAGCCAGAGACCTGGAGGGGAAAGGCAAAGTCCCCTGTTGTCAGGCTAGCAGGAATCTCACTAACTTTCTGCGACCTTGGGAGAGGCACTGGAAGAATTTGAGCACGGATTCAAAAAAAAAAAAAAAAAAAAAAAAAGACAGAAAGAAAGAAAAGGGAGGGAAAAAAAAATAGCTTGGCCGAGCCTGTTCCACACAGAGCTGGGTTGTTCCATCTCAGCTAATGGGGGCAAGTTGCTTTTTATTGTCTAAGGGTTTGAGCAGGAAAGCAGCAACTCCTGGGTTGCCTTTCCAAATTCTGCTGGCCTGCCCCCACAGCCCTGAAGGAGCCCTTTAGCCTCGCCTGACCCGTCTGTGAATGCTTGCCCCGGCTCGGAGAGAGGGGCCCAGTTGGTGAAGGTGGGGAGCCAGCCTCCAGCTTCCTCCCCGTGCAGATAGGCACTAGAAGATGGAGAGCGATAAATGGCGGCAGCGTGGCTGTTTACTAGACACTTGTGGAATCTAACCCGTCCCTGTCGCCAAAATGCCAAAGAAAAGGGCTGAAAGGCTGCAGGACGCCTTCCGTGCTCTAATTGTGTCATTTGGGGACTTGGAGTTGGTGTCCTTAGGAAACCCAGCACGGCTCTCTGGAGCATGGATGGCGCTGCAGCAGAGAGGGCTGCTGGAAGCTGTGGGTTAAAAGTGAAGAGCCCCCCCTCCCTCCCGAAAGGCAAGCGGAGCATTAAGCAGAGACCCAGCCACCAGACAGTGCGTGTTTTGTGTCTTACAATAGCAGCCTACGTGACTTGAAGTGCTCTTCTCTTAGAAAACAAAATGCCCACCAGTTTTGCTTATTTGCTCTAACCTTCAAAGAGTCCAGAGGTCCCTTCCTAGTTCAACAAATAAATTCAGTTCCACTCTAGCAGCCTTCAGCCAACAAAGTTCTATTGTTCCTCCCTCCCCTGAATTTCCCCAGTTCTTTCTGTCCCTCTCTCCGTACCCGCTCCCGCAATTCCCGCCCCCCACCTCCAACCTCTTTCTTTGGGAGGGGGGGCAACTTGACCTCCAGGTTTTTTTTTTTATATTCTTTCAAAGGATTGAGAATGTTGACACCCCCCCAAAAAAAAAACTTGACTCTGATGTATAGTTAGACTTCAGACGGCTGTGTTTGAACTCATACTGACGCAATCAGAACAGATTGGGTTAAACCAAATATTACAATTGCAAGAACTCATCTGGAACAAATCATTTTGAGGCCACCGAAAGTAAAAAAGGCCTGGCTTTCCGAATGGCCAGCCGGGAGACTGGGCCGATGCTGCCATCTACTGTGGTGGGTGGATGGGACAGGGAGCCACCTCCCTGTCTGCCTTGCCTTGCCTGCTGGGCTGGTGTAGTGGCTGCTGTTGCCGGGTTTTGTTCATCTCATACTAGATCCTGTGCAGACATCTTACCCAGCCCAACCAGGTCTATTTTAGAAGATCTGAGCTCCCCAACTCTCTATATAAAGATACCAAATCTGGTTGTTTCTCCTTTTCTCTTAAAAAAAAAAAAAAAAAAAGACAGCTTTCCAATTATAGAGCACAGGTTGGTTACAAAGGAAGTTGCAGTTGGGGCTATATGCGGTCTATTGGGTCCCTTCGATTAAACTGGTCATTTGCCAGTGTTTCACAGATGGTAGTCGTGTGTGTGTATGTGTGTGAGTGTGTGTGTTTGCGCGCGCGTGTACGCGCCCGCGCGCGCATCTGGGGTGGATGACTGGTGTGTGTGTGTGTGTGTGTTTTTAATGGGGTGGAAGGAGGCTGCAGAGGAGGGGGAGACACTAAACTCTGGGTTATGTCGGCACGTTGCTGAACTGCGAGTCACATGCCAGGCCCAGAAATGATGAAAACATCTGTTTTGCTTTAGACGGGCAAAGGCGCTAAGGGGATTGAACTTGCTCGTGAGCGCCATCTGTTGGGACTGGTGCAGGAATGCAGGCAATCCTGACACAATGCAGGTTGCCACCCTCTCAGAGAATGAGCCTGGTCAACAGGTGAGGATTGTTGACCTTGAGGTTTGTAGCAGCATTTGGGCTTTTCAGAATCTTCTTCATAAGATGGCTCCGCCTATCCCTCAAAAAAAAAAAAAAAAAAAAAGCAGAAACTCTGGAGTCTCTGCAACAAAGGACGCTCCCTAGAGAAAGCTTTTCGGCAGAGGACAACAAAAAATGCCTAGTATAGGCGGGAAAAGACCGACTTTGGGAGTCCTAAGACATATGGGTAAAGCCCAGTCGTGCTCCTGACTACTCCTCTGACCTTGGGCAAGTCAATCAAACTCTCGGAGCTTTGGTTTGGACTCTAAGGTTTGATTTAGAATTCTAAGTTTCCTTCTAGCTCGAAATTCCATGATCTTAATATTTACTGCATATTTATTCTGTTTCCAGTTCTGTGCAGGGCACCATCACTTCATGAGTTAAATAGCTCTACCAAAAGGTATTATGTGATTTAGTGTTTTGTGACACATATGTGGTCATGCTCATGGGACTCAGTCCTTCATATCCTAAATAACAACCGATTGAGTCCATTGACTCAGACCTTGTTGTCCCTAAATTTACTCCAAGCTCTAAAGCCTGGACTGTCCCTGGCATAAAGGCTTCTGCTATTCTCCTAGGCTCATAGAATGTTAGAGACTGAAGGATGATCAGAGATCTAGATTTAGTCAAACCCTTCATTTACAGGTAGAATGCTGAGGTCCAGAGGGGTTAAATAAATTGCCCAAGATCATGTGGCTGCTTAATGATAGAGCCTAGACCAGAACCTAGATGTCCTTCAGTTTGAGAATTCATTGCCAGAAGATCCAGCCATTCATACTGTGTCCTATCTCACATTTGATTTGCACCCTTTAATAAGTATACATTGGGATGATGAGGGGATTTTATATTTGTGAATCACAGCAATATTTGGGAGTGATCTATGATTAGTTTAGATCTCAAGAAGGGTTAGTCTGATGGGAAAAGACCTGGGATGGAATATGTATGCCAAGGCTCTCTTTTAAACACTGCCAAGCACCAGCTGGGCAACACTAATCTCTCTGGGGTGCTCATATACTAAAGAACAATTTCATAGTTTAATTTAACAAATGGTTTTTTAAGCACCTACTATGTGCATGACCTTTTGCTTAGAGCAGGCTATTAAAAAGATGGAAAATGCCACAATTCCTGCTCTCTAAGTTTTCCAAGTAATGGATGATGAGACAGTTACGATGTATACAAAAAAGTGTGATATGAGAATGTGATGAGAACATGGGAGAGAAACGAAGTATTTGTACTTTAATTTTTGTCAAGACCTAGGATCATAGCAGTACAGGAACCACCCAGCACAGCAAAACAGTTCGATAAGACTTTTGTAACTTAAAGGAACATATGAGGAGGGAGAGATGACATTTTAGCTGAGAGAGGGCAGGGAGAATTCCCTCCTCTTAATTTCCTACAAACTGGAGAAAAATACACTCCGTGAGAGTCAGTTCAATATAGTATAATGAGCATTGCAATTGGAGGCAGAGGACCTGGGTTCAAATCCCAGCTCTGATAATTACTATCTAACTGACTTTGGGCAAGTTACTTAACTTTTCTTATCCTCAGTTTCCTTATCTGTAGAATGATTTCTAAGTTCCCTTCCAGCTCTAAATAGATAAACCTATGACTTGGAATGGGAACACCTAGAATCAAATCTTAGCTCTGCCATTTACTAGCTGGGAATCTTAGGCAAGTTATCCCATATTTTGAAGCCTCAATTTCCTCATCTATAAAACAAAACTCACTATGCTTGCATTACCTATCTTGCAGGATTGTGACTTGTCTTATCTTCCTGAGTAATCATTTTTCTATTAATGTGTCATGATAATGATAATTTTTCTGTATTTTGCCATAAGAGGATCTATCCAATGTGCTACAACCCAACTTCTAGGTCTTATTTTGCATTTTATTGGTAACAGAGAAGAACTTGGGTTTATCTTCTAGCCTTTCTTGCTATATGACCAGCTCAGATCTTTCCCTACTTCTTTTTTTTTTTTTTGTAACCTCTATTTTTTGTCTTAGAATCAATACTAAGTTTTTGTTCCAAGGCAAGCAGTAAGGGCTAGGCAATGGGGATTAAGTGACTTGACCTGTGTCACACACTAGGAAGTATCTGCGGCCAGATTTGAGTCCAGGACCTCCCATTTCCAGGACTGGCTATCTATCCACTGAGCCACCTAGCTAGCCCGTCCCTACTTCTTAACTCATTTACACTATTACCCCAAGTACAAGTAACCACCACTGGTCATGGACTGGGCAGCCTACTCACAATCTATCATATATCTTTCTATTGCCATTTGGGAGACCTTCAAGTTTTGTTTTTTGGAGGTTGTCGAAGCATCAAAAATGATAATGTATACAAAGTACTTTGTATTCCTTAAAATAGTGTATAAATAAATAGTGTTATTAGTTATTGCTTTTGAGCTTCTTGGATGAATGGCACAAATCTGAGAGGATTAGAAAGTCCAGTTGTCATTGCTTTGCTTGGGGAATGGGAGTTCACTGAATGGAAGAGATAGAAACTGACATGGTCCAAGATTCCTACACCTCCTCTACCCCAATTGCTCTCTGGTAAACTTAGAATAAGCTACCCTGTGCACGTTTATAGAAGCCTGATCTCCAATCAAGTAGGTCAGAGAATAAGGTTCATTGTTCCCATTTTATAGTTGGACAAACCAGATGAAAGCTTAGACCAGTCTTCACCTCCTAAGATTCTTTATCCACTTGATATCTCCCTGCTGGCCACATCAGTAGCATCTGTTTCTATATGATCTGTGTT
Source organism: Gracilinanus agilis (assembly GCF_016433145.1). Taxonomy (NCBI): domain Eukaryota; kingdom Metazoa; phylum Chordata; class Mammalia; order Didelphimorphia; family Didelphidae; genus Gracilinanus; species Gracilinanus agilis. The sequence goes on along the minus strand of NC_058132.1, from coordinate 208,002,560 downwards.
CTTCGGTTTTTGGTCTCTTCTCCACCCCCACCCCCACCCCAAAAAAAAGATCTTCAAAGCAATCTACAAATCAATCTGTCACCTGCAGCTGCTCAGGCTCAGAGAGGAATGACAAGGCCAAGGACACCGTACAAACCAACGGGATTAAGTTCCCTTTTTTCCAAGCCGGGAAGCCTCTGACCTTAAGACTTCAATTTGGTCTTACTCAAAGTCAGCCAGAGCTATAGTCGCATGTTTCCAACTGATTCCCTTTGTTTTACAGAAATAGGCAAACTGGGGACTGACTGAACCTCCTTTTCTTGCCACTTTTCCTCATTTGGATCTGGGTTTGTATTACATAGACAGGTCCCCGCTTTGATCAGTTGGAGGATGGATATGGTGTTTTTTGAGTTGTAGCAACACCTTTGATCTCAGGATTCAGGGCTGTTTTGTCAATAGTCAGCAAAGCAATGTCTCCAGACTGTGTTCAAACAATAGAAGAAAAGTCTAGGAAGAGAAAAAGTGGCATGCAAAGTAAATATTAGTGATTTTGCACTGCGCTGAAGTTATGGAGCCCAGCCTTCCCAAATTCTTCCATAAACCAGGTTAAGACTCTTTGTTCTTTACTGATTTTTGCCCAGACCTAGAATTACATTAGTTCAGGGAACACCCAGCCTAGAAACTCCCTCCACCAAAGCAGTTTGTCAAGTCCTGTGTAACTTAAGGTCTCTAAGAATTACCTAAAACAATGAGAGGTTGTAGCTTTCCCTTGTCCACACAGCCAAAATGGGACAGGGCAGGTCTGCAGCTCATCTTTCCTTCTCCAAAAACAGACCATTATGTCACATAACTCACCTTTTTTTCATAGAAAGGTCACATTTATATTGAAATCTACAAAGCATTTTCCATACAACAACCCTCTGCAGCAGGTAGAGTGTGATTATCCTCATTTTTATTTTATCGTAAGGAGGGAGATGTTAGTTATTATAGCAGTGTGGAAGACTCCTAGCGTGCAAATTTCCTCCACGGATGCAAAATAAGAACTATTCTTTCAAACTGGCATGAAGATTTGGTTAGGATGTGTCAGAAGCAGCACTTGAACCCAGGTTCTTCTGCCTCGAAGGTTGGCCCATCCTTTACTATTTATTATGGCTACCTATTCATCCCCATTTTATAGATGAAGAAATCAAGGCTCAGAAAGGCCCATGATCAGACTTGCCTGTCTTGTGATCCCACAGCCAGCAATGGCTGGAGCGGTTATTCAAACAAAGGGCTGGCTCTAAGGCTAGGATTCTTACTTCTACACCACATTGTTTCACTATTATGAAAGCAGTCGCCCATCCCCACCCATAACAGTGTAATACGTACATCGAACACAGCGTTTGTGGCGCTCACTGTGTTAGAGACGTCACCTCCTACTGATCCCAGCCTTGCCTGAATTCTGCAGCATCATTGTCTGTCCCCAAGTTTAGCACCTTTATTCGTGGCTGTGAATAGCCCGTAATCCAAAGACTGTTCCCAAATAGAGGTCTGCTTTATGCTTAAGAGCCTAAATATAAGAAACATTCCTTCGACTGATATTCTCCCGAGTTAAATCGGATTTGTGGGAAGCACTGCAACCTCATAAATCTGGAGCTGAGCTGAAAGGGCAGGCAAACCGGGGAGTTGCTCCTCATCCTCTGTCTAGAGAGCCCTCCAGTGGTCAAAATCATGCCTGCTGCAAACAAAGACCACCGAGGCAAAGGCTTACAACAAAGACCGCAATGGTGGCAGAGCACTTGGCTCCATTTGAGATACCACAAATGTACTGGCTGGTGTTGACATAACAATTTGAAGGTTTCAAAGCAGTTTACCTACTTGTCTCATTGGATCCTCACCAAAGGAGCAGCTCGGGGCACTGGGAAACTCACTGGATGCTCAGTTAGAGGACCCGGGTTTGAGTCCCTGAGAAATGATCATTCCCTCTGTGAACTTCACATATGCTCTCTGGGGCTGGGTGATATTAGCTGTAAGACTCTATCTAAATGATAAGACTACCCTGTGGAGTGGCAGGAGCAGCCTGAAGATCAAAAAGGACCTAGAATCATAAGTTTGGAGTTCAAAGGGACCTTAGAGATCATCTAGTTCAAATCCCTTATTTCACAGGGAAGAAAACCGCCCAGAGAATCATTTTCTCAGAGGTTGGACCAGTCAGAGCCAAGATTCAAACCTGGTTCTCTGGTTCTGGATCCAGTATTCTTTCTTCTATGCCATAGTGCCTCTGAAGTTTCTCTTAAGGAAATATTACCACTGGATGACCTGGAATTCAAGGGCATCATGCTTCAAAGAATACAGCCAGCATTCCTTTCTCTAATAAGTCATTTTCAGGTTTGTCCAACTCTTAGTGACCCCAGTTGGAGTTTTCTTGGCAAAGATGCTGGAGTGGTTTGACATTTCCTTCTCCAGCTTATTTTATAGAGGAGGGAATTAGAGTAGAGTTAAGTGACTTGAGGCTGGATTCAAACTCAGGTCTTGCTGAGCCATCTAGCTGCCCAAAGCACAGGGATGACTGGAATTGTAAGCACTCAGGTGCTCTTCTCTCATACCAGCTGGAGCCCAGTTCCTTCAAAGAAATATAATAAGTATATTTGGGGTGTGAATGTTTTTGCTGTTATTTGCCTAATTGGCTTAATTTATTAATCCGTTATCCATGTCAATTATTCATGCCTATGCTCCCCTTCATTACTAGAGAAAGCTGGAATTAAGACAATGTGGAGTGATGGACATAGAATCAGAAATAGTGGATTTAAGTCCCAGTTCTGCTGCTTTCTAGCTGTGTATCCTTGGATACATTCCTTGAGCTGTCTGAACCTCCTGTTTACACAGTGATAAATGGAAGATTTTGTCGTGAGGTCCAAGTAAGAATGTATGCAAAAAGAAGGAAAGCGAAAGGAAAGAAAGCAAGAAAGGAAGGAAAGAAGGAATGAATGAATTAACGAACAAAGGAAGAAAAGAAAGGAGGGAAGGAAGGAAGAAAGGAAACAAGCATTTATATAGCACTTATTATGTGGTAGGCACTGTGCTATGTGCCTTTTCTATTATTATCTCATTTGATCCTCATATTAATAACCCTGGGTTGTTGTGCTATTAGTATCTTCACTTTACATTTAAGGAAATTGAGGCAGACAAAGGTGAAATGACTTGCTTAGGGTCCCATAGCTACTAATTGGATGATCTGAACTGAATTTGAACTCAAGTTCCAGGCCCAGAGCTCTATCCATTCCACTATATAAATGTAAATTACTAGTTAAATGTACCTGTAAACTACTATATCTTCATCACCTGCTTTGAATAGCTACTTTCCTTTGTACAAAGAATAAAGAATGAATTCTACATGGTTCCCAATCTCAAGAGACTTAATAATATGGTTGGGGAAGAAATGAGTATCTAAATATACCCAAGGAAAGTGCTTTGTTGGCCTTAAAGGGCTAACAAAATAACATATGGATATAACCTACTCATAGAGCAAGAGTAAGCAATAGCTGAGAGCCTGGGCATTGCTCTGGTATCCACAAAATCTTAAAGCAGTGATTCCCAAAGTGGGCGCCACCGCCCCCTGGTGGGTGCTGCAGCGATCCAGGGAGCGGTGATGGCCACAAGTGTATTTATCTTTCCTATTAATTGCTATTAAAATTTAAAAAAATTAATTTCTAGGTGCGCTAAGTAATATTTTTTTCTGGAAAGGGGGAAGTAGGCCAAAAAAATTTGGGAACCACTGTCTTAAAGCAACCAGAGGAAGGCCCAACCCTAACCTCTCCATCTAGCTGGATTCTCAATGGATAATTTAGGGAGAAAATGGGATGAGAATCCTTTAGGATAAGAGGGCATGGACAGGTAAAAAGGTCTATCAATGGAAGGCATGTTCATACTGATAAGCTTGTAGTCACATGGAACAGTGGAATATATCTAGCAATAGAACACAACCTATACTAAATGCTGATAATATATTCTCCTCCTAAGCAGAACCTAAAGAAGTGACAACTAGCTGGGCTTGGCCCAGTGGAGCCTGCCTAGTACTCTCTCTATTAGAGATCCCTTCGGGGAATCAGGGTGGAGGGGTGGAGTGGTCAGCAACTGAACCCAATTAGAGTCCAGTGAAACCAAAACTCATTGGTCTCTAGTAACATAAAGACTTACAGATAGACAGTAACCTAACTGCAAACAATAAGGATATTTTGTTGTTGTTCAGCCATTTTCAGTCATGTCCAACTCTTTGTGACCCAGTTTTCTTTTTTTTTTTTTTAAACCCTTAACTTCTGTGTATTGGCTCCTAGGTGGAAGAGTGGTAAGGGTGGGCAATGGGGGTCAAGTGACTTGCCCAGGGTCACACAGCTGGAAAGTATCTGAAGCCAGATTTGTACCTAGGACCTCCTGTCTCTAGGCCTGACTCAGTCTACTGAGCTACCCAGCTGCCCCCGTGACCCAGTTTTCTTGACACAGATACTGGAGTGGTTTGCCATTTTCATCTCCAGTTTATTTTATAGGCGAGTAAACTGAGGCAAACAGAATTAAGCAACTTGTACAGAGTCACACAGTTAATAAGTGTCTGAGGACAGAAGATAAGTCTTCCTGACTCTAGGACCAGCGCTCTATCTAGTGTGCTGCCTATTTGTAGTTTAAATCAATATTTATGGGGAAAATTAAGATAATTTCTTTTGATCCATTATTTTTGGCCAATCTGCTATCAGCAAGAAAGGGACCATGAGTTAGAATGGATGAATGAATGTACAAAATACTAGATGAACAATAGAGCTGTTGACCACTATGGTAGTTTCGAGGACATATTCTTACTATGGGTTAGAATGGGCTGATCAAAGGAAGGTATCTTGGAAGAGGTAAGATTTGAGCTGGACCTTAAAGGATGGCTAGGACTTAGGTATATGTGGCTAATTTCCTTAACAAAATGATGAGCTCCACGAGGCCAGAGTATCTTATAATCTTCTGTAACCTCTCTTAGTGCCTAGGATAGGGCTGTGTATACCTGGCAGTTTTTAGTACAGAATTTGGGGCTTGAAAGGTCTTTGAACAATCATCTAATATATCTAATTTCTAGCCTTTAGGCATGTCTACACCTAAACCATTCTGAAAGAACAAAATCAGGCTTTTATTTATTTTTTTTTAAAGATGGCTTCAGATACAGAAATTCCACAGCCTTGTCTATACTCAATACTTCTTCCTAGACCTGCCCTTAATTCTCCATGCTAACATTAAGAAAGCTCCTTCAGATTCTGAGGTCAGCTTACTTCATGAAACCATTAACAAACAAAGGACGATATGATAATGCCTTTTCAAACACTGACAGAAGGAAATGTCCTGTCTCAGACTGTTGGGACTGGCAGGATTATAGAGATAGAGATAGAGTAGATGGCACAGTGGATAGAGTGCTGGGGCCTGGAGTCAGAAAGACCTGAGTTCAAATCCACCCTCAGATACTTACTAGCTATATGACCTGGTCAAATCATTTAACCCCATTGGCGTTAGTTTCTTCATCCCTCAAATGAGCTGGAGAAGGAAATGACAAACTATCCTAGTATCATCACCAAGAAAACCCCAAATAGGGACTCTGCAAATGGAAAGTCAGAAACAATTGCATCAGCTGAACAGCAATAAATCCTAGAAAGAAATGGGAAAAGGATATAATTTGGTGAGTTTTACATCTCAATTGGTTTAAGAATCAGCTGAGTTGGCTGTTTTCTGAGTCCCTTATTTCCATGCATAAGAAAGTACTCTTGTAAACAGGTTAGATAACGGTTCTGCTCTCTTTAACACTTCAGTGGATCTGGGAGCCCTTTGATGTTACCATTCTTTCTAGAGATGCAACCCATCCATACCCTCCTGCCCATCCTGTGCAGCTTTTCTCCATGTCCTCCCATAAGTTTGCCCCAAAGGCTTTACTAACTGAACTAGGAATCTTCCAGACTCATAGTCATGCTATTTAATCATTAGGATAAATCTTTATCTGATTACATATTTTCCATTATGTTTATGAATAACTCTCAATGGACTCTTCCTCATTTTTCTTTTTTTTTGGGGGGGGGGCGGAGGGTTGACTCTCATTTTTCAAAGACAAGATAATTAAGAGGAATTATATTACCTTCAGAGGGACAACTGTCAATCTAAGGACCTGGGAAAGAAGTATAGTATTAATTGATGTGTAGTTAGAGCCAATACAATTGTGATTGGTTGGGGCCAAGTCTTGAAGGACTTTTAAGTTCTCCTTGAGGCTCATCTATATGATATGTTTCATACTTCAACATAAATATGATCTCATCAATGTAAATATTCCTCCTGACCCATTCAGTGCCTTTCTTCCTAGACAATTTTGGCCTATATCTTTCCAGAAATCTTCTGTAGAGGAGCCAGACAATATACTGAAGGCTCTTTCTAGTTCTTTTAATATTTCCCAGATGCCAATGCAACACGTGATGTCCATCTGTTAGCCTTCATTCTTGACACGTGACCAAACCACCTTCTTTTTCTGGGGGCACACATGTCTTTGATGAGGGAAGTTATCTTTGGTAATGAGCTGCAACCTATTTACACCCACCATTTTCTTTCCAGTGCTTCTAGGATCTCCTGCAATTTCAAAGTTTCTGAGACTGTGGTATCCTCCCTAATTCACATCCATATAGTATTACTTGGAGAATGTTTGTGTTACAAGAAAAAAATTTTTAAAAGGTGAGTTTTGCAAAGGAAAGCAGCATAAGATCATTGGAAGCTCCAGGCAATTTCTTAAATGGTATCCAGCTGATCTCCTCCCTTTTGGAAAGAAGAGGCCATTTATATTATTCACCAGCCAATTATGGGAATTATAAATTATCTGTGGCCAATCCTGCTTTTAAGATCTCATTACCATAATTAGGCAGCTTATGTGATAAGAAAGCGCTCTCTCTCTCTCTCTCTCTCTCTCTCTCTCTCTCTCTCTCTCTCTCTCTCTCTCT